>NW_019416251.1:63733-448452 GCF_000390285.2 Anoplophora glabripennis
TATCATATGAATCTTTGCAACATAATCAAAATTAATTCAAAAAATATTTATCACAAATATTTTCAATAATAGATATAATGCAATATAATACAATTGAAAATTTTAAATTTTTTCTATTTTTATAAGAAATAATAATTTGAAAATATTTTGTGAATTTTTACTTTAATTGTACATTTAAATCGTAATTAAATAGCTAACAAAATATTGAAAAAATAAGTTTACTTTGGCTGAATAAGTAAAAAAATAACTTTTTGATGAACGATAGCTTCATTATTTATTTAATAATAGTAAAATAATTCCGAAATTGAAATTTTAATTAATATTCCGTTTAACAATAATTATTGTGACATTTTTGTAAATTAAAAAAAAATCATCATTTTGTAGATAATTTTATTCGCTACAAGTTGTCTGTGAGTCACTTTTCGCTAAAATTGACGGTTTTCCCTACAAAGTGAAAAAACTGTTTTCCTCACTTATTTGTTTAAATAGAAAAGTTAGCTAATAAAATTTTTTGACTCACGCGATGAGAGATGTCTTGTATTATGTTCCTTTAGACAATTTTACAATAATCTCGCGGATAGGGATTTTTTCGTGTCTCTTTTTTTTCCTGGTCTATATGTAAGTTTTATGGTAAAAAGGAGCGTATGATACAACATCTACCCTTATTATCCGAACGATTTCTTAACGTCTGAACCGGCAGGCGATAATTGTCTTTCCCCCCTTCAACAATGACACGAAATATAGTTCCTTGCGTTCCTCGCTAGTTTCGAATCCGCGACGGAAAGAGAATTCCTCACCACCCCGTACAATTAAATAATAATGAAGAGGTAGCACACCTTCACTTAATACACGCCTTTGTAACGCGCTCGTAAATACAGTCGCAGCGGATTAGAGACGCGGGGTAAGCAGAAGCGGATAATTAAGAAATACACCGGAGCCTCGGCGAAACAGAACTCCTCGGGAAAGCCTGTTTATTAGTGTAACCCAAGACTAGAGATAGGTATAAATAACGCTAATGAAGATAAGTGGACCGTGCATGATTAAAACAAAAACCTGTCTCGGAAGACCGGCGCAGTCCATAACCATTAAGGGGAGCCGTTATAGGAAACCGCGGGATGCCCTCGGGACGAAATTGTAAATCACACGAACATCGTTTGGAATTTTCCGGACGCGTCAATGGTACAGTCGCACAGGTCGTTTTTACTGCAGCTTTGCATCTGTCAGTTTATCCCAGTTATTCCTGAATGAATTTATGAATTTGTTCAGGAATGTCGTCGTGATTAAAATTTTGTTTTGCCCAAAGTGAATATTTTATGGTGTTGGAAAGTAAAAAGAAAGTTTTGGATGATGTGGTCAAAAACACTTTATAAGTAGAAAATTTGTGATTTATACTCAGGAGGAGGAATATTTCACCAAATGTGTTGTTGAGACCTTCACACGTAACAAAGAGTTGATTGTTTTTATTCTATAAGAAAGAAAAGGGCACCAATCAAATTGTTGGGATAAATTCCATTACTTAGATAAAAATACCAAGCCAACTAGCATCCTGCCTCAAATTGCCAGGTCTCAAAATCTGCAAAGCGTGCTGTTTTAGATGAACATCCGCAACGCTATTGGCAGATACCGGAGATCTTAATATCATGAGTGTCATGACATTGAAACGTCGCACAGTGGGAAATATTGGAAAAAATTCGAGCCACGCGTCAAAACTAATCAAATAGTACTGATTTTGTTATTCTTTCCGAAATTACCTGTACTATAAAGTTCCGGTAAGGTAATTGGAATATATGCCTAGAATTTTTTCAAAATGACCGCCACGCGCCATTATTCCATGGCTAGAAATTGGCCTCAATGATTTGGAATCGAGGGGGATTATCCCTCTTTATCCTGCCTCATCTCGTGTAGGCCTGGACAGCCTTCATAGGTGGGCCCCATCCGTCGTCTACCCCGACCGCAAATGCGACCGGTGTAGGCGCTTTGTGGGACCTCCTTTTGTCCTGGCTGGGCCCCGCCGGCTAGGGCCCTTTCTTCTGGCGCTCTTCTTTCAAAATGACCGAGTAATCTCTAGCCTCAAACTCGATCATACGAAGTTTGACATATTCGGTATCTAAAAATGAAATAAAAAAGAAAACTATGTAGATACTAAAGGCCGCCAAAGAAAAAAAAATCATAAACATTAAACATATTCCTACATCATGAATCTAGACCCAAAACATAACCTCCAATTTATAAATCTTAACCTAAAACGAACATACTCAATTTTTCTAAACCTCTAAGTATAAATCCATAAAAATGGTACTTTTGAGTGTGCAACCAATATTTTTGCATAACTTTAACTCAAATTATAGGAAGCTTGCCAGGAAACCTGAAAACCTAACCTCAAATCCAAAATAATTAAGTTAAAAATCCACAGAAATAATATATTTTCTTCCACAAAGGATATGATTGCTTCAAAAAGACATTCTGCAATATATATTTTCCTGTGTATACCTAAAATTTAAATCCATGAAACGTAACCTTAAAGGACTAGAACCTAACCTCAAATATTTAAAATTTAAGCTAAAAATAAAAAAAGCAAACAAACCAATCCATTTTACGAAAAAAAATCCTTGAACCTAAATTTTGTAACTGTGCTTTTTTTATTTTTAGCTTAAATTTTAAACATCTGAGGTTAGGTTCTAGTCCTTTAAGGTTACGTTTTTTGGATTTAAATTTTAGGTGTGCACAATGGAAAACATATATTGCAGAATGTCTTTTTGAACCAATCATATCCTTTGTGGAAGAAAATATATTGTTTCTGTGGATTTTTAATTTAATTATTTTAGATTTGAGGTTAGGTTTTCAGCTTTCCTGGTCAACTTCCTATGAATTTGAGTTAAAGTGATGCAAAAATATTGGTTGCATACTCAAAAGTACCATTTTTATGGATTTATACTCACAGGTTTAGAAAAAATTGAGTATGTTCGTTTTAGGTTAAGATTTATAAATTGGAGGTTATGTTTTGGGTATAGATTCATGATTTAAGAATATGGTTAATGTTTATGATTTTTTTTGTTTGGCAGCCTTTAGTACATAATTTTCCTTTATTTTCATATTTAAATACCGAATATATCAAACTTCGAAAGATCGAGTCTGAGGCTAGAGATTACTCGGCCATTTTGAAAAAATTCTAGGCATATATTCCAATTACCTCACTGGAACTATATAGTACAGGTAATTTCGGAAAGAATAAAAAAAAATCAGTACTATTTGATTAGTTTTGACGCTTGGCTCGAATTTTTTCCAATATTTCCCACTGTGCGACGTGGTGGATAAAAGTCGCCTGCTACAGCGAGAGATATGCGGCCGATTCGATAAAAAACAAGATTGGAATACCAAAAAAAATCAGCAGAGTTGAAAAAAACTTTACTAAGGGAATCGTATTTTGAATAGCTCTAAGTATCGAAGTTTAAAATCGTTTCAATTCATTGACGTCATCATTATTCCAGACATATAGGAAAATCTGTAAGTGATTTCAGTCGGGTTAACTCGGCAACTTAGTTGGGAACTATTGAGTGGTTAGTTTCTCACAGTTTACGAACTCATAACTGGTACACAAAGTGAAAATTAAAGCAAAAGAGTTCTTTCGTTCCTATTTCCAGAACTCGGAACAGTTTCCAACGTAAACAATAACAAAATTTTACTAACGAACCACCAATCTTTAAAATAATAATAACAACGAGGAGAACTTAGGAAACCCCGTTAATTAAGGGAATACGACACTCGAACGCGCCATCTGGTGTCAGAGATACTGCCACAATGGTTTTATATCTTAGCGTACTCGTAAAATTGGTTGCCTAGCTGGGGTTGTCCTAAAATTCACGAAAGAAACGATTTTGATAGGAAATACAGGTTTATAATTAACAATTGTTGTTTCTGGACTCTCAGCAACACTCTCTCACGCACTGCTTCGATGTTTTGTGTTGAACGACTTGCTGAAGGACCAGTGTGTTTAAGATCACTAATTAAACCATATTTTGTACGAAAATTGCGAACTCTGTAGCTGACAAACCAAACCAAACTTTGTATTCAACAATATTTTTCTACGTTAATGCAAACAGTTAAAGGGTCAAAAGAATTTCCGATAATTTTCTGTGATTTTTGACAGACTGTATTTAGGTGAAAAATGGTCGTATGGGGAATTAAAAAAAAAAGCATTCTGAAGCTCTAAGATTGTAGTTTTTAGATCTTTCGGTCGAAATTTTGTAGGAGCTACGGTTATCATGCATATCCAGAAAGTTGGCTAGAAAGTTTACTGTTGAAAGAACAAATTAAAGAAATTATAAAGAACAAGTGCGACTTAAAGAAGTTCTTGGAAGAAGGTCCCGATGTAGAGTAGAAAAGAAAATTTCCAAAAATTGATTTAATTTTGACGCTAGATTAAAGGATTTGTACAAAACGCCACCTACTATTAACTGCACGAAACACAAATCGCCAAATATTATTTGACGTGCAATTCACACTAGTTATCAAGAACGTCCGCAGGATGGCAGCACGGTTATTACTTATACATGGTGGGCGCCGATCTAAAACGTTTATTTACTGAAAATATATAGTTTTACCTTCCATGACTGGGCAGAGGGAAACCATCCAGGGACCAGGATATCTGAGGAGTTGGATTCCCAGAAGCGCTACATTTCAAGGATACTGCCGGTCCTTGCTGAAGTGTTTGCTCTATGAAACTGTAGAGCAGTATCGGGGGGGCGTCTGAAAACAGAGGTAAAAAAAATTGTCCGTTTGCGTTATATTAAAAAGCAAATACTTGGAAATATCGAGTTAATATGTAGACTTATACAGGGTGTTTTTAAATGAAGTAGCAAAAATGGTACCAGTGAATGTACAGCCAAAAATAAGAGGATTGAAGTAAAAATACCTTATATGAAAGTTGCACCCCTAAGGCGATATACCCTCTTAAAGGAGGGGATTGAAATTCACATTTTAATTTTTTTCTTTAACATGAGGAATGCTAGAGACACGAAACTTGGTATGAGCATCCTACTGACAGGGAGACAACTTTTCAATATTTTTTCGATGTATTTTATAAAGGAGTGAAACAGTTAACCCCATTGCAATATTTTATTAGACATTTTTTATATGAGGCAAATTATTTATTTAAAAATATTTATTGGGGAGACTGATTTATTGCCCAACTTTTTTACCTATTGTAATTTTTCGATAAAACCGATAGCTTTCTAGTAAAAAAAATTAGACGCGTCATCGTTCACTAAAGGGGTAATTGCGAAAATTTGTAAAAATAAAGTAGGCGGATGCCATAACAAATAAATTGTTATTTATCATATTAATAAATTGACACTTTATGTCAATAAGCTGGTAATTTAATAACATTAAGAATAATTTGCTATTAATTAATGAAAAATGTTTGATAACTTATTCCTATGGGACATGTATTAGGTAAAGTTATTTATCTAAAATAAAATTTAATACAAACGAAAAACAAGGAATGCAAAATTAAATTTAAAAAATATTCTCGAAATAATTTCCATTTTGCTGCAAGCATAACCTAATACGTCTATTTTTGTTACTTCATTTAAAAACACTAAAGAGACTTTGGAAACTGTAGTGAAAAAATTCAACTCATAAAAATAATGATCAATTCTTTGTACACTTTATTTTTGAAACAGTTATTTTTTAAATGTTTCCAATAATCAACGTAATTAAAGATGATTTGGAAAATTTAAGTCTTTTTGCTTTGTATCCATGATTCCACGTATTTTAAAATATGGCTTGATTCCAAGGATTAAACGAAACGTTAAAATATACAAGTCCGGTATCGTCCTTGTACAAGCTTAATACCTGATTCTGCCCCTTTCAAGTTTTACATCAATATTATTTCTCTTTCAAAGATTTAGATCAAGATGAAGACTAAGACAAGAACAAAAACGTTATCCTACCACTACGCAAACTTACCCCCCAATTGCAGTTCAGCTGCTGCCTGGGCAGTGTCCCCTTCAGCCCTCCTGACGACGCACTGATACATTCCCCTGTCTTCCCTCCCTATGTTGTTCACGATGAGAGTTTCGCTGGACCCTCTACCCGTGCTTGGGAGCTGTCTGCCGTCTTTGTACCACGTGACGAGGTGCGGGCCACCACTTTGGGCGGACACCACGCATCTACAAGGACGTAATACAAATATTTTTGGAAACTACGTTTAGACA
Source organism: Anoplophora glabripennis (assembly GCF_000390285.2). Taxonomy (NCBI): domain Eukaryota; kingdom Metazoa; phylum Arthropoda; class Insecta; order Coleoptera; family Cerambycidae; genus Anoplophora; species Anoplophora glabripennis. The sequence continues at coordinate 69,949 of NW_019416251.1, forward strand.
CACATTGTAACTTTATTTTCACAAATTCCGCCGCGAAAACTGATTATTCTTTAATTTTCCATCGTAATTTTCACACCTCGCCGCTGAACAGACTAGTACGACTAAATGTTTGTCACAAAATAAAACATACAAATAGAATTTTCGAAATTCCCGCCGCAGTTATTTAATTCACCGATTCAAGTAGGTGGCGCCACGTGCTGACGAACTGTCAAGTATTAGCAGAGAAATTGTGTTTCTTCTCGTTACCTGAACTCGGCGGTGCCTCCCATGTGGACGCTCATCAGCGGCGGCGAGATCTCTACGTGCAGGGGCGTGGAGACGATTAATCGCAACTCTGCGCTGGATTCGCCGCCCGCGTTCGACGCCGAACACCGGTAGGGCCCCCCTGGAACAAGCAGATGGGATAATTGGGTTAATCTGCGGCGTCGGAGGTGTTTATCTCGAGGCTGATGGATCGGCGACGCGGCTCCACGCGAGATAATATCCAGCCGACAGACGCATATATAATGCGTGAGAATCGGGGGGGGTGCCGGTTCTTAACAGATTTCCCCAGTTGGAGGATTTGATGGGCATGAATCAATAGGAGGTGGTGGAATTTATCGGAAGAAATAGGGGTACGGTTTTGTCTCAAATTACACAGCCACACACAAAAAAAAATGTACGAATCCGGTGTCAGAATTGAGTTATCACATCACAGGAATTTCCTAACCTCAAAAAACAGGTCAAAAATAGCAAAAATTCGCGAAAAAGTGCTAGGAAATATACAAACAATTTTTTTTCTATATTCAAATGTTCATTTATATGGTTCATACCCCGCCGAATGTGAATCCGCGGTCAGAATTGATGGTTCTTTTTCTAACCTCAAAAAAACGGATCAATAAAGGTCAGATATCACGAATTTTCAAAAAATAACAGATTCGCGCCAAATTTGGTATCCGGAGGTTTTCGGGGTCGCTGATCACGGATCCGAGGCCAATTTTACAAAATTTCAGATGGCGGATCCAAGATGGCACCAAATCTTCAAAAAATAACAGATTAGGGCCAAAAAGTGACCGCAAAAATCGCTCGTTTTTTTCAGAATTCATAGAGAACTAAAGAAAATAGATAAAAATATGTATTTGGTCTCAAATTATTCGTCGTAAAAAATTAAGATGAGCGTAACTTTTAGTTTTTTGAAAATTTTCAAAAATCACCTCTATTTAGGGGTTGAAAAGACACCCAAAATAAAGAACTGAATATCACCAATAAATATGAAAACTATTAGCATGTGAATTTTTCTATCGAATAATTCTTGATACAGAAAAAGATTTATTCTCATGACTAAAATAAGCATGTTGAATTAGAAAATCTACCCTTAAGCGCGCTTAGGGGGTGGAATCATCCCCAAAAATAGAGAATATCAGAAATAATTGTAAAATTTCCAAAAAAAAATATATTAAGATAATTCACATGCTAATAGTTTTTATATGAATTTTTAATATTCAAATTCTTCATTTTTTGCATTTTTTCAACCCCTAAGTAGGGGTGATTTTAAAAATTTTCAAAATACTAAAAGTTATGCTAATTTCAGTTTTTTACGACAAGTAATTTGTGACCAATAACATATTTTTATGTATTTTTTTTTAATTCTCTGCGAATTGTGAAAAAATTGGCGAAAATCACAGGTTTTTTGCGGACACTCTTTGATATACGGGGGTTTTCGGGTCGCTGATTACGAATTTGATATCAGAATTGCGAAATTCATTTTGTAATATTTTTGTTTACTTCGTAACCTGAGTACCCAGTCGTGTTCTAACCTTCTTTTCTCGGCTATATCTTGTTCTTTTTCCTGTAAAAGATCTATTCACGGGTTTTCTGCCTAATCTCAGGTCATACAGTAGATTTTTAAAAACGTATTTTGTAAATCTGATTTCGGATTCGTTATTAGCGACTTAGAGAACCCCCGTATACCAAATTCGGCCCGAATGTGTTATTTTTTTAAATTTTGATCACCCATCTTGGATCCGCCATCTTGAATTTTGCAAAATTGACCTCGGATCTGTGATCAGCGACCCCGAAAACCCCCGTATACCAAATTCGGCGCGAATCTGTTATTTTTTGAAAATTCGTGATGTCTGACCTTAACTGACTCCCTTTTTTTTGAGGTTAGAAAAAGAACCATCAATTCTGACCGCAGATTCACGTTCGACGGGGTCTTAACCATATAAATGAACATTTGAATATAGAAAAAAAAATTGTTTGTATTTTTCCTAGTACTTTTTCGCGAATTTATGCTATTTTTGATCTGTTTTTTGAGGTTAGAAAATTCCTATGATATGACAGCTCAATTCTGACACCGGATTCGTGATCAGGAGGCAAAAATACTACGGATAACAAATGTCGCATGAAAAATACAGACAACTTTTTTTTGTGTGGCAAAAAAAAGCAAAGCATTATTTTTAACCTTCAGTGGCATCTTATAAATTGATATTATATTTTATTTTGTGCAGTCGGGAGAATAACCAAAGGTTGTTAATTTAATATCGTTCAAATTAAATAACACAGGCCCACAAACAGAAATCGAAATGTTCCTTTTCCCAGACGATCTCGGTGTCCATATGACCCCATCACGTCTAGATCAAGGCTAAATGAAGGTCAAACACATTAACTCGAATGATACAATTTTTTTAATCCCAGATTCTGATTTGTAGAGGTCATTAATCTGATATCTTGCTTCCCAGACGACTTATCAGCCGAGATCGCAAAAACGAGGATTTAAACTACATATGACCTGCAAATAACTTTCCGCTCTTTCAGAATTCGCGGTCAAAAAAATTGTATAATCCGAGTTAATGTATGTGACCTTCATTTAACCTTGACCTAGACGTGATGTATCATATGAATACCGGGATCGTGACCAGCTACCTCAAAAACATGAAGGTCAACTGGTTCGACACCCATTCCTAGCTAAGATATCAGCCGAGAGAGATCAAAAGAAGGATTTGACCTTTAGATGACCTTCAGATGTCGGTGCGACCAACAAGTCCAAGCGTATTTGAACGTAAAATTTTTTAGCTCTTTCAGAATCCGAGTACCAAAAATTGTATCATTCGAGTTAATGCGTTTGACTTTCATTTGACCTTCAGACGTGATGGGGTCATATGGACACTGGGACCGTGATCAGCGACCCCGAAAACATAAAGGGTACCTAGTCTGGGAAAAAGGAATTTTCGATTTCTGTTTGTGGGCCCGTGTATGGATTTTTGGTAAGAAATTTTCCAATGATGTTTAAACTGTGATGGTTTAGTTCATACAAATACCAGCAGCAGTAATTTTCCAAAGGGACATATTTTATACGAAAAAGAGAAGTGACTTAAAAAAATATTTAATTATTGCGAACTTACCATCCTCTGAAGTTACGGCCTCGATAGCGAGGACTGGTCCAAGCTGTCTAACTCTGGGCCCTGGTATGATCAAGCTTGGTTCTAAACCGGCGTGGTTGTACCACCTGTAAAGGGGAGTTAGTATACAACACTCAAAATAGTATATTTTCTTTGAGTAACCGATAAAAAAAATTGACTATCAGCAGTTCAAAGATATTAGTTCCATATTGGAATGGGTTGTTTGAAGAGTATTTCTGACAATGTCAACAACAATTCAAAGTAAACCAAGGAGAATGAGAAACGGAGCTGGTGTTTTGTTGACCAAGAAGATTTGGTCTTGCTGTGATGAAGAAAAACTGTTACTTCAGGTGTGTAATAGAAATTCTTCAAATCGATAAAAGATTTAAGAACTAGAAACAAAAGATATGATCCACCGAGTTGTCATAAATTGGACAATAAAAAACTAATTTTTAAAAACATAACTCTGAAGGCAAAAGACCATATCGGAAGTTATCCGGCATATCAAGACTTTCCCTGTTCTACTAAATCCAAAACACCGCCTGTTAGGGGAATGGAATTGGGTGAATAATTTATCAGAGTAAATCGAAAACATAAAATATTTAGGGAAAGCTTAAGGACGAACTTGCGCCGCAATATCTCCATTCTATACCTATTGGGAGACCTGTTTTATGATTGGGGTCTGACATATGTCCTACACGGTCCTCATTAGAACACAAACAACTCGGTATTGTTCAGCGTCGTGTATAGAAATAGCGTCCATCCCAGTAATAACCCAATTCTAAATAATGTTAACATCACCGCGTTATTAGATATTTTTTTAATACGCAGAACATGTAACACAATAACATGTTGTTGCTTGTTCATTACATCAATCCATCCGATGTATAATATTTCGCTTATGAGAGGGAATTGCACAGGTACACGGATGGATGGAAAAAAATACACAATTAAGTGCAATGCCAATTAGGCGGAATAATAAAACCTAGTGAAAAAGATGTTTCCCTGGCAACGGCTGACGTCATCCGCTACTGTTAACGCCGGTGCAGTAAATATGTGAACTTTGATGTTGAAATTAATGACAAAGCTTTGTGCCGGACTCTATTTTAATACGGTAATTAAAAAATTCCGCACTGATACTTTCGCGGCGCCATATGTCATTAATTACGTAGCGAAAAATACGAAACGATAAAATGTTACCAAATAAATTTATTTCCTACGAGTAAGGAGACGTGCATCACAAGTGAATGTCATTGCGTCTAACGTAATGGAAAAATATTACATTTAGTATCGTCCAGTTTAAAAATGAGTGTAGCTTTGTAATTTGAAAATAAATAATATTCAAAGTGTGTTAGACTTTTAGTTTTAGATGGAAAAGTTGGCAGCATTTTGCAGGGACACATGTTCATTACAAGTACGGAGAGTGTGTAGCTGAGACTGTGCCCAAATTATGTGGAATTTTCGTTAGAAGGAACGCCACGAATGAAACAATTGAAAGAATAAGTTGCCAAATTTGAACAAACGGATTCGATTACAGACAATAAAAACACCGGCTGGAGTCGTGGTACCAGCTGTTAGCAAAAACCGTGAGACACTTAATAATTTACCTGTATTCGGGAGCCGGGCATCCTTGAGCAATACAAATCAGTGCCGCCCCTTCGTCTTGGGCCACAGTCACCGTGCCCGAATTCTCCACTATCACTGGAGACACAATACCTCGATGTTCTGAAACAAACGAATCTGAGAATAAATTTTGTATTGTGTGGAACTAAGGTGAACTGGGTAACACGTAATCATCGACAACGGAGTGGAATTGTACCAGTTAATAACCGAGAGGCACGTTTCCTTTGACACAATGTATGATTCGCAGATATTAGGAATTTAATAGTCAATTAATTTGTTATAAAGGCCGACAATCAATCTCTGTGAGCTACTCATGGAACGAGTTGCATTGTGTCGAGGCTGCAGTCAGTTCTATCTTGAAGTAAAGCAACGTTTGCGCTGGATCCAGTTATATATTCGTATAGTTCATAAGATTTATCGACGTAATAATAGTGCGTTATTGGAAACCAGTAGCGGGCATATTGTAAATAACTATACATATATAATCTGTCAAAAAAGTATTCGAAATTTGCGAATTAAATATTNTTTTTTGTGCAATAATTGAATAATTAATATCGCGTCTATGTATTCAAGATGATTTCCATTCAACCATGCTATGATTTCACCTAATTCATCGACGACGATAAGGCGCATTAGCCATGACAGTCACTGCAACCGGTTCGATTCGAGGGGAAGAGGGGGAGGGAGAGAGAGAGAGGAAGAGAAGAGAGAGAGGAAGAGGGGAAAGAGAGAGAGAGGAAGAGGGGGAGAGAGAACGAGAGAAAGAAAGAGGGGAGTGATAGAGGGAGAAAGAGAAGGGGAGAGAGAAAGAGAGAGGGAGGGAGGGAGGGAGAGAGAGAGAGAGAGGAAGAAAGGGAGAAAGGGAAAAAGAGGGAGAAAGGGAGAAAGAGGGGGAAAGGGAGAGAGAGGGATGGAGAGATGGAAAGAGAGAGAGGGATGGAGAGATGGAAAGAGAGAGAGGGAAAGAGAGAGGGAGAGAAAAAGGGTGAGTATCCCCGTAAAAGACCAGATTTATGAAAGGACAATTCTTAGATTTTGCACTACGATAATGCATCATCACACAAAACGATAAATTATAACTAAATTTTTTACCAAAAACTCAACGAATGTCATCCAGCAGCCACTGGATCACTGGAGCAGCAATCAAATAAATCACATCGGCCCTCACTTGAAAGGACGTACAGTATTTAGCACCAAGTAGATATGTATTCAGAAATGATCAGTTGACATAAAAATTAAAAACTTTTAGTTTAATTCTGATAGTGGATTTTTAAATTTGATATTTAACCAGTTTCTGACAAAACGTGCTTTAATTTACATCTGATATACGTCAACAAGCCTATACCGATGACGTGGCAACTCGCCCAGTAACTCTTTAGCTGTTAATGATTATTATTTAAGCTTTTATATAAGAAATATCAGTTATACGTATCTACAAACATATATTTTACCCCTTGTGGCAATTTTTGGTAGCAAATATCCAAAAGGAACGACAGATAAATGGAGATACGCCCGATGTAGGCAGAGATGAGTTTCTAATTTAATATCCTCCATACTTCATGTAGCCTCAGAACTTTTATATACTATTCATTGAATATCATCACCCCAATTTAGGAACGGGCTCCCTCGAGTTAAGTTATGAAGCCAGAAGAGGGACGCAACTTGGCGTTATTATCTTTTATGGATAAAAAGTGCTTTCAAGTGGATTTTAAATTGCCTCATTTTTAAATCGAGGCAATGGTAGATTGAAGGAAAACATAATTTCCCTTTGTGTGGCGATTCTAATTCCAATTCTGTTATTGCTCTTGGAAAAGGGTTCGTCTTGTTGGATTGTATCATTTTTTTAACAGGTTAGCGCCCCGATGACTCTAACAGATAAAAATAAATAAACAAATAAAAGAAATAAATACGTTAGACTCTTTACTATTTTGTGACGCTTATAAGACAAAAAAGGTAGACAAATTTCTGATACAACAACTAGAACATTTACTTACCGGTAATTCTGACGTTGGCAGGGCTGCTCACGACGACCTGCCGGCTGAGCCGGTGCATGGTCCTGCAGCGGTACGTGGGGAACTGGTCACTGAACTCCAGATTATGGATGAGCAGTTCTCCCGAGGGCAGTTGATGGAACTTCCCGTCTGTAAATGTCAGACAGCCGCAATTAGTAGGGGTTTCTAACTGGCTTAGTTCTGTACAAGTTGTTACACGGGGATGACTGTTTGGAGCTTTTAAAGAACGAATTATGAGCCCCCGAACCAGACGACGGCCGTAAAAGTCGGGAGTTGGTCTTGAGTTGAAAAATACTAAGCTGAAAGTTAGCAGCAACGAAGACAGAGGTAATGGGACAGCGTTGTGGTAGGGGGAATCGTTAGATGTGATTTTTTGGCATTGATTCGTCAATTTGAACCGTTTTTTCAACTCCATTGATTTTCTTTGCTATTCGGCACATATACCTCTGCTACAGTGGACTGTTTCCGTTGACGTCGCCTTAAAACAGAATTTTAAGACTTTCCGATTGAGAAATATAAATTTTTAGATGTTATGTCACTTAAAACGTATGACCTTGAAAACATAAACGACTATTGGTTACTACAGCGTAGTTGAAGTAAAAGAGAAAGTAATTACACCCATAAAGTATTTGTATATGTGAAATAACGTGACATCCAAAAGAGACACTAAACCAAACCTGGTCAAACCAGCATTAAAGGGACTCTATTGCTACTTATTGGAAGCCAGTTGCAGTGTACACTTGAATTAAGTCGGCCTTCGAATAATGCATGAAAAACTTGAAAAGCTTTGTTGCTAATAATAATATACCGTCCCCACCCTCGCACAAGCAATTTCATTCGCGCGTACGTTTCCGACGTTAAGACGCACCACAAACCTTCGCGTTTCCTAATCGTATGACACCAGTTAGTTTGGCACTTCCATGTTTCCGATCTAATTCGGGAGGATTGACGAATATCAAGGATTTCGCGGGGCAAACAATGGAACGTCACCTATACTAATGTATTGCCGGGGTGCCCGATGACAGGGAGATTAATTCCTGGATTAAATTAGTTTCGCAGTAAACAGGGTCGTGTTTTGAAATTCCGCTTGTTGACTTATAAGCTTAACCCGCGTATTAATAAACATAAGTAATTTACTTTCTCTCCGACACTTTCGCGGGATGGATCGATGGCCTCGGTAGTTTCCGACGTTTGCGGCAGTCTTGGGCGATGCGAAAAGTTACGTTTACGTCCTGTTTTGCATAATTTCGGTTAGCATTATGACTTAGTGGAAGTCAGGGATTTATCTCTACCTGTAAAGAGAGTGTACAAAATGTTACAGCGAAGTTACGACAAACTTTCAGCGCTAATTCCCGTCGTGAAAACAAACGAAAAACAAAAGGAATTATCTTTTTTTTAAATTATTTCAAGGGACTCAAAGACACAATAAAAGGGTCAGTAAAAACAGGTTAACTGAAGCAGAGAATCTTTACAGATTCTGATGGCCAGTAATCAATCAAAACTTATAATGTACTTGCAAGGATGGACTTGGAAACCCCTCTATTTGAAAAAACTCGAAATACGTCAAAATAAAACGACTTCATAATACAAAAATAATAATAATAATAACATTATTTCAATCGGACATATTTCACAGAATTTTTAGTGCTTTTGGAAGGATTCGACATCTGATCTTTCCCCACAAAATATATCGACTCAGTAATAATCGATTTCCGTAATAATTATAATCAATCTGTCTCTTCCTGCTGATCTAAATAATTATTATCCGTTTCGACATATTATTTCTGATAATTTTAATCATGTTCTCTTTACGCTTATACTATTTTAAGGGAAAAATTTTCGATTCGCCGCTCCCTTTAATAAAAAATTATATATATCCTGATATATAACAAGAAATTCATATTTATTTCGAGTAAAGCGAAGCATGTGTCTCGCTAGAGAGCGGACCTAACTTCATATTGTAGCCGGCAAATTCTTTCCGCTTTAAAACATACAATGAGCCCGGCGACGACGGCTCACAGCTACGCTGCTTCTGCCTCTCACAAAGGAACTTTTCCTTTCGAGAACTTCGTTTTCCTAAATTACGGGGCTGCAGGCCCTCAAACAGCTACAAGGCTTGCCATTGTTACCTAGAATTCTTTTCAAACAGTCCTTTTATTCGTTCACTGAAACGGCTTCAGTCAGCACCAATTTGCACCCCCATTATTATCTGAAATACGTTCCCGATAATGAAAATATCCCACATCCGCCCAATATATTTATTTCGCAAGCAGGAAAAGAAGTAAACACGTGGGGAAACATTCGAAAACCAGCAATAAGTCGTTATTTTGAAAAGTAAAAAAATGAATTTCTTCTTCGTTATGTTTCTAAATTAATTCAGTTTTTGTCATAAGACGTAGATATTGAATATCAAACAATCTGTTCAGGTATTTTTTGTCTTAAATAAATCCCCACGAACGAACACTCTGTACATTATGTTGATGGCAACTACAAGTTAAATTGATTCAATCTGCAACAACTGCACTTGTATTATAAGAAAACGCGACTGATTCGTAAGAAAAGTAAAACACCTTTTTCTGGGTGTCTCATTAGAGGAAATTTTGATTTATTCAGATAATATTTTCGCCAGTTTCCACTTCAGAGAACTGGGTCGCGACGACAGTCTCAAATTAATGAACGTCGAGTATCAAAGAGGGGCTCCTTAAAAATGTCGCACCGCTAGTTCCTTTTATTCAGTTGTTACCGGGTTTTGACGTTTCGATAGTGTTTTTATGCACATTGAGTGCCAGCCACCTCTTCACGGTGACGTTTGGGCGAGGGGTTATCCGAGGGCACAATTAAAAAGCGACGCGTTAATTTTTCTTACAAGAATTCAAAAACAAAAATTGTTTATCATAAAATATATATCACCAGGAAGTTTCTCGAATACTTGGATTAACATTTCAAGGAATAATAATTCCTGTATTCCTTTTGAAAAATATCTCAATAGCCTTTGTAGACTTAAAATTTGTACAAAATTTTGAAGATATTCACCATAAATTGAAATCATGTCTGTAAGTTCCGTTGTTGTTAAAATCCGTGTGATATTTTTGGAAAAAAAATCACTACCCACTAAAAAATGCACTAGCAAGCGCCAATCTCATCAATTTTAAATATCTCTTTTATTATAAAACTTGTATTAGACTGATTTTTTTTTGAAACGCATAAAATGTAAACCCCACCTTCGAATGCTCCCCATAATCTGATATAGGCTATAGAAATAATAGTACAGTCATTGAAGCTTTTCACCTCCAAATTATTTGAAACTGAACCGATCGACTTGAAATTTGGCAGATAGTTAGAGAAAAGGTCAATGAACATTAGTAACATAGCGCTGATTGACGCTTCCACCCTGTTGGAGGTTGACACCCCTTCTCGGGGGTGGATTTTTTTTCACAAATAACGCTGGAAATCGATAGTGAATCAAATTTTGAGCAAAAAATATTCAAAGATTTTTTTCGAGAAATCAGTAGTTTTTTAGTTATTCGCGATTGAAAACTTGGAATTTTGAGTGAAAAAAACAGTTTTTCAAAGTATTTTTTGCGAATAACTCAAAAACTACGCATTTTATTAAAAAAGTGTAATGAACAAAAATGTAGCTTATAAATAAACAAAGAAAATCGTTTTTAAAAAGTGTTGTATGTCCTATACAAAGCGAAATATGGTTAGTGGAAGGGGACTTGTTTTGGGGGGAATACTCGAGTCGATGTATTCAACGTCAAATAACGGAAAAAGGATTAATTTTACGTGTATAACACTCTTAGAATTTTTTGTAGTACTCAAAAAGACCTTCAAAATGAGCACTATAAAAGTTAATTAGCGCAAAATTGAAGGAGTTATCGTCAAAAACAGATGGGTTGCTCATATTTTTTAAGGAAAAATGAGCAGTAAACGCTGTACCATTTCCATCAGAATTAAAATTAATCGTGGACCCTTTACAATTAGTTTTATTTTAGTATTTTTCATACGATCCTAAAGTTAGACCGATTTAGAATGCGTATTTTTTTAATATTGTCGGTAAAAATTGAAAACGTATTTTTCATTATTCAAAAAAAATAGCCTTATTTCTATAGTAACTCTGAAAGGTAAATGTAGCTTTTTTTTCAACAAATATTTTGCTTTTTTTATTCCTATAGCATAAAAAATAAAGGAGATATCGCCGCTAGAAGTATCCATTTTAGTGAAAAACGACCTGTCTCGAGCCCTTCGATCCTTTCCCTTTAAAAAACGAAGAACTTAAAAGGTTTTATATGCAAATGATCTTACAGCAGTTGAAATTATCTCTAAAATGCTTTTTTGTGGGATACTATAGCTTCAAAATTAACCGAGTTATGGTACAAAAACCAATGACATTTTTTCGGAGCAAAATAGGCTTTCTCATTTTTATATATGATTGATTATATTTAAAAATCGATTATAATAAAAATATTTTACATTAATATTGGTAAAAGGGTAGTTTTTAAGAGTTGAAAATGGCAAAAGTAAAATATTCTTTCATAAACAATATAAGGGAATTTTTATTTTAAATTGTTGCACAATTATAACATTCCAAGATTTAAAACGTAATTTTTTATCATTTTTTTAGCACAGGTGTGATTTATAAGGGTTGAAAAGTGTTATGAGATACAAATTCATTCATAAGCAATGAGGGAATTTTTATTTTAAATAATTGAACCGTTAAAGCATTCCAAGCTTTTAAAAAGTAATTTTTAATCATTTTTGTCAATACAGGGGTGTTTTTTAGGGGTTGAAAGAGAAAATTATTTTATTAGCTATAAGGTAACTTTTATTTTAAATAATTGCACGATTTAATCATTCCAAATCTTTAAAAAGTAATTTTTTATCATTATTTTTTTAAATAAAGGGTCGAAAAGATCAAATATATCATAAAATATGTTCGAGAACATGGAACATTATTTAATATTTGTGCTTAAACAAGATTTTTATCAATAAAATGCTTGAAACTTAATTTTTTCAATTTTTTTCACTTAGGGGTAGTTTTTACCCCTAAAAAACAAAAAGCAATCGGGCTTATGTCACTTTTGAACTTGATCCTAAGATGAGCCATATTCTAAATTTCATTTCATGCAAATCCATGCAGTTTCAAAAAATTCAAAGGTTACAGCTGATCTTCAGCTTCAGACTGTACTATGAAGACCATTAGAGGAGATATATCTAATGAGCTGGATTCCACCCGCAGGCCTGTTTTGGAAAACCCCGTGCTAAAGCACGAATTTATTGGATTTTGATTACGGTTCACACACGGATCGAGAATATTCCCAGCAGCACTCAATTTCAGCCCAGTTAGATAAAATACATAATTACGGACAATCCTTATAATCCTCGTACGATTCCGGTATTAATTCACGCGATATACCTACTACTCTTTTTTTTTTTGGTAGACGTACATTAATTTTATATCTGGCTGGTATTTCGAGGGCTAAAATCCCTGGTAACAAAGCGGGGAATCTCCCAGTTGCCTCCGTCGCGGACCAACGTAACAAAGACCCCGATGTACTATAACGAGCAGCCCCAAAGAAACCGCACCGCGCACACTATTAAGCTTTTAAAGTTGCAGCTTTTACGGTCTTTCACACCTACCATTACTCTTTAACGAGGCGGAAGAATGCATTCCTTTAAACGTTGCGCGGAACCGTGGAAAATGTCCAACTTTGCCCCCAATCCTTCAAGATGGTGCATGGAAGAATAGTTCAATTTTTTTTTGTTTATGAATGTAGTAGCCTCAATAAATATATTTTGCTTTCTGGGAAATTACGAGCCATATAAATTATACTTTGAATTATCCGAGATTATCCCAAATAAATGTATTTAGCAAATGAGATAAGAATAAGTAGGCTGTGAACATAAATTAGTTGTTGTTTATTAGGGTACATAAGCACAAACCGAGTAGGCAATGACCCGGATAAGTGTTAATTAGGATAGGGTAATAAAAGTAGGTACCTGGGGACAAGGATAAAACCGAAAACATTTCGAGGCACGGACCAGAAGTCAGGAAGCCTAGTCCCTGCTCGGTTGTGTCTCGTGTTACCAGCGAAATTAGTAGAATAAAGTTTTCCATGCTACTTAAGAGTTTTTCTCCTCACTTGAAGACCAAACCACTACATGAATAACCGCGAATAGCATAAATAGTAAATTTAACGACATAACTATCTATTTCTAAATCGGTGCACGTACCTGCATGCACGTCATCTTCCGGCGAATATTTATAACAAAGTATTTGCGAAGCTGACGAACATATCATTTGAAACTTTACGTAACCGTGCTGACTACAATTCACTACCTTTTATGTCGGAGATAGTAAACGCCGTATCTATTTCAGTTACTTTGAAAATGTACACGCGGCGCATACGTATGTTTCATTGTATAAATATGACACATTCCGTCGGACGAGATAGGATCCATTTGTTCCTAAAGGGATGCCATAAAATATACGCCTTAGTCTGCAGTCGCTCTCGAGAGAAAAGATTTACTGGGGCGCTATTTTTACGGATGACGGTTGCGAGCTTCAGATAACGTACGTAGCTCAAACTCGGGGCCCCTTTATTTGGTTAATTTAACAGCATAAAAAAGGCGGGGAGGAATTATTAAACGTTTGACTTCAACTCGTGTGATGAAGAAAGATAGTAAAGATACAGTGTCCAATTTAGGAATGCTCTTTGTAAACAGAATTCCTTTTCTGAACACTTACCACATTGATACAACGAAAACTTTTTGGAACCGCTGACCAAACCGACAGCTCTGCTTCTATTTACAAGTATAGGTGCATTGTAATTTACAATAAAACTTGAACTAGTAATCATCTATTTACTATAGGAAAGGGGACAAAGACAGGGCGACCCGCCCTGTTCGGTCACAACTATTCACCTCCTTTTATGCAGTATGTAAGTAGGGGACGATTTCAGAGGTTCTCAACAAGTTTCAACAATTTTTTTATTATAATTAATTTTATGTATCGCTTTTATGATTTTGATTATTATTGTCTACCACTACAAACTCCTACAAAATTTGTAAATATCCTGTACAAAATCCAATGACGTTTTCTAAAACTAAATAGCACTGCTTGCAGGCTTCTGTGACAATTGTTAATGGTTGAACAACTTTCGGAATGATTGCCATATCGGCTATTTAGACTTCTTGACTTTCGAGGACATGCCGTTCCCTTCTTCAGCTCAATAAGTCTCAGTTCAAAATCATACATGAGTTTGATTTTTTTTTAATTATAAATGGTTTACATAAAAAACTTGTAAATATTAATTTCATCATTGATATTTATAATGTTTTAAAAATTAATTGATATTATGATAAAACTAGGTCAAAACGAGAATTGTCAAAGTCAAAAATATGAAAGAAATTTTGAATGGAAAAAATAACAGTATATAAGGTTTATATTTCCTAAGAAAGTAACTCTGCAAGGGGTTTTATAAATCTGTCATAACTTCAAAATTTGTTTTGCTTTTTATTGTGCGAAATTTTGGGCTAAGCTTAATTTAATGGCAATTCATTAGATCCACACCAAATGCTAAGCCTACCGAGATTTTCCTGGAGATCAACGCAGTCCTGAAAGATGTTTATCCTTAAATTTATTTTTATATCCTCAGTATGTAGAAGGTAAGGCACATTCAAACAACTAACAAGATTATTAATGAAAATGCTGAATAACAATGGGCTCAGGACTGACCCCTGCGGAACACCGGAGATGACTTGAAACCTCCGAAGCACTTATATCAACTTGTATATAATAAATAATATATAGTAAACAAATAAATAATTTCCCTTTGTTGCTAACTTTTAACTAAATGTACTATTCTAGTTGCTTACCTCCCTGGAGAGACGGATAAATGAAGAAAGTAGGTTCTTGAACCCATGATATAATCCTAACTAAGTCTTTGACAAAATTTGGCACAATGCATTTTAACACTGCTGTGCAGCCTCGTGCTGCTCCGATCACCTCCACGTCAACTTTGAAAGCCTGGGTAACCACTGAAAAAAAAAATCTTATTGAAAATACAATTTACGTATAATGATAACCATTAAATTAAAACCTTGGGTGGTAGGGCATATTATTGTTTTGTAGGCCCTTTTGTAGATTATAAGAGGTATATGTAATATTTCAAACGGCACCTTCTGATATATTTTGCGACCAATTTTCTGTACCTACGAAAAATACCATGCATTACTAACTAGTGAGTACAACAAACATTTCAATGCAAAGCTCTGTGGCCCCCGATCATAATTGGATTGATATGATCAATGAAAGACAATCTATTGTCATATGTCACACTTAGATCCTTAACATTATCACCGCATGCCAGTAATGCATCATCAGTAGTGTAATTCAATATTAGGGTCCTTTTTTTAGAAGTAAATGACCAACTCTTCTAGTATTAAACAATCTTTCAAGTTAGATTCGTTCAAAAATAGCTTCAAGTCATCAACAAAAAATAGACGATTATATTTTAGAGACAGAGATAAATCGTTAATAAATAAAGTAAAAAGAAGTGGCCCCAAATTTGTTCCTTGGGGTACTCCAGATGTTGCTTCAAAATAGCTGTTGAATGTAATATAGTTTACGTTGAGAAAGATAAGATTTTTTTGATTTAACTTTGTTGTCCATATGATATGCTGTATACTGAGTAAATTGAACCAGATTGGATACAGTAGATCGTTTTGGAACAAAGTTATGTTGATTTGGCAAAATATAAACATCGACAATGCTAAAGATTAGAGTATATAGAGACATCTCGAAAATATTTGCGAAGTTTGAAAGGATTTATCGAAAAAAAAAAAAAAATTATATATCTCTGATTTGGTTTGGTTCGTAAATTCTCTGTAGTTGTGACTAGCAGTCAGTACCATGTACTTTCAGATTTTGGAACACATGCACGCAGCGTAAATCATCCTTGATTAAGCAACCGCTTCATATGGATACATTAAGGCGAAACGTAGAATATTCCGTCTGTACACAAATTTCCTCTTATCTTGCTTATAATTGTCTGGATACCGTCCAAGTTCCCCCTTAAATAATCCCCGGACGCGGTAACATAAAGGGCAGATAACTCTGAATAACTTTGCTACAAGAGTTGTGTAATGAGAGAACATTAAATCTCCACGGGCTAATGTCACCCGAGTAATAACAAAAAAAAAAGGCAGTGCGTCGTTTTCGCTCGGAATAAAAAGCTACAGCTTCCATCAAGTCTCAGTCGCGGCTGGATTATGTTTGTAAATTGTGTACGGATTGTTCAAATTAGATGTAGAAGATGGATTCGAAACGAACGAACAAGTGGAATTTTTTTTCCGGATGAGATATTGAAAGGAATAACCTAAAAAAAATATTAAAAAACAGTAAAACGAAAAAGCCCGTCAGCTTCGATTCAATTCAACTCGATTCTTTTCATATTTTTCTTCATCAGCAACGTATTTATTTCCATTCTGTTTGTTTTACTTGTTACGTGCGGTCCAAAATAAATATAATCGATATCCAAGGTGTTCATAACTTAGCATGTGCCGTCTGACCACATCGACAATTGTAAAATATTCCCTGGCGCATACCTACGTTCCGTACATTATTCTTGCATTAAATACGAGAGAGAGAGAAAAGCGACTGACGCCTCGAGGCTAAAAGTACCACGCTGAAAGGAAAATAAACAACATGCAAACACATAGAAATGCAGAACAAGCTACCGTCAGCTCTGTTGAAGTGAGTAAATGTTGGGATTGTTCGGTGGCGCAAATTGTTTTTTTTACAGTATTCTTTCATACATGGTCGTATTTTCTAGACCTGTATAAAAATTCTTTCAATAAATATTTATGTGAGAATAAAGACTTTTCAGTAACAATAGCGTATGAGACCCTACATTTGATTTTTATCCAGGCCAGTGTATTGTATCTGCACAATTGTATATCGTCTGTAACCTTCTACATTTCATAGCACTTGGTAAATCAAATATAAAAATATAAAACGAAACTGGTCCCAAGATGCTACCTTGTGGTACTCAACTTTTTAGTAGTTTTAAATGTGGTCTTAATTCACGATTACCGCAATATAGCATCCTCGTCAAGTCCAGTATAAAATAACTTTGTTAATAAAAGCTCAAATCGATTGCCTAAACACATTTGGGTCCGTCTTACTCAGTTTCTACGAACTAACACAAATGTTATTTCTTCACCATAATACAAAATGTTGTCTTGCTTCACCATAAATTAAAACGATATCCGTCAACTCCTAGTTGCTATACACGCAAGCCATTTTTGACACTAACTACTAAAAAACTATTGTAAACACCACAGAAAACAGGTAAACACTAATGCAACGACGATTGTAAAATCGGACTTCACTATTCGGAGTCGCTGACGCCACATGGCTCTCCACGCGTATGACGCTACAGACTACAGTTGCCCCAGCTATGTAATAGTTGAATGTACTACAACTTCAATAATTTTTTTTTCGGAAATTATAAAGATTTTACAATTTTTTTTCAAGATATTGACTCTATTTCTCATGCCGCATCTATTCCCAAATTTTTTTGGACAAGTTGTGAATCACCCTGTATAGTATTGAATATATAATTATCATATATTATAATTTTATTAAATACAAACAAATCAGGATATCTGCTTCTTCTGGTCGACCTTGCTCAACCAAAATGACCTGTCTGTCTTAAAGGAGTGATAAGCAACGAAATAAAAATAAATTACGGGCAGGAAAGTGCACCAAGAGGAATGATAAAATGGCAGATAATTACAGTGGGTATTTTCAGGTCCGCGTCTGTTTTGAAGTTAAACAAACATAATCACCCCATCAATCATCAGAAGGGCCGGAGATTCCACACGAAAAAATTACTGAATAAATAAGGCCGGGTAAATATGGATATTTATCTTGCGAACTGCGTATTTCCTTATTAAAACGTTGTTTATTATTTGTAAACATTTCATATTTTTCTGTACTAACTTTTTGATTTACGTAAAGTTAAACAATTTTTTTACAGTACAATTATGGCAATAATTACGATCTTTGGTTTCCCGAAACGCACAAATTTAGACTACAAACTATAATTGATTAAAAAAAATTACATTACTTACTAATAATTTTATTTAATATTGTTGTGTGCAAAAAACATCGTTACAGATGAATCAAAATCACGAATAAATGTTTGCTATATCATGTATTATGCAATATGTAAAGTAAGTATTAAATTTTATAGAAAATTTAAATACGGTTACAATTCCCTTTTTTACTTTGAGAGAGCCGCAATACAATGGCGTGCCAAGCGAGTGAACCGACACATGCGTGAACCGCTGCCTCAGATTGCTTTTCACGTTCATGTCACGTTAGTATACTGTTGCCTTTGTTATCGTGCGGATTCCTATCCGTTAGTGATTATGGTGATTTATTGTAGAAAATTGAATTTGCTGCTTTTTCATAAATAATGCGTACGCCTATGTCCCGCGGCTCAGTCCTGACAGCCTTACCTATCACTCACCTGCTCTAACTTGGACATCCCTGCTGATGATCCTACCGACGTTGTTGCTCGCCACACACCTGTAAACAGTGCTGTGAATGTCTTGACGGTAGGCCTGAGCAGCGAACGGCTGCAGGAATAGCGTGCCGTTCCTGAGCACTCGCCGAATGCCGGACACGTCACCCACGGAGGTGCCATCCACGGAAAGCCAGTCGATGGAGGGCTGGGGGCTTCCGGAAGCGGAGCAGTCCAACCAGCCCCCACTGGAGTTGGAGAATTCGAGCCTCGACGGTGGTTCCATGACGAAGGACGGGCCCCGCAGGTGCGAGTCGAAAGTCAGTGCCGGTTCTGGAAATAACAGATTTTGTTTTTTATTCCTACATTTTTTTCTGAGGGGCTGAAATTCAATAAAATTTACTGGAATGCAGTCTATTATTAATAGTTCTAACCGAGTAAAATTTGAAAAAAACTTTAGCGGTATCAGTAGTGTGAATATATTGGGGTGATGACGTCAGCAACGAGACTCTAGCATCGCAAAGATGGAGGTCGATATACAAAAACGAGCTTGAACATCGCGCTTTTGACAAATTCAGTGTAACTTTTTACTATCCCTTCTAGAAAATTCTGAAAGTAGATTTAATATTTTAACATCAAGTACCTATTATTGTGCATTCATTAAATAATCAATTACAAGCCTTATTTTAACGCTTCCGCGTGATACTTATTACCACCACTTTATGGGAACCTCTCCCTTATATTCCAAGTGAAAAGTATTATAAAGACTCACCATCCGAACTTCAAACCGTCTGCTACTGTAAGCTCCAACTAATTGTAATCAGTCGACTGGTACAGTTCGATAGAGAATAAAAGATAATCGCACAGCCAAAAGGACATTATCCGAACGAACATCTCATTCGCTAGGGTGGAGGATTATCTCTCATATCTTTGACTGGGTAAATTCTTTCAATCAACGCCTTTGGGCCCGTGAGGATTACGGATAGATCCCGCATGTCCTCTTTAATTCATTTTACTCATCTCGCGCGAAACTAGAGACTTGAAGCTTCATAATGATTTTTTTTATCTCGATATCACAATTTTTCACACCTTTCGACAATCACTAAAGCATTTTTTGTTCCTTTAATCTTTTCCAGTAGTGTATAAGTGAACATTTCTCGAGGGAAATTTTTTTTAGTTTTCAAATCAAATGATTGAGGCAATATAACTAGTGACAATCGAGAAACTTGGAGGGCGATAAATGTCTAGACATAAAACAATATTCACCACCCCAAATCACTCGAACGATCTTAAATTGGATATTCATTATATGTTTACTTATGTCTTTAGTATATGGAGTTCTAGTATTAATTCTGTTTACGAATATCGGAATACAAGATAGCCACCAAACGACAAACATTTTATGACACATAAAACATATAATTTGGGCCGTTAAATAGATATTACGGCAGAATGTAGGTCGAATACTGAAGGCGACGCTAAATAAATACGTTATCGATGCTGCCATTGCTGGATATGTTATCGCTATGAGTTACAGCAGATCCATAGTGCAGCGCAAAGCGCTGGGACAGCTCCCAATAACCCATTCTGTGGCGCATTTGTAATTTCCACGAGGATTTAATGGAAATGCCACGTTGCATATGCAGCTTCTGATCTATTACTGGTCAGTAGAGACGATTTAAACCGCAATTTACAACTGCCTTTTATCTTAGGTATTTCACAAAGCACCAATTGTATTCCAAAGTTTATTTTAAATACAATTTAATGTACCAAAAATATTAAAAAATCATCGACGTAGACTTTGATTTACAGAACTGCATGTTCGTGTTAAAATAAAAAAGTCAACTTAGCGAAATTTACAATTAGATAAATTAGTGAACCAAGTTTCATCAACCTATGTTATACAGCCTCAGCCGTATTTCAGAAAATGGAATGCTCGTTTTTGCTTAAAAAATTGCTCCTGGTGAAGTGTCCTGTTTAATATCTGGGCCACCGTGTATTTGTAATAAGTAAAGTTAGTCTAAAAGAAGCTATCGAAGAAAAAAGGAAAATCAGGAACAACCAACTCTTACAGAATCCGGGAAATGTTTAATTTAGTTAATTTCATTAAAGGTTGGTACAGACGACAAAAACCAAACCATACGACAAAATTAAAGCTTCCGTGACGGACCATTAAAGAACTGAACTCGGGGGCCCTGCATTTCGATCCTGTAATGAAGGCATACAATTTACTACAGATTATACTAGTGAGAGGAGAGAGGCAACGGATTGCGACTGGATGAGGACGGCTTTTGTTTCAAATACAAAAAAGCTACGAGCGAACGGAAGACACCAGCCTGTGTCGATTCAATACTTTTAAAAGGTACATCTGCTAGATTGGATATGCATTATATTCTGGAGGGACGAGGATTATCCTAGAAGGCGGCGCGCTCACGCAGGTTTAGTTATAAACGAGGTATTTTGTAATTGCATGCTTAATGCGAAGCGAGATGTGTCACAACACCAGATTAAGCAATTATGTGGAAGTGCGATTTATTACCCGGAGTGTACAGGGTGCGGCGTTTTCGTGGATTGCACATTTCCAAAATAATTACAGTTCTTGTCACAGATCATCACTAGATCCCCAGATTTAGCGTTAAAGAAAGAAAAAATAGAAGGAATTTGGTACAGAGCACGTAACGTTGAAAGATGAGAGTAATTAAATCACTCAGAAAACATCAAATGTTTCAAAGTATCTAGAAATATTTCAAAAAACTTCGAAATACATCCAATTATCTTAAAATCCTCTAAGACCACTAATGTCCAAATATTTCAAACCTCGAAATCTTCGAAATACATTGGAGAACATGTAAATATTTCTAAATACTTCAAAAAGTCTGAAACTTTTTCGAAAATATTCAAATGCCTTTAAATACATAAAAAACCTCAAAATATTTCGAAAAATCCTGTAAAAAAGTACTGTGAAACCATCGAATACGTCATAATACTCCGAAGACTTGAACAGACGTTGAAAACTTTTAAATGCGTTGGAAAACCTGTAAATATATACATCAAAAACCTCAAAATATTTCGAAAAATCCTATAAAAAAAGTACTGTAAAACCATCGAATATGTCATAATACTTCGAAGACTTGAACAGACGTTGAAAACTTTTAAATGCGTCGGAAAACCTGTAAATATATACATCAAAAACCCTGGAATTACTCCGAAAACCTCCAAATTCGTTAAAATACCTCAAAAACTTCAATTTCAAAAGCCGCTAAATACTTCGATATATCTGGAAAACTTGAAAATATATCGAAAACCTCAAAAATCTCGAAAACCACTGAATACTCCGAAATATTTCAAAATGTTTCTAAAACTTTAATGTGCATATAAATACATCCAAATAGTTCGAAAGCCTTTGAAATAGTACTTCAAAAAATATTTATAATATTCGAAGTCGTTATCGACCTTTTGTTGACACATTTTGAGCTAGTTTGGGTTGAAATCTGGAATCTGGAATACTAGGGAGGGTAGCTGTTAAAGCTACAGCACTTAGGCCCATTGGGCTCCTTGTACCTCCTCCCATTAGGAGATCAATCCACTTGAGCCATTAACCAACCTATTACAGTGAAGAAGGTGGTGACATACCTTAAATTGGAGTAAATACTACAAGACAGAATATTGATAAAGGTACAACTCCAATTAAGAAGTTAAAGTAAGGTATTAATCACGCCTTCTTGATCAATTTACTCAGTAGATAAATCCAATTTGGAACACTCTCGCATAAAGCTCTGCAACAATGTAGCATTCTCAGTTTTGCATTCCAGGTTACCATCTTTTTGGACCTTTGAAAAATGATTGGTGTGACAATAGATGGAGATAAAGAGGTGGTGCATTCTTGGTACAGACACAACTGAAAACATTTTTTTCTGATTACATAAAAGAAAAACAGCAAAAAATTGGTAGTATTGGTAATACTCCCCGAAAAATTAATGCATCTGATAAAGTCCAAGCTGCTTAAAGCGCCACCGAACCACCAGAATTTGAATAGTATTTATTCTAAATGAGCCATTTTCCCGTCTGTCCTTAATGACGCCTCAGGAGGTCATCGCATTCTTAAACAAAACCAGTAAATAATCGCTCTTGGGTTAAAATTCATTACCCCACGATTAATTGCTTGTCGAATCTGGGGAGTTGGAGAAATATCTAGTTCTTTTGTATTCCTCGCTCTTCCTCAAAGGCATTTATTAAAAATATATAATATCAAGAGACCGAATGAATTATACTGTCGAAATTACAGCGCGAGAGACGACCACGCGTAGGATGATAAATACACGCCGAAGGAAAGTCAAATATAGCACCGCGATCGAGCAAATCGGATACGTCGTTCGAATTGATAGTTAATAATCGAATCTTCGGCTGTTTACATCCATCCGTGAGGGGGGGAAGGGGGAGAAGAATGTAAATGACGGACGTCCCGTAGCAAATAGTATTCGCTGGGTCGTGCCCCGACACTTTCAGGACGATCAATCACTCCGTAACAGACATACAAAAGGCGGGTTTGATGAGGAACTGTTCCAACTATTGCCTGATGAGGGCCGGTTGTTGAAGGACTGGCTTAGCTTGGAGCAGAGTCAGCAAATAATGGGCTTTATTAAACTGAAGAATTGTAGACAGATAGTACCAGAAGTGTTCTCGGTGTCCCAACTCATGAATAAGACAATTCAGTTTCAATAAGGTTTCAATCGGAATTGAGCCATGATGCTAACATATTTCTGCATTTTAACGAATCGTTTCAAAACGTATCTAAAAGAAATCGAGTTTATACGACGTACAACATTTATCAAAACATCCCGTGTAACTTAAGGCTTTTGAACTTGCGATTTTCTATAAACGTTCCTCCTACTGCCGCTTTTTGCGCGTTGATAAGTTAATGAAAAATCGATACCAATCCGCGTCTACAAGTTTCTATCCCAATAACGACGTGTTAGACACACCACATAAACACTCCAAGTCATTTATTTGATGAAAATCTGAGCCAGCCTGACGTTAATCCGATAAAAATGATGGAGCGGCCTGCCATTTTTTCTGGAGCCTCAAGGGGACAATGCGGTTTCAATTCGACGTTTCAATATGTCACCTGACTCGTATAGGTGGCATAGGATTCGGTGAAATATTGTCGCGTTGAGAAAATTACACGCGGTATGCGGGTAATTTACAAGCTAAATTGAATTTTCATAAATATTGTTAGCGAAAATTGTTTTTTATGGGCCTGAAACATCTTTACTGAACGAAGGATAAGAAAAGGAAAGCCAAAACGTGACTAGGAGGAAGAAGAGAGTTTTTTTTCAAGGAAGCAGGAAATAATGTCGATATCTATATTTAAAATTTGTATGAACATTTATATTACGATATATTAGTTGAAGTTGCAGGCCTTCCTGGTCGAGTATCATCTTCAATTGACTGACGACCACTTTTAAATCGGAAAAACTATTCGTAATATTGCGTACGATCCAGAGCATCATCTCCGTAAGCTTCAAAAGTTGAAACGTTTCCGTGAAAGTTTTCCTGTGGTTCACAAAATTTATGTTCCATTGTTGTTCCAGAAAATGGCACATTGCACTCAAATAACAATATCACGAAAACTAACTGAGATATTAACAATCCAAGAATATGTGATAAGAAAGGTTATGCGCAACGCAGTGTTGCCAACCGCATATCAATTAGCACGTAATTAAAAAAATTCTGTTATTTTCTGAACATAGGTAGGTACTTCGTATTAATGTATCCATTTAAATGACTAATTATAATTTTTTGCGCATCATTAGTTAAAGTCTAATTTAGTTTATTAAACCTAGGAACAATTTCGAGGATATTCTTTACATGTCTACAAAAAAGGCATTTGAAGAAAAAGTAAATAAAATACTTATTTTTTACGAATTTTGCCACAAAACACAGCCAAATGTTTAAAGAACTATTAAATACACATTCTTCATTTCTATTGAAATATAATACAGAAAAGAATAGTAATAACACATTAGAGCTTCGTCGGACAATATCAAGTTGTGAGCTAGTTCGTACGGTTAGAACAATGGTTAAAATATGTCACTAATAATTTATTCTTACCCAAAGAAATATTTGACATTGCCTACTGCGACTCACCCTATGCATTTTCCGTTGAGATACGAAGGCAAAATAATTCATCGCAGCGCCTTGAAGTGTGCATTTTACGGAGCAGATCGGGGAAAAGGGAATGATATTATGATAAATGGCAATGTACTGTCAGTCCTGAACTTTCCTCCCGAAGGACCAGACGGATAAACGCTGGATCTCGACCATAGAAACTAAAGTTCTTGCCACAGGCGTTCAGTACGCATAGATATACAAACATAAAGTTTATACGGTCGGCGTCGGGTCATGCAGGATTTACAGCTTCGCCACAAACTGCTTCGTTATTTTCTCCCACGTTTTGGGAAGAACAATTAAAGTTACATGCACTTATATTTTGCGAAGCAAAGTATCTTTGTTATCATTTTTGTTCCTATTACATTAATGTGTCGATATTGTTTAGTCCTCGTAGTGGTTCGTATAACGTGAATAGTGGTTCATATTTTACTTATCGGTAAATGAATATTTAATAAAACTTGTACATACAAGAATGAATAATTAGTCCCATCGCGGCTATTAATACTTAAGTAACAGTAAACTAAATACATTGTAGTCCTTGGAAACTTTTCCCTCACAGCTGGAAAGCGTCGAGGCTGTACCAAGTTCCGTAGTTCTTAAGTTGTTTGATTACATATTTATGACTTGTAAACTCTAATCGTTTAGGCTACTGCGAACGCTGGTTATTTAAAATAAGGCTAATAAGTGGGCATTAAAGTTTTGGCTGGCTCGCGGAAAATAAAACGTAAAAAGTAGGTCTCAAATTATTTTGCCTAATTTTCTAGAATTTTAATTGAACCAAACCATTTTCAATTAAAATTAAATAGGTTTTTTAAGAATGTTTTGAATTAATATTAATTAGAACCCTCAGTAATGCCTCTGTGACTTATTTCCGTTTAAATAAGGAAGGATTACTTCAAGGCATCGAAAGAAAACGAATACACTTGATTTCGGGTCGTGTACTGACACTGGCCAGGGACTTCTGCTCTGGTTATAGAACTGCAAGATTCCAAAGTCGACGTTCAATCTCGCTTCATGGTGGTGCCAATTCTGTTAACTTCTCCATCTAGGAATCGGGTTGCTATTTTATATTTATATAAGGCAAGCCGATCTCGCGTCCCAGCTCAAATCTCGTCTGGTGTTTTTGCGGAAGAAATATAAACTGTGGTGAAATTTTGATGAGGTTTGGGGTTTTTGGGACGGTTTGCGGCTCTGTAAACAGTTTCGAGGTTGAATTCGAAACATGGATGACAAATTCGATTTCCACTCAGCACCTTCTGTTTCACAGCAACTACTTGGTTAGTTTTCCGCTCGTAGGGCTCTGTACATGGCTTCGTGGGTCACTTTCGAAGGTTGATTGATATTCTAAATCGCTCGAGGCTTATAATAGAACAGTATAGATGAGCGTTTCAAAAATTGTTGGGCAAAATGTCGAAATTCCATTGAGATCACTCTGTATATCTCTCAATTAATCAATTAACTGTGTAATCGAAATAGGTCATGCGGAGTGAAATGCTCTGTGGCTAATTGGAACGTGTACATCCACTAATAGATTTCTACTTCGTAAATATACCCAACTGTTTACGTCAGATTTGATTAAACCAAAGTTCAAATTTCGATTTTACATTATTCAAAAATTATTATAGTTTAGTTTAGCATTCTCGTTAATCAAATATGCAGTGTTTTCCAGGTCTATAAATTTCATAGTTATTTTACTTAAATTTCAAATTTCTGTTTAAAATAATCAATAGACTACTGTCATTGCATCAGACAAACCTGTTCTTTTGAGGTCCAAAATTGAAGTGCAAGTGCGATTGGTACCTAATTTCGAAACCGAGACAGAACAAGGAAAAATACGACTGGGAACACCATTTCCTTGTTAAATAAGGAAGCGATACTCCTTTATTTTATTTAACGATTAATGCTAATAGATCTATTTACCGTAGGTCTTCTGATAAAACGTCTCCCTTCTGTAAACGAATTTAGTTCCCCAGAGGACTTTTTAAATATTGATGAGCGCCTTTCAGCAGAGCAAACAGCACACAATACAGTCATTTTCTCCCTTAAAATGTTTAAACTGGGGTGGCGCAAGTATCAAGTGCAAGTTATATGTTCTGGAAACGAAATATAAAGCGGTATAAATTAATGCCCCATTATATCTTAAGTCTGCAATACGGACGAAATTGTTTGGAATGAACGGGAAACACGGATAGTGTTTATTATGTAGGAGAGAAACTACCCCCGAGTTTATTTGCACTGGTATCGCGCTTATTGACTTCGTCTTATTGCCATTGGAGTTGTTACGAACTTTTTTCTAAAATCACTCAATAACTGTTCTGTTCGGGTCATGGTGGTGTGTGCGATTGTTTATCCAAAGGTTCTTCTTAGCCATTGCTGTTTTTTTGCTGATGTAATCGCTTTTCCATTCCGCCAATGTTTTGAATTATAAAATTTTTAATATGATTCCGCAGACGCCCTCCAGCGGTTTCTGCCTTAGATTTGGACACAATAAATCTTCGTACGATTCATAATCACTGTAAAACTAACATCATCATAGAGTCTTTTTCCCTCTAATAACATGTATTGAGACCCCTTCCACCTTCCTGCAACGCTCTTAACAGACAAGCAAATTTTATCGAATTCCTAGCTCGACAGAATGATACGTCGCCGACAATATATCTCCTCTGGTGCACCCAAGTTTGCATTCGAACGGGAAATTCTGGTACTTTTCACGAAATAGATGCGTCGCAACGTGTTCCCCATTGTTACAGAGATATCAAAGTGAAAGCTCCTAACTCCGGACTGGCGTACATTTTACATGTCGCCCTGGAAATAAATGTACGTCGATTTTCCGCGTCGCGATGGCCGTAATGGTCTATTATCCGTCAATTTTATTACAAAAGTCCCCATATATCATACGTACAGATAGGAAGCAGAAATATGGGGATGACGGAATGCGAGTGTTTTTTTATAAAGACCCCGAGGCACGATATCAATTGCAAGTTTATTCAGATAAACATATTTTCCTTCCGAGCGAGGCTTTTTCAATATTGAAGTTTAGCATCCCATTTGTGTATTATATATTTACTGTTGTTGTCATTATTTTAAAAGCAGAGCAGTAATCTACAGTACTTGTGATCTATTGTGCTTGCCGCCAGTAGGAGAGTTTAAAACAAACAAATGTGAGAAAGTATGCGCTAGCTCTGTT
Source organism: Anoplophora glabripennis (assembly GCF_000390285.2). Lineage (NCBI taxonomy): Eukaryota > Metazoa > Arthropoda > Insecta > Coleoptera > Cerambycidae > Anoplophora > Anoplophora glabripennis. The sequence continues at coordinate 97,856 of NW_019416251.1, forward strand.
GAATTCTCTCAACAACAGATTATTTGCATGACATCCCCGTCTTGGTCTGTGATTTCTTAAAAGATTTGACAAGTATTTTGATTACGCTCTATACCGACAACAGCCTTTATCGACAAACTCGCTAATACGTCCCGGCCCAGCACCTTATCTCAAATAATCTGCGCTATCTCGCACGGGGGTAGTTTGATTAGTTTCTCTAATCTCCCAGCAATCACGTTTAGCATAAATTGTATGTTGTTAAGATAAGTAAATCTGCGCCCAACATCAGGATAACTGTTATAATCTATAAAGTTACATCTACCTGCTAAAGCGGACCCATTCCTGCGTTATTATTGTCCGTTACAACAACAGGGTCGAGGCAGGAGGCCTTCTTCGAAGGCCAAAAGCTAGGGATTAATTGTTTCATCGGCTGCTGCGACTTACAAGGGACGGGGATTGTTTTTCACGTCCGGATTAATTGTTGCGAACTTCCCCTGCTGCATACCTATTGTTCAGGTACAAGAATGGATTGGAAAGCACTCTGCGGGGTTCTGTTCCACGGTTAATTATGTAAGATGTATTGATTCATCGATTATATGGTAAGCTACAGTCCTTTCGCTACGACTTCTTAGAATGGAATCGTTCAATTGCAATACAAACCCATTAGTACAGGTACAAGTCATTTATTTTTTTTTTAAATCAAGTAAAAAATACTGGTGCACTCAAGATTGTTGTGTACGCTACTGGATAGCATCCGAGTTGTATCGGTGTTGCCATCTTTTTAAATCGATACAGATGAAGACTGGTGTGGATGTAAAGTCCGGTGCTGTCTTTGCGGCGATTGCATTCAATCCGTTTCGACCAATAGTTTCGCGACAGCACGTCCTTGATCATGGTTTATACTTGTTTTCATACTTTTAATTATTAGTTTTTTACATTTTCTTTCAAATGTAGGCACATGTTGATCATAATAATTATTCCCATTTTTTATCAACATTTAATATACTTTACCAACTTTCTATAAGTATATTAATCAATAAAATGGCAACAAAATGGAATGACATTCCTCCTTAAAGACATTCACACTCCCATTTCGTGTGTATCCAACATTTTTATGCGTTGCAGCGTACTTAGAAACACTGCTTTGATATAATATTTTATGTATTACTTCATCACATTTTTTATTACTTTCTCCAGAAGGGAGAATAAGTTTATTGCGGCGGTCCCGTAGTGTTCACTAAACATAAAGGTGCTTTATGTTGCTTTACCACACTAATGTTTAGGGTCGTTAAAGACCCAAACAAATAAACTTATGTCTTACTACCCCTGCGCTATTGTGAGCTAAATTGTACTTTATGTTTCGCATAAGTTTGTAGTCGGGGAGGTGTGGCTTCCTCATTGCCGGAATTAGTTGTTTTTGCGTGAGTTTCCAGACTTACTACCTATCTCGTCCGGTCTACAGGGCGATAGTTGAGATATGACACAGTTATATTACGTTAGATCGCTGTCTTGTGTTAGATCTCCTGTAATACATCGAATTTCCTTAAAAGCGTTTGAAAAACTTCTAATTATATCGAGATATCTCGAAATACTTCTAAGATTTTTAAATACCTCGAAAATTTACCTTGCCTTCAGATATCGAAGAACATTGATTTCATTTGAAAAAATGTTTGAACAAAATGCATATGTTTGAGTTAGCTTAATGCCTTTAAAAAAGTGTATAAAAAAGGGGGTGGGGGATATTTATAATAAAATATGCTTTTTTTTAATGCAACAAGTTATTTTACGAAAATTTTTTCTTATTTTATTTTTACTCCATACTTTTTAAATTATTCATACTTATTTCAACACCTTGTACATAACTTTTTACACGGAATTTCGTTTATGGAAACGACCCTATTCCGTGCAACACAAAAAACCCTGCAAGAAACGGCCGTATTATGAGTATCCCCGGACTACAGGCGAACACAAAGCTGTCGTTTAGTAAGACTGCAAGAACGTCCATTAGCTCCCACTTTCCCGCCCCCGCCTCCGCCGCCGGTAGGAATGTATTGTATCTGGTGGTTTTATTGCTGCCATATATTTTAGTTGCGCCCAAAGTCTGAGTTCCGTTCCGCTCGCTTGATTAATCTTCTACTTCACTTGTTGAGCTGCACGCGAATATAAAAATCGATAGGGTTATTTGGATAGGTAAGTTTTGCGCCAGTGTGTTGTTTCCGATGGGGCGCGATGCACCCCCAGGGCCAGCTTTGCATGCAGATAACAGGTGGTCGTTGTCAGCGTTATAACCGTTAACTACGGATTTTTGTAAAAATATGTAAAAAATATCATCGCTACTGTTGCTTGCAAGGCTAAAGAAAGCTTTATTTAAAGTCGTTTCCAATTTTGTTGATTTATACAGGGTAGTTACACAAGAGGTCATTTTTTAAGGGTAATAGTGTGTGTCTCCTGAATACGAATATCTAATTCTATTAACTAAAACGCTATAGTTACCCCAAATGCACAACTTTATCCACAAAGCAACACTCACCAAGTTAGTGTTGCTAAAATCACTACGATCGGACTACCCCTGCGCCCAGCGATCGATGCACTTCATACCTCCCTATACACTGTTAGATTCTACACATCTTTCTAACGTCTATCGTGGTCCCTATCGATTTCTAAAATATTTCCGATGTTACACGATATGCAAAAGATCGTACGAAATACTTCTGTGCAGTGAATTAAATTTAAAATGGGGCAGGATCAAATTCATCAAACACTACAGTCTTTACCGAACGGGTTGAAGCGGGAACGCAAAAACTTAAAATTTACATAAAATTTACATTCAGGCTGAATATTTTAACATCCTTGTGAAGGGCAGATGGAAATTTTGCCGGCTTGCTTGGTTTTAACATAGTTCCGTCAGATTTTCATGAAAACGTCAAGTATTCCGAACTTTTGAAATCTCATTTGTCATCCCTTTATGTTTTCATTAACAAAAAAAAGAGTCGGCGGCATACTGCTCCAGTCGTTTGTTATAGTGCGCAATAAATCACCTTACACCAGAATGCGAACTGTAAAATATATTTAGATAAGGCTGGAAGCAGTTGGGCCACATGCATAATTCATGGACATTCATCCGATGCAGAACTACTCGCGTTGTTATGCCGCTCGGTGATACTTTTGCTTTGACTGACACGCGGCCCTGTTCCGGAGGTGTTCTTACCTCGCTGACGCCTTTAATAACGTAATGAAGGCAACGCGGGACGAACGGGCATTAGTTGGGCGCATCTCAATTAACTAAGTGCTGCACCGTAATGAATTTTGTACTCTTAGATATTACAACTGAGATGTTCTAGGTAAAATCGTTATTTATAAAACATAACTCTACTCGCGTTATATTAAACTATATGGCACAAAAACAAACGAAAAAAATACTGAACTTATGGCGAACATATTGGGAACTGCTGGAGTCGAGAGGGAATGACACGTCAAATGCTAATTAATATGTTACACATGCAGAAAATGAATTAGACATTTATTTCTGACGACGATTGAAAATATTACTAGAGAAAACTGAGAAATCTGTGAGGTAAATTCTCTTTTTCCCTGGAGTAGCCGTATAATTTATAATTCCCGTGTGGATACGGTCTACAAGCAATAATAAGCCGCCTTTGTTGCAGTATGGAACACACAGAAAGAGAATTATTCTTGACAAAGGGCCCATGGCAAACACAATCCCGATATAAAAACATGTTACAAGAAGGAACATAGCGAATTATTTTTGCGGTATCCTACAAACCCCGCTTACAAAGAGAATGGTCATTCTTGAAACATATAATGCAGATATAAGCGCTACTTGAGGTCTGATATAAAATTAATACTAGTTAAATGCTTAGTTTTGTCTCACTGATTTTGTCGCGATAATTGTAACTGCAAAACCTATACATAATAAATATATTTGTATATTTATTTGTACTTAGAAATACGCAACGACTCAAATATCCAATATTTTTAATAGCAACAGCATTTGCCAATGTGCATTGTGTATATTCATGTGCTTAGACGTATTAATTATTATAGGTAGTCCTACTTACAGTCTTTCTAGTTTCTTTTAAAAAGCATTTTACTATATTTACAACAGTACACTTTTTGAAAATTTTTAATATAAAAAAATATATCCATTAAAATATTAACATCTGATCATGCTGATTACACAACATTTTTTTTCATTTTTGTCCCCCTTCCATAACTTCACACAATTTATACGAGTCCACTCGGCAAGTCTTCCACCCTAATCTCGAAACAGCGAAGTAATCAGTAAAAACAAAAGATAAAAAGGGCCTATTTCCCCTTTACCTTTCAAAGCAAGTCGGGGTAGTTTTGTCTTCCAGTCTCCTTTTCATTTTCATTTCCATTTTCTCCGGAAAGAATACATGTAAACTTAATTTATATGTAATATTTCATTCGGTATTTCCTTTAAATCATAAAAACTAATAAAAAAAATTGTAAATTAAAAGACGACATTGCTTCATTGTTGTACAAATTAATTTTCTTCTGTTTCAATATATTACAGTTTCCATTCTATTCTAGTTTTAAACGTTTTTAAATTAATTTACCAGTTAAACCAGGAGATTGGTTGCTTTCACTAGGAAAATACCTTTACAAGAGCGGTCGTCCTCTAGTTCTAAATTGAAACGGTTTCTACAATGGAACGTAATTTTCGCAACAATGGAAATAATTTCATCGACAACGGAGCATTTCCAGTTAGTACATGTTCTTTTACATACGTCCATGCACGGCTGATTCCAGCTGTAGTTTTTTTAAGTCGTAAGCTGTCAAGGTAGTATTCTACAATATAAAGATGGAGAATACTGTAACGTAAATGTTTTTTTGAGTTCTCCGTTAAAGGTACATATTTTTAAAATTTTGCTACAAACTTCTAGAGCAGTTAATACTAAAGAAATAAGAAAAATTGAACATAAAATTATAACCAGTAGCAAGGACAAAGTCTAAGGTTTCAAAGAAGAACTTGTCATATTAAATTTCGACGAAATATCTGAATTCATTACATCTGATATGAAGTCACAAAATCAATTAGAAACAAGCTTCAATTTTCCTCTGCGGGATATCCTGTATATATTACGTAAACCATGTTATAATAAATTCTCATTAAAGGGAAATTGGCTGTAAATGTCAGAAGCATTTTGCTATAAACGTTTCATAACTTGTATGCGAGAAATACGCGCAATATCATAGTCGGTCGGTTCTCATCGAGAAAATCTGATCGTATTTTCTGCTTTCTCAACATATTCACACTCCAATTACAATCACTGGCTAGACGTGAATAAAAAAATCGTATAGGTAACTATTCGCATATAATTTTAAGTGTATTTTTACTGTGGTTTCAGACAGGTCATTTCATACTTCTTGCTGACGTTGCATTGTTACTGAAATCAGCGTATTGGCAGAACATTTTGTAAAATATGTGTTATTCGATAGAATAGATCCAACAGAATAATAAATGGTCCAATTAAATAATCTCCCAGTCGTCTAATTCCGGAATTCTTGTGACAAAGGTGTATTCAAAGGTTTTTTTCGAAGAAAATATCTCCAAAATATGATTTTATAGCCGTCTTTGATGCACAGGAAAAATAAATAAAAACTTGCAACAGTTACCTACTTTTAGTTTCTATAGTGCAACAGCTCAATTACAGCTAAAACGCTCCGCCCGAAATAATTCATCTGACGGCCTTTCTATGGCCATTAAACACCGAGAACTTTGTCCCACACATTAGTCACTGTTACATCTTCAAAATAAGTTTCCGAAACCCTATAAATTCCTGTCATTAATTTACATCGGCTACGCGACCGTCAGCTAAATCATTTTGGAATCTAGGTTAGTTAGAAGTAATTAAACGGTAGTTTCGTGGTCCGTCAAAAGTTACACGGAGACAGACATTTGTCATTGTCAAAATGCAGTAAACAATAAGCAGGATGCAACTGAAATGATTTTGTCTCACTAATAGACTTTCGGAAATATAAAATTTAAATGAGATATACATTTTTAAGGCGCTCAAACTCTATAATGGATGGAAGGTTAGAAATAAATAAAAATTGAACGGATCTGGTTAACTGACGTATTGTAGGAAACAGACAATACCTAATATTTCATTTTCTAAAGTGTATGAAGTATAAATAGATGGATATTTATTTACACTCGTATATTTAAACTACATATATCCAACAGGCAGTGCCCAATACCAGAATACAGCAAAAAATACACACATAGGTATACAAAGAAAAAAACACGTAGAAGATTTTCTTAAAAAGATAGGCTATAGTTGTCAGAGGACAATAAATAAAACTAAGTGAGTTCGAGACGCGATTTTACTCCACTATAAACATACGTAAATAAAAAGGAAGGTTCAAATTCTATAAAGAATCGCTTGTTTAATACATAATAAAGATAAATGGTAAGGAATTGTTCTAATACAGTCTTTATATTCAGTCTCACATTTCTATAGTTGTTTGTTGATCTACTATATTATCCTACATCCCACGGATATAAACAGCGGATATGGGTTAAGTTTTGTGAGTTCTGCAAACATTAACACTAAAATGTAAGGTTTTAATAGCACTGTTGTTTCAGCAAATGTTTATAATCCTTTGAAGAAAACATAAAAATAGAAATTTCGAATAAGTTGCTTGACTGGAGGATATAAACTTCTCTTATTATAATCCCCTAGTTCAAACAGAATGTCCATGAGATACTGAAAAGTTTTCACATTATCAAACTGTTGCTTATTCCGAGCTTGCGAAATACAGCAATGGATAGATGATTTGTGTTCTTAATTCGATATCGGTTAGAGGAGCAGTTATTTTAAATTGAATTAAACATAATTTGTTTAAGTCGAAATACCACAAATAAAAATTAATAAAGCGTACTGATTTCTTGTACTTCAACCATATATTTTCGTGTTATATCGAAGCTGAGGACCCGGCACAAATTTTGATATTCAACTCGAAAGAGCGAAGATACTTAAAGAGGTTTCTTAAATGTACGTTTTCTGGTTAACTTATCGACTACAGAAGAATAATACCTAATCATGGATTCTAACCACATCCTTAATGTGTTTTCTCTCCTGCTCAAACCTCTCTTTACTACAGGGGAATCGATGGCCTAAGAAATTTGAACGGGCCAATTTATTGAATACACTGATACGACTCATTAGATCTAGAGGTATCTATCTATTTATTTCGATTCATATACAGGTCATTGTTTAAGACGGAGCAAATGCAAGGGCAAGTGTTACAAGAACAAAGAGACACGGTATTTTTTTTGACATTTTAAATTATTTCAGAATTAGATTAACTTCAACTAAAGACAGTTTGGACGTGATTAAACTTTCTCTTTGTAGTTTCATAAAAAGGACCACTGTTATATTTTAAAAGACATGCATATGTATAGAACTAATGAAAGCAATGTCGAAAGCTTGCATTCCCTGCTGTAATTTTGTCCGATTAATATTCATGAGACTGTCAGATGTACTTTAATATAAAATATCACACGTAGTAGGATCTGATGTGACGCTGACGCGGGTAAAAAGTCAGACTCGGTGGCCGTCAGCATTTTCGCCAATCAGAACTAGTCATCCGTTATTTTTTAGAGAGACGCGTTCAGCCGGAAAATCAGATAAAACGTGATACAAACACGAGAAAAAAATCTGATATTTTTCAATAGATAATTTCTTTTACGGCTCCGGGCGAAGATGCGATCGTATCGTTCCCGGTTATTACTCTCATCACGGCACGTACTTTCTATTACACATAAGGGATTTTTCCGCCGTATTCGTCAAAGATAATCGTTAAGTCGCGCCGTCAGAGTATTGAAAGAATTTAATTTCCCTCACTAAAAAAAAATTCTTCAGGTCTTGTTTCATAAAGTATTGGGAAGTATTTTAATATCACTTCTAACATGCAGTTACTTTTCTCTACAATGTCTAATTATGAAAAATATTCTTTGGGAGTAAACGTCGCCATTGTTACACTTTTGCATCATAATTATATTTAACAAGTTAGTACACAAAACAACTATAATTGATTGCTATGAAAAGTACTAAAAATAAGGTTAATAGAAATCAGTGTTCACAACAGAATTTGAGAAAACTTATGATATTAGACTAGGGCGTATCTGTCGAAATATCCCACTTTTTGGATGTAAGAGGGGGCAAGCTAATTTTTGCTGGAATACCTTCACTACAACTGACATAATAAATGTGTAGATCCCTAGATCTGGGCGAGGTCCGGAACATTTTCAATATTGCAAAAATATTTACAATTTTTTTAAAAATGCCTATTTTATCCGAGTTTTTACTTATATCTTGGAACCTATGCATTTTGGAAGAATATTGAAGAGGAAAATAAGTTTTAAAATTGAATTTTACATTATATAATGTAAGTAAAAAATGTTTAAATTTATTGACGATTTTTTTACAGAATTGTATTTGTCCACTGTACATTAATTTTTTTTGCTAAGTTCTGAATCACCCTGTATAATATACCATGTACGGATGATTAAATAGAATATATATTTTCCTGCTGATCGATCATCGGTGGATTTTGTAGACTGGATCAGATTTTAATTAAATCTGTACATATCTTGTATGCTTTTGACATCGCCCTCTTGACACACGCCCACCAGATATAATACTTTTGAAATTATCGGAATTTTCCCGTTTGATCCCAATTAAAAATGTTGATTAATTAAAAGTAAATTGGATGAAACAACTCCCGGAACACATCGTCGATGGATAAATACCGCGCAAGAGAAAAATTGAAAATTTGATTGATTACACAAATAAAACTAATGGCCCTAAAAATAATTCAAGTTTTACAGCTACACCTAATCGATACAAGCGGATGCTGAAGAATATTTTTCAAAAACATTATTCACTTGTTTATTTCTAAAATGAGGGACTTTCCTTTATCTGATATACGTTTATGATAAATGCACTGGATGTATGTGAAAATAAAATGAAAGTTTGCGAAGCACTTTTCGACAATATATTTAAAGAAACATAAATCTCTTCCTATTCTGAATAAATCAAATTGGTACGTTTATCCTAGACGCAATACGTAAATATGATAGAGCAATGGACTGTAAACACGGAGAAGATCAAAAGAAAACATTGAAAAGTTGCGAGTGTATGTTCTCTGGAATCTACGTCGAATAGAGTTTGTTGTCTAGAGATTGCAATTTCCAAGAATGAAATAGCTGTTCGAAGATAAAATAGCAAGTTACAAACGTAAGAAATAGTTTGTTTGTAGTAGTTCGAATTTTTCCCTTCAAGATTACATATTTTTAAATGATCAAACTGGGGCTGTAATTATTTAATTTTTTTTAAATGCTTATATAGAAAATACATTGGAATAAAACTCGGACGGGTCCAAATAAATTTCTGTATTCAGTACTGAATCCGATAAGTAGTTTTCTAGTGATTTTTCAACAATAACGATGATTCCGATTCAGAGTATTAAAATAAATGACACTAAGAGAGCGAAAAGGGAGGGGGCGGTCTAAACGTTTTCAGTTTTCAGGATTTCCAGAAATTTTTAGCAATTTACTCAAATCTTGTGGGTGATAACATGTCTAAGTTGACCTTTTGCTGTAAAATATTTTGAGATGCAAGTTCTAAGGCAAAGCTTTAAAGTTACAATCATTTTGATTTGAAAAACACTACCAACCGAAACTCTCTCAAGAATTTATAAATCCATGCTTTCACCCTGACTTTCAACGTGGGAACTTATCTCCATTCACACAGGACACTGTTGGGCTGAATGGACGCTTAATTTTCCTGGTAAAAGGGGGGAAAAGTAAAGAAAATCCACCTCTAAAAGCTTTCCTTGGAAAGAACTAAAGAAAGAGCAGTTGATTAGTATGTGGGCGTAGATAGGTGACTCTGAGGCAAATGAAAATAGTGATTTAGGGGCTTGAAAGAAACCGTCGACTGGGAGACGTTAAATTCTGCGGACAAGGGACAGGGTGGAATTAATTTTGTTTTTTGCAGCTACCTACACTGCAACGTATTTGTTTTAGTCCGATAGACGAACTAAAATCAATTAAACATATTAAAAATGTCTCTTTTTCAACCCCATCACGTGAAGATAGAGCATAGAAAACACTGTGAATGAAATTTGTGTGGATCAAGGCAACTTTTTCTAAATAAATTTGTACTTTGCCACGTACTCTGCCAGGAAATTGAATTACATAAAAATGAATCGAACGTTGCGAGTTACAATTTCGCGTTATATCTTTCCGTTATCCACTACCAATACGCTCATGTCTTCGCTAAAACTAAGTAACTTTCCAGACTTTAAAGAGCGATATTTTACGGCTTTGTTTAAAGTTTTTCTTTCAAGTAATCCCGAGGGAATGTTGTTATTATAACTCGCAACACAAAGCGGGACGAAATCATTAAAGAGTGTTCTTAAAGTTCTACCGAGCAGTTAGCAGATGTGGGAGTAAAATATTACTAACACGTAAATTGTTACGTTAAATCTGAGAAATTAAGCGTTGGAATTTAATTTTATTTGTGTATCAGGGAGCATAAACTTATAACGTTTAACGTTTGGTCATGACCGCTGCACGCAGGAGTGGTCCGATTGGGGTGATTTTGGTGTCGTTAGACTTTTAAGAATATTGCCTATGAAGTTAGAAATATTTTGCATTCCTACATTTTTGGTATCAGACTTCATTTGGTAGGAAAATATTCTGAATTTGAATTAACATAGTGTCTTTAAAATAAAGTAACTCTTTGTACTTGTAGACGGTGTATGCGCAAGGAGATAATTGGAAGTAATGGTCAACTTCTCTACAGTTCTGTGGCGAGCCAATTCATTAATCTTGACTCGTTTCAACAAATAGTTCCATTAGCTCTAATAGCGGGGTGTTTTGAAACTGAGCTCGCAATATTCCTCAAATTGTTTCCTTTTGATTTATCGTACCTTTAAGACCTTCGTATGCTTTTTACGACTAGCCACTATCGTTATTGTATTGGGTGGTTGAAAAAATACGCTCAGGTAATAATTTTTTACTAAAAAATATGTATTTTCTGAATTTTATAGTGACAAGTATTTATATAATAACTAAAACAATTTTAATATGATATTAAAAAATGCTGTTGGTCAAAATCGTCTTATTTAGATCTCAGGACATCCCGTATGACCATAAATGACTTAAACTGAACACGTATGCTAGTTCAGTTCAAGATTGAACACGGCAAAGTCTAACAAATATCTAATAAATGGTCTTACATCCGATAACATGAATATCTTTCAACTTCCCGGTCCCACGTAATTTTCGCCGAGTACAAATGAGAAACCGTCGTCGTCTGACACGATAGGACTTTTTCGTTTTCACTAAGGTACGTTCTTATCGTTCTTTTTCCTACCCTTTTTCCGTTCCCGCAACGTCTTGATAAGTGAACAATATAAAATAAATGAACATATTGATGACATAACAATAGTGTAGTACTTTTCATTCTGTCACGGCAATCGGACTTTCCACTGGTTCTGTTCGTTGTGTTCGCGGAGAATGGAGTTAATAAAAATAATGGCGGTTTGTTTGAAGGGACATTCGTCTATTCTTGTTCGCTGCGGGGGTTCCACAAACACCTAACTAAAACTGCTTTTGTTAACGATAATTGAATTATTCCAACATATATCACTGATATTTTATTTTTGGCGGAAAACACCGTACTTATAGGAACTTATTTTCTTTATTGTTGATAGCGTAATAGTTTTTATGAACGTGCTGTATAATCCAATAGCAATACCATTGTCTGAAACGCTTGATGAAGCATATTTAAAAATATTTGCAGATATTTAAGAGGTACCGATAATGAAAAAGGAAGAAGAACGAGCGAAACACTACCACTTATTTGAAATTGTTCGAGTGAAGTTAATTCGGGCATTTGTTTTAATCCTGGAGATTATTACTGAACCCAGCGGTACGAATACTACCAACTGCTATAATAAAAGTCGTTTTAATATCCCCGCAGGTGACATTTTTAAAACGAAAATGTGAAATTGAAAATTGGGCGGAGGAAACTGCAGTCTCATTACTGTTTTCTACAAAGCAAGCTAAAATATTCAGTAGGTGCTTGAGTTTAATACACGATCACGCGAAAATTGACCGCCCCCCATTCCTCCCTGTTATTCAATTGTTATTCATATAAGAAAATTACAAATTGCATAATACTAAAATTATCTTGAGATACAAACACAGCAGGGTTCCGCATAATGGGAAGGTAAAATCGGTTTATAGGAAATTGTATCCTCTGAACCCAAAAGGGTAGATTCGTCTCTATCTAACCAATCAATGCGACACCCCTCCCAACAAGCTTTTTATATAACGAGGGCACATAGCCGCAGGCAATTCGCTACTGCAGCTGGATCCGTCTTTCCATAAGGAAAATAAACATCTCCCCTTTGAATTTATTATAGAGAATATTCGGAGAAACTATTTGAGTATATGAGTAGCGATCCCTAAGGAATTCTTTTTTTTTAAGAAATGTTTGGGGAGTCCCATTTCAAATATGAAGTATTTATATCATTTTTATATTTATTTTTTTCTCCAATGTTCCCTTTGAAAAAATATCTACGTTCATGAGTACAAGATACACAATATTTCAAAACTAACATTTGGTCTTTGGTCTCTTCTAAGCCCTCTTTGTTGTGATTTACTACCAATGTGACAACGCTAGCTAGATTGAATTGTAGTCCAATTAAATGGTCCTTTAAATCGCAATTTTGGTCACCTTGCCTGAATTTTTTATATAAGTTAGTTTGAGGTATGTAATAACAATAAGTGATAGTCATTTTTTTTCAACCTCCGGCCAGGGGTGAAAAAAGATAAAATAAGTTTTTCAAGATAACTCAAAAGAGGTAAGAGCTACAAAAAAAGTTTCTTATAAAAGCTGTAGAGCATAAAATTCTACATAAAAATGGTCAATTGACTTTTTCTTGTATTATTAAAATTAACAGAGTTCGGGTGGCTAGAAGTTAAGGGATGATTTCAGAAATTCAAAAAAAAAATCATAAGCAGAAAAATGAATGAATTTTATAATTTTTTTTCAATCTACTCTAAAAAAATGTAAACTTTTTTTTCAGAGAAATAGATGTATATTTTAATTTTTAATAAAAAAGATATAACAATTTCAATTTTTAATCGTTAATTTTTATGATTTAACACTAAAACAATTTTTTTCTATGCCATTCGATTGATTATTTAAAAGTAATGAAAAGTTGCTTTCGAAATTTTGTTTTGCGACAAGGATGAAAAAATTACATTCGCTTTGTGAAATTTGTTATATAACTTTTTGTGTTACAGAAAGTTCTGACAAACTGTAATTATTAAATATTTACTATAACCACCACACCCTGTATATTTGCTTAAAGAAAAAATTCATTTTTAGTCCTACCACTTTTCATTACGAGCGTATTTATTACTGAAACATTTTGTGTAACAAAATAGCAACATTTTTTGAGACATACTCGTATATCTTTCGATGTTCTGATGATTTTCATTAACGTAAATATCAAAGCCCGCTATGTAATTTGCATGTAAGTGCATACATGACATTTTCCCATTATTTCAATGAAATTACTACTGTACTCAACTTCATCGGAACAAGAATGCAGTTAGATGGAGACTGCTACAACGTCTCTTCAACTAATTTAAAACAAAATTCGGTTTTAATAATACGCATTGATTAGTGAACCTAGTTATCACAAGTAAACTATGAAATTATGTATCTCGTTTCCTTGTACGAATTTCGGTTGTTTAAAAAATGCAAAAAGGACTTATTTTATTAGAAAACAGAACAGAATGTCTATTGAGAAAAAAAAATTTAACATGATTTTTAATACTCAGTTGCTAACAAGGTTTTATTTGCAATTAACTTTAGACATTTTTTTTCAGCATTGCCAGAGTTTAAAGGAAATAAGATTCGGTGACAAATTTCCGTCTTGCTGTCTGTTTGCAAGGATTCGAGTAGGACATAAAACGTCAGTCAGTCAAAGAACATTTAATTTCCTGTAAATTAATTGAAACTGAAAAGGACTAATACAACTGGCACTTTTCTAATTTATATAATGTCGGTTTGAGACTTTTTCTTATTTTTTATAAGGCCTTATTACCTGTGTACTAGCCGTACACAGATAAACTATTGTGGGACCGACTACGGTACAATGCGGCGGCTTGTAGAATGCCACCGCCTCCAGAATTATGCGTACACCGGTCAAATAATCCAAGGAGAGCCCCAATTGCTATTCCGAGCCCGTGGAATGCCCTACGCATTCTGAATTATTAATGGATCTGGTCACGCTCATAAGCGTTTAATAAGGTATGGGTTTTCTCCTCCGTGACAAAGATCTAGTGGAAAATTTAAATGTCACCCCTTAGATTGCGACTTAATTAAGTGGTTACCTAAATTTCCAGCTAGTATCAGACCGGAATCAGGGGGTCGTTGCTGGGCTTTACGTTGTCAGGATATGATTTATAAGGCGTACGATTTCGTTTTACTTTTGGGGAACGGGAAATCCCAGTTTTCCACATTTTAAATGTGATGATACAGTTCAATTTGCTCTATAAGCTGCGGGAAAGTCCCACATTGATTGAAACAGGGTGTCAATTGAAACAAACATATTCATGGTTGCAACAGCTGAGTTATAGCTTTCTGGACTTAAAAGTCATCAGCGGTAGGAAAATCAGTTCAGTAAGACTGTAGTTGTCAAATAAGTTAAATGAAACAGATGGCGCAGATTGTAACAATTTTAGTGTCAATTGTAACAAATTACAATTGCCATTTGCATTTGAATTACTGATTAGTATTCATTTTCTCCACTATTTGGACTGTGTCAACTGAAATGATTAAGGGACTGGACCGGGCATTTCTCAACAAATGACTATTGGTTCTGTTTGTCTGGCTTCCATAATTATTTATTAAATGAATCCATCGAAAACATCGAATGATTTACTCGATTTTTCGACAATATTAACAATACTTCCACACAGTTATATCTATTTTTACTTTTTATACATTGTTACAATTACGCTTTGTTACAATCAACACCAGTCCGGTGTCAATTGTAACAAACTACAAAATGAAAAAAATATATACGTTTGGGAAGCTACATATAATCACTTTAGCGTTTCTAAGCTAAGGAAAGTGTGTTTAACGAATTAAGCAAATGAGAAGCATATTTCTGCTGCTTAAACGCAAAATTAATAGGTACAAACACGATAAATATAAAATAAACCAGGCGAGGTAAGATTTCCCATTTCATTTAAGCAAGTTAATGATTACATACAGCGCAGGGAAGTTCCGTAATATTTTTCTTTTCAACCGCGGCTTATTGCAAAACTAATTTTCTTTAATTCCTTTATTCCCCTCTAATACAAAATTATAGCAGTTTCGGACGTTTATTCTCCGTATAAAAATTTACAGCGAGGCTCTAGGCGCAAAAGCATTTAGCTTTTTGTGGGTTCGTGAGTTTTAAATCGTTTTAAGAGTTGGAGAGGTAGTTTTTTTAGATACAAATTAGATCGGAGTTACGGTGAACAACAAAAGGAGGGAGTCCCTAATTATTTTCAGGATTTGCCGCACGAAGAAAAGTATTATTGAGGATTTTAAAATAGAACTCTGGTAAAATAATAATAATAATAATGAGTAGGTAATGCTGACATTTCATGTTTGAGCTTTGTTTAACGAAAAAGTCACTAGACATTAGAATATGCGTATTCGCTTTAAATAGGACATTCTATATATGCTATACTCTCATTGCTTCCTTTACAATTTTTAATTAAAACTTACATATTAAATAACATTTTATTCAAAACCGTAATATTTAAAATTCCGCTTGGGAAGTATATCCTACTTCCTTTGATGTATTTATTACCGCAGATATTTTTAATTATCATTCATTATGCACCGCAGGATCTTGGGTTCATCAGGATTTCAGTGGCAAAAGAGATACAAGAAAATTAAACTATTCATAACCCGGCCTTAATTTGTCGTATTTTCCGAATTTATGCTTTTCCATTGGCGGAAAATAAGGACAGGAAACGAGTCGCTCCTCCCTTTGAGGCTCGCACTTGATTTTTACTGGATTCATAAGTGCCACTTGAGGTCGGATATGGTAGTTAATTAAAACCTTTTTCCGGGAGAAAGACCTGGTAAAACCTGTAACGATGTTTTTAAAACCCATTTTGTTAGGGAAGTTGAAACGAATCGTATTTAGGAGTAATATTTGAAATAAATAATTAAGTTCCTCAGCAAAGAAGTTATATGTATAAGAGTAATAAGTAAAGACGAGCACATTATACAATTTCTTATAGTATTTTAATATTTTAATTCCGTATAGTAACTTTATACTTGAGATTTGGAACCCATGTCGACAGGAAACTTCGCTTAAAACGACATACGCTATGTTTTGCTTCAATTTGTCAAGATATTTTAGAAGCACCCAGTATAATAAAATCGATGTTTTACTATGCATTAGTGCATTAAAAAACAGGTTACAACTGTGTCTTAAAAAACGAACTGTAGCGTTGTCGACATTTACAAAAAACGAAACAAAACAAAATCGGGGACGATTTCATTGTCCCCGATTTTGTTTCCAGTCTCATCCCGCCTAAAAAATCCGCCGGCCCTTTTTAATCACGAACTAATAAACGTCACGCATGTACGGGAAATGAAGAGCTTTCGAGACTTAGGGCTAAATTCAGAAATATGAGGCGGGCATACGGGGATTTGTTAGCTTCGCCATTACTCATAATTCCGGGCTTCGCATCGCGCACGGAGCCCCGCACCATTATCTAATTTACTCTGTTTAACTTTTTAGTTCGCATGATGGAAATCCCGGCTGAAATATATTTACAGGCAAGTCCCAATTACCGTCCGCGGGCATCCGAAAAGGAAATAAGTTGTGGCGGGCAGACAAATTCCTTGAAACATTTATTTCAAAGTGAAAACTTCCTGGAACGGGATTTTGGATTTTTTCCACGCTTTTATTTTTGCAACGCGAATTATTAATAACCGCAAGCTTCCGTAACTTGGTGCGTATTATTTTCCCATTCGGAATTTTAAAATCAAAACGTTAATTCAAAAGTTTAACAGTCGCTATGTCTCTCACGATTTGAAGTGCTTGATTACCGTGCGTTTCCTCGCTCGGAATGATTCGGGGTGCTTGATTAACGTGAGACCCTCTCACATTTTGCGATTCAAGTGTTTGATTAACGTGAGTCCTTTCGCCTCTCACGATTTGAAGTGCTTGATTACCGTGAGTTTCCTCGCCCGGAATGATTCGGGGTGCTTGATTAACGTGAGACCCTCTCACATTTTGCGATTCAATTGTTTGATTAACGTGAGTCCTTTCGCCTCCCACGATTTGAAGTGCTTGATTACCGTGAGTTTCCTCGCCCGGAATGATTCGGGGTGCTTGATTAACGAGAGACCCTCTCGTCTCTTGCGATTCAAGTGTTTGATTAACGTGAGTCATTTAGCTTCTCATAATTTGAGGTGCTTGATTAACGGGAGTTCCATCGCCTCTCACTACCAAACATTGCACTATCTAGAGCCTTCGATTAATTTCTTCAAATATAGACTTGAATCCCTTCGCGTCTTGTGATTCAAGTGCTTGATGAACTTGAATTCCTTCGTCTATCACGATTCAAGTACTTTATTAACGTGAGTTGCTATGCCTCTCATGATTTGAAGTACTTGAGTAACTTGAGTTCCCTCGCCTTTCATGATTCGGAGTCCTCTCCTTTCTCACGATTGCTTGATTAACATGAGACCCTTAGCCTCTTGCGACTCAAGTGTTTGATTAACGTGAGTCCTTTCGCCTCTCATGATTTGAAGTGCTTGATTACCGTGAGTTTCCTCGCCCGGAATGATTCGAGGTGCTTGATTAACGTGAGACCATCTCGTCTCTTGCGATTCAAGTGTTTGATTAACGTGAGTCATTTAGCTTCTCATAATTTGAGGTGCTTGACTAACGGGAGTTCCATCGCCTCTCACTACCAAACTATGTAATATCCAGAGCCTTCGATCAATTTCTTCAAATATAGACTTGAATTCCTTCGTCTATCACGATCCAAGTGCTTTATTAAGGTGAGTCGCTATGCCTTTCATGATTTGAAGTGCTTGAGTAACGTGTGTTCCCTCGCCTTTCATGATTCGAAGTCCTCTCCTTTCTCACGACTCAAGTGCTTGATTAACATGAGAGTCTTAGCCTCTTGCGACTTAAGAGCTCGATTAACGTGAGTCCTTTCGCCTCTCACGATTTGAAGTGCTTGATTTGAAGTGCTTAATTACCGTGAGTTTCCTCGCCCGGAATGATTCGGGGTGCTTAATTAACGTGAGACCCTCTCGCCTTTTGCGATTCAAGTGTTTGATTAACGTGAGTCCTTTTGTTTCATTTGTTTAAAACTTTTGTATATGCCTTTAAAATAGAAGCAAAAATACGACAGCAAAAACTAGAATACATGCTTTCTAAAAGGAAAGGAATAGACTCGGGATCACTTAGTACACGAGCATAAATGCGCCGCAAAAGCAAGACACTCCTCCAGAAAGCGCTAGTTCATCTACGGGCGCTCCCTTATCGCTCTGATGACCTGAACCGGTGCCAAGTCGGCCTGTCCGTCAGAACGGGATATTACGAGCCATAAGCGTGGGCCGGCGAATAATACAAATTTCGGTGATAGATCAGGAATGTATTTCATTATGGTCACCGCATCCAAATCAAAGAGAGCCCGGGGCCTTTGTTTATCGGCGGCGGTGGCGGCGGCGACGGCAGCGGGGTCGGCCGCTATTGACGCGGTCCGAATCGAGGAGGAGGAGGTGATGAGATTATTCGGCCACTTGGACCCTCACAATGCCAGTGTAACTGGCTGTTCAATACGCACGGCACAATCGTCCAATGCCCGTTAATAGGATCAATGTAGAGGACTGGGATTGAATCATGCGCGTTATGCAAAGCACGTTGACCTATTTACTGTACTGCCCTGGACAACAATGTCACCGCTGATATATTATGCAGAATCGGGGGCTGGATAACTGCGACTGATATATGTGATACCATGACTGCGTTTAAAAAGGCGTATAGATGATTCTTGCACGAGCGCAAAGGTTTGTTGAGTCTAAAATGAGTTCACGATCACTTCTTCGCTCGGAGAGTACATCGTTGCTGACCTAGATCGGAAAGGTGGGGAGAGCTCGGTAAGTGACGTAAGAGCTCAGTAAAGTTACTTTATTGAGCTCTGAAAAAAAGAAGAAATGTATTACATTTGTCTGTTAGCAGAAGTTTTTGACGTGTTGGCGCTTATATTGTGATTTAAACATGAATAGTGATGAACGTGATAAGGGAACATTCTATTTTATATAAGGAAACGGCTGCTGCCTAAAGTGTTGAATTATTAGCCAATGAAATCAAACATGCTTAACTATCAAACGTAGGAAATCCATATTCAGTGCTCACAAAAATGTTAATAGAAAAATTGTTGTGGGACTGGATTAAATTTACTGCTTCCTGAATTCAAAAAAACATTGATTGAAGGTTGATTATTTTAAATTCCCTCACCTCTCACAATTCAAGTGCTTTATTAACGTGAGTTCTCTCGCCTTTCATGATTCGGGGTGCTTGATTAATGTGAGTCATCTCCTCTCTCACGATTCAAGTGCTTGATTAACATCAGACACAGCCTCTTGCGATTCAAGTACTTGATTACCGTGAGTCCCTTCGACTCTCACGATTTCAGGTGCTTGATTAATGTAAGTTCCCCCGCCGCTCACGATTCATGTGCTTGTTTATCGCAAGTCCTTTCGCTTCTCAAGATATGAAGTGCTTGATTACCGTGAGTTTCCTCACCTCTCATGATTCGGGGTGCTTGATTAACGTGAGACCCTCTCGCCTCTTGCGATTCAAGTGCTTGAATAACTTGAGTCCCTTAGTCTCTCAAGATTCAAGTTTTTTATTAACGTGAATCGCTATGCCACTCATGATTTGAAGTGCTTGATTAACGTGAGTTCCCTCGCTATTCATGATTCGGGGTACTTGATTAACGCGAGTCCTCTCGTCTCTCACGATTCAAGTACTTCATTAACATGCGACCCTTAGCTTTTTGCGATTCAAGTGCTTGATTTGATTAACGTGAGTCCTTTCGGTTCTCATGATTTAAGGTGCTTGATTAAAGTGGTAGAGAAATACTGTAAGTTGATGTATACAGTACTGATTGGAAAAAGTATATGTAGGTCTGCTATAAAATCAGAGACATGTCTACATGTTTTTTTATCTCAAAATTCTGACGTGATGTTGTCGATTGTACAACAGTTGCGTAATCGATAATTTAAAGACTCATCGACATTCCTGTCTACTAAACTCGATACAATTTCTTCTGATTAGCATGCATTTTTTCATTTTACATTAATTTTTCGCAATTTAACTTAACTCTTCAAATTAATTTTATTTTATTTCGCAATTAACAAACCTTAAATTAATATAGTTTTATTATGCAGACATTGGGAATTAAAACAAAACAAGAGACATTAATTTACTAACTCCTTCAATTCATAACTGCTATTATTCTTGAAGTTGAAGGATAATTTCTCTTTTAACAGTTAAAAGCCATCAGATAAGAGAAAATCCGTTATGGGCCAAAATAAATTCGGATTTACCTCGTCGCCTTTTGTCCCGGTGCTCTGTCGATTGCGATAAGAAAGAAGGGGCTTTAGTTACATGATTTCATGAATATTGAGAACCTAGATGTTAAATCGCAATCAGTTTTATATCCAAATTTTCTACTGTTACATTGTAAAACACGCAGTTTGTTCGAAATACTTTACAGGCAGTTCGATAGGAGTATGTTAAACTGAATACTGGTTTAGTACAACTTAATTTACAAAATAGTGAGTCAGTAAGGACTACTATGTGTAATGTCCTGTATACAGCCCAACTCCTTCACTTACACTTTTACATAGAAACTAGTTTCTAGGACAATGCCGTGGGACGTGACAGTTTTATCGATATCCATCCCAGAGAATTCCGAAGTAAATTTCCATACTACATATCTCCAGAACAACATATAACAAATGGAATAAAGTTTATCTCAAATTTAATATGTCTACATCTGGGGACAATAAAACTTTTATAGCAGGTGATACAAAGCGTTTTATGGACTTTTTACATTTTTGAAATATCCCTAATGCTCGGTTACGCGAATATTATATAAGCGACATTGGCTGGATGTGTGGAATTCCAAAGCCATTTGAATAAAACTCGAGCATTCCCTTCCGCAACAAAATTTACAGTTTCGACTGTAACAAATCGATACGAGTGGGACACCACCCGAAGGTAACAATCTATGCTAATGCGTCAACTGGAACATATATTTTAAACATCGCGACGCAGAATTTGAACATAAAAATATGTTTTATGCAAATAGTGGAATTAAAAAATATATATTTAGAAGCTGTCGCTTTTAATTTGAAACGAACCAAAAAAAAGATATGTGCCTATGCGTGTATTAAATAAACTTTTCCCGGTTCCTACTTTCCGAACCCGATTCTATTTGCTTCGCAAAATAAAGGGCGGAATACCGGCTTAATTCTAGACCCGCTCTGTGTACTCCCACAATATCAGGCCGTCCGTAGAACATTTCCGTTTGAGGTCAACAGAGAAGGCTTCTAATTATGACCCATAGTTTCGAGGAGGAAAACTCTTAGGCTTACACACAACCCGGCTTTAAATGGGAATGTATAGTACTCTGGACGCCAGCACAAGAAATACCGCTGGGATACCTTTTCTTTTTTATTGCAATAAGCCCGCAACGCACAAGGGAGCAAATGAGTTAAATGGATCGTAAATTTTCACTGTATATTCCAATATCAAAGGATTTGTCTAGTCGAAATTCCCCTAGGAACATGTTTATCCTCTGTCCAGGAAAGTGAAAGTCGAAACGAAAGTTATGTAGTTTTACTCCTGCATTTTGAGCATTTGTAATAACAATAAACCACAGTAATAAGAGCACTATGAAAACCACAATAATATTCGATATCGGTAAAAAAAACAAGATACATTTCAGTAATACATGGACATCGAGTTCCATGTATGGAATATTTTTGCAAAGAAATACAGTGTGCACTATTTCATTCTCAGAGAGTTTATTATTACGTAAAGATTTAGATGGTTGTTATTAAAACTTCATGGGTAAATACTAAAAATTCCAAACGACCTATTGATTCACGTTTTCGATGAACTTAATAGACCATTTACGATTCCTTTTTCTTAATTTTATGTCTTAATAATAAACGTCTAAAGCCGTTTATTTTATGGCATTTTTCATATAAAAATTTTATCGTCTTCTGCAGTGGATTCTTTTATAAAGCGTAGAATAAAGACAAGTCTATAAAGGTAAGGAGATGGATATCCAAATACCATTTGTAGGTTATAAAATAAGTTCCTCTGCGGGTATTAAAAAAATGATGTGGATAGTCATTCGAGGTGTCTTTTTTCCTCCTTAAAATACTTTTAAAAATTTTCTATTATTTTTATTACTATTTCCAAATATTTTTGTGGTTGGGGAAGTAAATCGCAATAAAGAGAATATTTTGGATCATACCGCGCAAAGTAGATCGTTATGGAAAAAATCTGGTTCGCATAAAAAAGATTTATCCGTAATAACCTATAAAGATAAAATTTATTTACAATATAGCTTCTACAAAAAGTGATATGCGGCTGAAATATGAAACAATGTTTTTTAAAATATATCTCCACGCGCGGCTAAACGGCTTTCTTATCTGTCGCAGGGGTGACAAAATTTATATCTAAACTATTAAAGATTAAGCCAGTAAATCTTCCTCATCTGGATGCAGGGGGTGCCATACTTTCACTGGTTTTCGTACGAGTTCTATAACAACTTATTTTAGGCCAAATGAGGGATTATTTTTAGGTCTAGATACGTTTTTATTTGATACTTTTAGTGTGTGAATGTGTAAATTAAAAAAATTTCGCGATTTAACAGGCCTCAGGTTCTGTAGTGAAATTGAGTTCAAAATGATAAATAAAGTTTTGGGTCAAACAATGAGACAGTTTTTTTTTGTATTTTTTCCGTACAATTGAATGGTGTAATCAGTTCTGATTTTTTTTTAATTTAAACAAATTATCAACGATTACTGAAAAATTCATTGTTGCAAGTCATTTTTTGAACTGTGATTACAGATTTTTTTATTTCACCAAAAAGTATATGTCAAAACGAAAAAAGTGATCATTGGCCGAACTCTGTACGATGATTTTTCTTAGTAGAATTTTTCTTTGAAAAAAAAGTGTTTCAGACCGGAAAAATGAATATCTCGGAAACTTCTTGATTTTTTTATCTAAAAAATTTGTGGTTATTTAAGACACAGAAAGGTATATTTTTCCCCAAGTTTCGTCAAAATTAAGTTATTTTTGCAGAAATGAGAAAGAAAAAACGAAAAATCATTTAAAAAAACTGTTTTTCGCATTTTTCTCGGAAATTTTGAGGTTATCGTAAAAAGTGACCTCTACAAAAGTTGTAGATTGTTGCATGATCTACAACTTTAGCGTTGGATACTTTTTTGTTTGACGTCAACTTACGCCAGAAATCCCAATGATACAATTTTTCACAACTTTTCAACCGCCCAAATCAACCCCCCGCATTTATTTTTTTTTTTAAGTTTATTATAAGCCCTTTTACCATTTCCACTTATAAAAGGTAACAATTTTTTTTTCTCCATATGTAATTTGGTTGGACTAATATCTCTGATCTGATAGATTTGTAAACCAAAGATTGATATTCCTGTTTCCAATAATTTGTATTATATTCAGTTTTACTTCCAAACATTACAAGAGTATCTTTAAACTGTCAAATTGCCAAAAAATTAAAATTACTGGATCAAATACTGGAAGAGTCCACATAAAAAAAAAACTAGAGAGCATACAGAATATCTTTTCTTTTTTCTTGTAAATTTTTTTTATTTTTACTTGTAAAATACTTCAGTTAAATAAATAACGGTACATTCAATTGTCTTTGTGACACGCGTGTCATTTTTTCTCTTCAACTTTTATTCTTACTTTTTTCGTATCTCTAAAAATAACAAAGAAACCTATGTTTTCTGTACCAAAAATCTTAAAGTGCCTATTGTACCATATTATCAGACGATACTCCTCCCGCTCAAATTAATTTATTTGGCTAAGCATAAAAAGACGCCCGCCCTTTGATCACATCTTCCACTGTAATTCCATTTTTCCTAATAAAAAAGTCGTTCCAGTCCCGCCCTTCCGGTGATTTTCCGATCTAGTGGAGTGTGTCTCGGCGGGATTGCTATCGGCCATACATTTCCAATACCTGCAAAGTGTAAAACTTTTGCCACTTGAATAATTCGTATAGTAAAGATACAACCCCCCAGGAAATTCATCGGCAGACCGGGAGGATGAAAGCTGCAGCCGGCTGTGTATGGAGCGCGGTATCTCTTATCTGCACTTCCCTCAAACGTGAAATGACCGGTATCTCGCCTTAATTCCGGCTCATTTTGCTTTTACGAGAGTGTCGATATTTCACTCTGCCATTAAAAGTGTAGCCCTAGATTTAATCTAGACGGCTGGGCTGACATAACCGAAACCGAGTGTGTCGGTTTTATTCGCCTCCAAAAACAATGGAGGTTTATTACTTTGCGACAAAAGAACCCAGTACGTTATTAAATATCTACTGAAAATGTTGCGCAATAGCTTTTCTTCAAACGGGAACAAAATATGTAGATTCATTAAAAGCTTTTCGTGAAAGCGTGTTTACTTCAAAGAGAGTATGTTTCGAAAGTTTAATGTACGAACTATCTATAGAATGGTGAATAAAAATAATGTTTTCACATTTTTTTTTGTAGACGTTATAAACTGATTGTTGACATTATTTATAACTCAAATTTTTCAGTACTATACAGATGCTATTTTTATCCAAATAAATTACAGCTGGTAGAAATAAGACATGACAATAATCAAATCTGTAAAAACTTATTGACAACCGCTGGAATCATACCCGACTTACATAGTCATGTGTTTTAAATGAAGTCAGTTATTTTTCTACATTCTTACTCCTGTTTTCTTTTAATGAAAGGACAGTGTGTGTGTGTGTGTTAATAAGTGCGAATCAATCAATACAGCAAAAGGCTGGGCTATCTGTAGAGTCAGAGGTTCCAAAACAACTTTCATCTTATCAATGTATTAAAAAATTATTCACTTTGTAAAAAAACTATTTCTGCCAACCGAGATTTCGCATCTCGATTTATTTACTCTTTAGATAACACCTATGGTTGGAAACACCATGAGTGTTTATTATATATAATTATTATTTATTTAATAACAATGATTATGAAAAAACTTGAACCTAACACGTTGAAATTTAAAATGGCAAACTTTGAAGTTACGTGTAAAGGTATAAACCTTCCTCAAGGATAACTGTAATATAGAGAAACAGGGATATGATTTCCTAATAGTCCAGGGAACGAAGAGAAAAATAGGGTAAAACCTCCGAATCCTTTCATATCACTGGGTTTCTTAAAATCATCCTTCAGATAAGTAGAATTATTGAAAGATTAAAGGGAAAAAGTGAAAGTATTCTATGTATATAGAATGCTCCAATGTAGATAACCAAAAATTGATATGCTCCGAAAATTGAAGCGGTAAGGTACCGTTGGTTTTTTAACGATAAATTCCTTAATCTTAAAGCTATTAAGACGATCCAAAAACGATTTTACGGAAAATTTCGACAGCTAAAAGTACTGTAAAATTGAAATTTTTAACGCGTTATTCTTGAGGTTAAAAGAAAATATTCGGTGAAAAAAAATCTTAACTTTTCTACTCTTGAAATTTTTTTTTTATAAAGTTATTTTCAAAAACGTATTTTTTTTGGAATTAAAATATTTTTTTTTCAATCAAAACGTAATATTTTCAAAAATATGTATTCTAGACCGCTTAAACTTGTATAATATATTGTTAGCACATAAAAAATGTAAATTGTAGAAGGATTACCGTTCATTTTAAATCTCATGAAAAATTCAACAGTTTTGTACTTTTTTCCGAAAAAGCGAATTAACAGTTTTATTTTGATCATAACTCTGTTGATTTTTATGCTAACGGCTTAATTAAGTTCATTTTAAAGATTTTTTAAAGTACTTTAAAAAATGTTCTGTGCATTTTTCTTGAAAAATAGATTTTTTTTAGTATATTACGTTAAATGCTTCCAATTTAGTTTCTGTCAGACATGAAATTATCTTCAATCAGCCGTATCTCAGCATCTACATAAATGAAAAACAACTCAATCTTTTTCTTTTTCTATAAGCTTCAGTTTCTTCGTGATGTTTTTTTTTAAATGTCTATTTTCCGAGTTATTCGATAAAAACGACTGAAAAACGTCTTTTTTAAATAAAAAATGTACATTTTCAGTCACCAATAACAAAAGAAAATATTGACATATCGAAAAATGTTCATAAGATAACTTTACCTTAAAATTGATTATTTTTCACCCCCTAGAAGGGGTAGCTTCCACCCCCTGGGCAAAAGCGCTCATCGGCACTATATAACTTTTGTTTCTTGTGCTATTTTCTACTTACATCCAAGTTTCACGTCAATCGGTTCGATCCGAAAGAATTCCTTATCCTGTAACTGGGCATTGCCCGTTGGATATTGTAATTAAAATAAATAAATAAATAAAAATTCGGAGGGGAAACCCTTGGTACCCTGAACTATAATATCGCATTAACATTATTAACTAAATATAGTTTCGGATTTAAACTTTATTAAGAAGTCTGCCAAAAGTGAGCCGTAAAGGAGCATAATGCAAGTAATGTATGCAAATTCATCACAGTTTATTAGATACATATTTTCTTCCAGAGACGAGACCTGCTCACATCATCATCACATCATCAATCATACGTGACTGCAAGGAACTGTTGCTGCTGGGATACGAATCAATTTGTTTTCCCTTATTGGCTAAATCGTCTTATCACACATTAACTATTTAACGAGAAACTATCACTAAAATGTTTGGGATTAAAAATTGAATGTATTAGAAATATAAAGTATTTAATTTTAAACGCAAGGCGTTGCAATATTTCCTCCTTCCTATTTTGATTTTGAATACTTTCATCACTTTCATCTCTCGAATAGTAAAAAAACAGAACACAGAAGAAAGCAGATTAAATTGTATGTATCAAGTTTAATATCAATGGTTCGCGTTAATCAATCTCAAATTTTTAGTTGATGGTACCAATCGTGCTATGTTGGTTGCCTATGCCCAATGGTTACGTGACTTGCAACCATTAATAAAAGCTCTGTATTTGGACAAATACTCTACACCCAGTCCTTTCTATCGTCATATGACTATGTAGAATTATGTAATGTAAATATTGATGCCAATTTATTTTTACCTCGCAGAAACCTAGGGTTGTTGGCTCAGGACACAAGCCGCCCCTTCTCCCAGGACAAAAATCCCCTCATTTCGCTTTCATTACACGAGATACCGTTGTAAAATCCGAAACAGCCACGTTGCTGGGTTGTTTGGTAGTACGGGTCTCATAATCAATATGATATCGAAGAGATATGGCTCGTGCCCCGTGGTCGGCCCTCCCAGCAGCTCGTTAGCCGGTGAAACGGAGGCGAGAGTGAACCGACGCCGACGTTGGCGACGAAGGAGTCTGATTTCCCCCGGGAGCGGATCTGCCGTCGCTACATACCTGTCGTGTGTCAATTACAGGCCTTATCAATACCTCGCTCACCAAATATGATCCAGTACATCGGGTTATCTTAACGCCCGCGTGACTGTGAATTCCATCCGAAATATGAAACGGGTATTATCTGTTTACGTATACCTTCGCGTGTAAGCATGTTTCGTTGTATGTACGTGATTCTATGTACGCTTACGTGGAAAGTAGGGTAGAAAATTTATTGAATTTATCACAATTTACTTTCCCCCAACTTGTTCATATTTATGATTTTCGAATTCTGTTGTCGAGCTCGCAGAACTCGATGCTGGCAAAGAGACCATCGTGGATTGCCCAGAAAAACAACGACGTTTCGAATTTTCCGGATGAACATAGATCCAGAAACCCGAACAGGCAACAGCGGAGATCCATCTCGAGATTTGGCGGAACCATCAATATGTGTGATCGAACGTCGACTTTGCAACTTTCGTTACATTTTATTTATCCTACTACTAATTGTAACTAACTCATATAAAGAATATCAAATAAACTTCCGTTTGTTATAAATTTTTGTAAATTGTTTTTAAAATAAGTTTCAGTGATAATTCATGGATTATGTTTAAATTTTTTTTTAAGTATCTTTATAAAATGCACAAGACATAATAAAACATGTGTGTACTAAATAAGACATCTAGAGTTTATTTAACTTGTTTTTGTTTTGTGACCTACTACGAAATACAGCCCATGTACAATAAATAATTGACTAACTTATTAATTTAAAGATAAAAATCAAATAACCCAACGAGGGTAAAGTAAATTTGAAACAATAAATTTATTTTTATTAGACTCGGATTCTCCACAGCAGAATATCTTATTTATTTCTGAATAAGCCTGCAAATTTGCGATAGCCGGTCTTAAAACCGATTCTATCTCCGTTCGCCTGCCGAAAATTGAAAATAAAAATGAGTTGCTGTGGATGAGATTGAAATTGGATTTTGGTGTGGTCTGCAATAATCCCAAAGAATTGGTTCAAAATGGGAGCTAACCGACGCTAACGTACTCCCGACAGTCCCCTTGAATCGCATCACGTATCAAGGAAACAGATATTCCACAACTGACCAACATTCATATTATATAAATAATAGTGTTCCTTTTTTTTATCCACAAATATGAGGTCGTAGTTAAAAGCTTGTATGGGAGGGGAGGCTAAAATCGGTAAATATCATATAACGCAAGGTTTTATCATTTTTTTTGTGCAAAATGTTGCGCCTGAAGCGAAAATACGTTTTAAAAATCTATAACTGGATTATAAACACGCAAAAATTGAGGAAAAAAACAGTTCTTCCCTTTATTTTGTTTAGAAACGGCAAAAAATCTATAAAAAGAGATGGTAAAATAACTTTTTTTACCTATATAGAAAGGATAAGTGTATGCAAATCAATAACTTACTGCTAGGAGCTACTCGGAACCGGCAAACATTTATCTCATAAAATTGGCTCAATATTTCGACGATTTTTTGGTTTAATTTAATATTTATTTGTACCCGAAGGGCAATCGTAAGTGACTTAAGCAAATATTTCAAGCAGATAGGCGTTGTTGGTACTTATATCACAACTCCTGTTGAAAGTTTTTGCATGTTTTCCCACATTGGTATATTATCATGTATAGAAAAAGATCGTTAAAAATGTAATAGGCAAGCGTGATACGGATTTCGTCTACTAACAAACAAAAGACAACAGCTAACGTTACAGAGAATTCTAACCATGAGGCCTTCTTGTATAGATATGGTATTGGCTAATGATTTTAAACAGATTTTATTATTTTAAACATTACATATATTAAAAATTATTTTTGGATAATTTCTCTATTTCTTTATTCATATTAAACCGTATAAGTAGCGAGTAGGCGCCCATTTGAATCCATTGTTTGTTATCGGGCCGAAATAAATTGCTCATGCGAAGTTGCTGTATTTTAAAATAAAACTAGTTTAATCTACCACAAACGAATTCGTTTATAAAACACAAAGGGCGAGCAGGAGCATTGTAAAAATAAAAACCGTTCGGACGTATATTTTGCAGTTTTTATGCAAACCAGGTTTTAGAAAAAAGCGTAGATATAATTGGAAATGCCGAGAGATTAATTCGGGTTATTTTGTTCGATTATTCGAAACAGAATCGGTAATCACGTAATAACATTTGTTTCGGTGGTGTATTCGGTGTTCGAATATACGATTTTACAAAATTAAAATAGGAGAAAAGAACACCGCTTCGACGGGTCAGCATCAGCATATTAATTAAAAAAAAATACTTTGATGTATGTAATATTGAGTACCATAGAAACTTATTTTGTTTTACTTATACAGTGTATATAGTTCCGGGCATCCTGTATTTTGTAGAATATAAATATATGAAACTGTCTGTATTTATTCGAAATCTTCGAAAGTCGTCCGAACAAGTTGGCAAAATGAGTAATCATCAAAAGAGACTAGGCGAAGCGGAAAGAACAACTTCAATCCTCCATATTTATGTATTTATTAAAAATAATTTTGGTATTAAATCAGATATCCAATATATCTGACAAGTTTATTTGTATCACACCCTCTTGTGGTGATTCGAGACGACTGCGTTTATATTAGCAAAAAATTCCTGTCAAATATATTGAATTGTCAGAATCCGGCGTATTTTCGTTCCATTGGAATAATATCCGAGTCAAGCTTTTCATATTTTCACTTCATCGGTTCTGGAGACGGGATCGAACAAGAAAAACACACCTGTCCGTTTATTGGTCCTTATAATTCAAAAACCGAGAAAAGCGAATGAGAAAAGAAAACTGTAGCAAAAAAACGACGTATTTTTTTATGGTTTAATGTATACAATTTGCTCCGTTTTGATTAAACAAAATTTATCAGGGTAAGAAATGAAAAATTCAAATTTCAGTATTTTCCTTTCCTGCTACAACCAAGAATAACTTCAGATAATTCAGAACAATCACAGAAAAAATAGTGTATCATTTACTCAAACTACATCTGTGTTAAAATAACAAGCCAAAACACTCAACAAGTTACTTTTTTCTGTTCAGTACGATTTGGTAAATACGTTGCAGAAATATATTGCTCGATGTTCTGAGAGTCAGAAATAAAGGACCCATTACACTTAAAATATGAGAGAGCCTGTGGAGATCTTGCCAAATAGAAAGTGATTTCTATTTTGAGACATATTCACGCTTATGTGTTTATGCTGTTCACTGAATTATTTCATTACACTGTAAAATGTTTGTCCCAGTGATGGAAAATAAATTTTACAGTTATAATAAATGTTATTCCGACAAAAACTTTTTTGTAAAAAGTGAGAATACCTTTAAAAATTGTATTTTTGTCTCTTCTAAATGGAAAATATTATACTGCAACATTAACTTTGCAAACAAAAAACTTTCATTCATTCAAAAAAATAATTTCCCGTCTCCAATCTCCGTTTCCTCTAGTGTTTGACTGAGAGCATAATTGATTTTAAGATATATATGTTCTTGTCACATATCGTCCTCATATTCCTTCGAACACAGCCTCGGCTGAATTCAATTCCTTCTAGACGCGTTTCCGAGAAATCTGCGAAAGTTATTTTATTTTTCTTCCAGAGAGCACCGTCCAGTCCTAAGTCAATATTTATGCTATCGTTACCTCTTCGGTTCCCTACGTGCCAGAATCACAGCTCCAACACCTTCGGCCGTAAACGGATTTTATTGATTTTCACCGGCAAATATTTCTTATTAAAATATAAAATATGGGTCTGCCCCGAGTTTATGATCAACTGCCACGTAAGATATAACGGAGATAAAAGTTTATAGAAACTCGAATTGCTCCTTTAACAAAAGTGAATCGTTTTTGGACATAGTTAAAATTGATTTTAATGTTTGTGCAAGAAATTGTCAATCAACATGTCCTGTACTTTCATCATGGTTGATTTGCTATTTCCTTTTGCTGATTCCGCTGAACATCAGACAAAAAACTTCATAACCCCATTAACAGGGACAAAAACCTTGAAGCTGCGTTGATTAAGGGATATTTACACATGGCGTAAGATCAAGGATTACACCACATTTGGATTAATATGAGGTATCAGTCAGCATCTCCTATGGAAGCACTATCTGTTTCGCTTCAACAGCTATGAATGCGGTTTCCGTGTGAAAGGCCCCATTTGTGTACATTAAATTAATGGATCTGGTAGATGACTTCAATGCGAACATAAACAAAGCAGTGGGAATATCGATTGTGCTGAAATTACTAATGCATGCAACGGAATTTACGAGTGTCTGCTCTGTGACGATGCTTCACCATGTAATCCGCAAGTAGACATTTGATTTTCCATCTCGGTTCTACAGCGATACTGCGATGGTATCATGGATAGCTTTGTGGAGATCTATCTTTCTGTACAAATTAGTAATTCCATATTTTAAAGTATAAAAATTACTGATCTTTCTCATAATCCCATCTTGGTCTACTGTAAAGATGCTAAGCGTATTGAAACAAATTCAAAAATATGTTTCTAAAACGTCTAATCAAACAATGTTCCTCG
The DNA here is from genome assembly GCF_000390285.2 of Anoplophora glabripennis. Classification (NCBI taxonomy): domain Eukaryota; kingdom Metazoa; phylum Arthropoda; class Insecta; order Coleoptera; family Cerambycidae; genus Anoplophora; species Anoplophora glabripennis. The sequence goes on from NW_019416251.1 coordinate 130,161, forward strand.
ATACCAGAAATATATTAATCTGTTAATTAATTAATAATGAAATGAAGTTCTTTCCTCCAGCAAGTTCTTGTGGGAGATTTGAAAACAAATTCCCAAGGAACAACCAACGGATGTGGAAGAGACGACCCTTCTGAAAAATATCCGGATAAATTCCCAATTATGTCGCATTTTTTTACTTCAGCAAATATTAGTGAGACGTAGGAGGTTCCCGAACTCCAACAGTGGAGCTCATTATCATCTCGTCCGACTAGGCCCCGGGGTATATTTTAAATTAGACTCTTTAATCCAAAGTCTTTGTACTCCCAAAGCCGTTAATGCCAACTGCGGGATATCTGGACGAGTCATTAAATATTTTTTTAATTGGTGTCTGTCAACCATATAGATTTTTCGGCATAATTAAAATATATTGCGTCATTCTAGACACATAGATATACAGGGTGATTCAGAACTTATCCAAAAAAAAAATATTTGAATGTACAGGGGACTCTTACAAATACAATTTTGTAAACAAAAACAAAAACGGCAGTTCGGAAATGATTTAAAAATGCACTTCTATACGGCACTGGAAACTTGCGCAAGGCAAAGCATGCAGTCGGCGATTGGCACGGCGGCAAAGCGTAATAAAAAATGAACCATCAAAAAATTTAAAGAATTCCTTTCCCAAGGAAAGAAATAAATAAAATTTTATAACACCTATTTTATATCAGCAAATTCAACTGCTTTTGCCGCTACTGTTGTTATTAATTAATCAAATTAATTTTTGGTTTTAATTAATAAAATAATTTGACATTCAAAATTTCCAATTTCTACGAACTAACGCAAATGTTGTCTTGCTTGACCATAAATTAGAACGACATCCATCACCTCCGCGTTGCTATAAAAGTAAGCCATGTTTGAAACTTGAAAAACTAATGTAAACACTATCGCCAAAACGCTAATACTAAAATCGGAGTTTAGTATTCGGAATCACCTGGAGCCATGTGGAGAGAGAATATTACACACAGTGCGAAACGCAAATGACGTTAGAGACTACAATAGCCCAACGATGTAAGGGTTAAAAATACTACAACTTCTATAATTTTTTTCTCGAAAGCTATAAAGATTGAAAAAGTTGAAATGTCTTATTTCAACACAACTGATCTAAAGAGATGTCAAGATTAAAACTTACTAAACTGACTGTTTTTCGAAATACAGAAAAAGTGTAATTTAATTTTTTGAATAAAGTTTAACTTAGATAAGTAACGTAAGAATGAGAAAATATATGTGCCATTTTGTAGAATTTTATAATCCTTTTAAAAAATCTTTGCCAGAAACAACTTTTAAAAGTTAGCTACATAAATATTATATTTATAATTGTGAAGCAGATTTAAATTGCTATTGGTTAGACCCCAACAAACTAGAATTTCATAAAGTTGCTCGTACAAATCGGGCTTTTAAAATAATACTAAATCATTTTCAGTCGCGATTACTATAATCCCTTTTACGAGGCACGCATGGAACTGCCTCTAATTTTGTTAGAATACGTACATGTTCCCGACATAAATCCCCAGTTTCGTCCTAAAATTTTACAGGCTAAATAGGTATTCTTATTACGGGATCAGGACACATTAAAACGTTATGGCGCATTAAATGCAAATGTCCCAACCCTTTCTCTGGGTCCTACCTTTAAGGCAATTAGTTGTAAAATGTCTGAAAATATGTATATAAGTGATTTATGGTGCTAACATGAGTCTATTTAGGAAATGATGTGAAATTAAATGTCAGAATTGGAGGAAGAAATTATAAATAATATAATATAGAGAATTGTAAAGGGTGACAGAACTCCGAAAAATAAGAAAAATAATCCGGAAAATATTATTTTTTGAGATACAAGTGATGCTCAAATTAAATTTTACCTTCATCAAGGTCATCAAGGCCAATTTCTGCAATCGACCTTCAAATGGCATTGAAAATGGACGTCAAGATCAAATTCAAAGTCATGATTGAGTAACCTGATAAAAATCCCATCCACTCTGGGGGCAACTATCTTAGTCCAAGGTTACTTCAGGGATGACGAATCATTTGAAGTTGCTGTGACCTTGAATTTGACCGCAAGGTCAAAATTGGGATCACATCCAGATGTAAAATTTTCTGCCGAATCCATTCCCAGAGTAAAAAATATAGGGTCCCATTGAAAATTATGTAGTTGACCTTCAACTGACCTTCGAGGTCACGCTTAAGGTAAAATTCAAGATCAGCTTTCCCTTGATAAACTGAACAACTTTCATTTAGATTATTTTTGGATCGGAAGCTTCACATTGTCGTGTATTCAATGTCACCTTAAAAATTGTTAGGAGATATCTTAAAACAATTCTAAAACACATCGTACATTGAATCTGGTCTTAAATCAGTTACATCCAAAACGTTTATGCAATACTTTTGAGGACGCAGTAGAGTAGATTTTAAATATTACACTTAAAAGTCGTATTTCCTTTCCACCACTTGGTTTTCTAGCACCTCTTTGTTCTATAGTTCCACATATATCACAGTTGATAACATTCAACTCCCAGGATAGCACAGGCGGAAAACAATAAAATTTTTACAAGCAGCTTTGTTTTGGGTAAGAGCGCACAGAGACTGTTTAGATTTCCCACAGGCCCCACCACTAAGCTCTTCCCCCATTGATGCCTTCCTCTATATCTCGAATTAAACGTGAAAACAGATTTGGGAATCATTTGATTTGGGACTTTTCGGGGGAAGTTTATTGAGCGATTCCCGCGGTGCGGATACGATATTTATTTTAACAATTAGGTATGATTTAACAGAATAGAAACAGTATGCTTTTTATTGATTCTAAAGGTGGAAATACACGAGAAAATCGAGCACGAGCAGAGCATTTGTTCGTGCTCTCTGGGGTTTGGTGAGCTCAAGATTTTAACTTTTTGTGAAACGATTAATAGACTATTCAACGTGACGATAATAAAAGCTAATAGTCGTACAATGCCGATACTTGGTCCTGTTTAATGATCTGCGGATGACCAGGGTCGATGTTCAATCGCACCTCTTGATGACTCCGCCAAACTCCTTTTATAGATTTTCGAATGACTGCATTTTCTTAGGCAATTTTGGTGTATATCTTGGTAACTTGACTTTTGGTCGCTGAGTAGTTTTTGTGAATTTCGAGCGATTTCCCAGAAAATTTGAAACATCAGCGATTTTCTTGGAGATCCGTGGTGATCTTCGACGAGTTTGCTAATAGCATTGCGCTCTACATACGTCATCTGCTTAGGCGGCGAAATTCGAAAAATCAGTGAAAATATTTCGGACTCTGCGAATGTAGATTGGAAGCATGGGTGAATTTTTTTTTCGAGTACTAACAGGAGCACTGTCACTAATGTTTTAAAAGTCGATAAATCAAGTATTATATCAACAACTCCTCTTTAACTTCGTTCAGACTTTTTTCTTATATTAAATTACCATAAATATGTACAATCTAAATAACAGTTAAACATTTTTTTTTCTAAATAACAGTTAAACATTTTTTTTTTCATGACACACACTTTCTTCAAAATTAACAGTGATCGACAGCAAACCAAACTGCCCTAAATCGACATTTCTCGTCCCATTAATAATCGCCAACTTGTTCCGATTAATCACGTACCTCTACTGGAGCGGATCGCGTTAATTGTTACGGATATTCCGTTATTATTGTGTTATTAAGAAAATACTAACTCGCTAACGCAGAGTTAAGTCCCTACATTTATTTCAATTAGGCAATTATTAGGCCGGGGGCAATTTTTGTCTTAATTACCGTAATTATTCCGGAGTTTGAAACATTGCTCTCAGCAGACTAATCTATAACAGCGCCTGGTAATTTCTGAAACACTCGACGGAAGGCAATAACTGGCCCGGAAAATAATGCAGCGTGGAACTTTTTCAATACACGCGAAAGTACTGGCAGAGAGCCCGTTCGAAGAGTTATTTTTCATTTCGAGCGAAATATTTTTTTTGCGTTGCGATGAAATAAAAAACAGGTACTGAAAACCCTCGAATGACTTTAAACTCAATGATTTTTCGTCAATAAAAAGTTAGTTAAGCGAAATCTGGACTAGAATTACTACTGACAGTTATTAGGTAAAACTAACAATTATTTTTCGCTCTCCTCTGTACAGTTCGTCATAAAACACTTTGTAAACGTACTGACTATTCGCAAAACGAATTAAATTAACGGTTCGCGACATTACTCTTAGTAACCGGTTACTATAAGGACTCCCGAACAAAGCAATGCCACCATTGCGTAAATCAAGAAAGCCTTATAAACCCCGTCGCCTGGGTCGACCAAAATACCATATGAAATTTGTATAATTGTCTCTTCCGCACCACAAAAGCCCACCCAAGACATCAGCCGATTGTTCCACTTTGATAAATTACATTCAAATTGTATAATTTCTGTTAAGGACCTCTACCCTGAGCCTTTGTATCAATCGGGAATTTATGATGCAATGCTCGCACAAAATAATGCTTAGTATAATACAGATTCTCAGAACCGTCTTAGCTATTGACGGTGAAATCATTTTTTTGCGGCATCAAGCAAATACACCGACCCGACATGTGTCTGTGGATTACCGAGGATTTATTCCTTGTTACTTTTAAGATTTGTGGCAGTCTTTCTGCTTCACATTCCCCCTCTTTTATATGGCAGCTCAATCTAAGTCCGAAGAGCCTCTGTCAATGAAATGAAATTTTGAAGAACCTTTTCCAGATATTCCCAAATTTAATTTAGTTTTAATAATGGAAATGTTTAGGAAACCGGTAGTGTTACGTCAGATGTTAGAAAAATGTATATTAGAAGGTTATAAACTTACAAAGTGTAAGAAATGCTCGGTCGCGACCGCTGGGCGCAGGTATGGTCCGATCGGAGCGATTTTGATGTCGATGTAAACTAAGTTGTCCAAGCAAAGCACAAAGGATAGGAAATATATTTGTATGGATTTCAAAGACAAAAAAGGAAAAATTGTAAAAATTACTTGATATGTCCATAAGGCGGTTGAGGCATGGATATGCCATTTAAATTGTACTCTGAGGTCGTAAACAAAGTATATTTAACTGTTTCTGTATAATCTACTGTCATTTTTGCATTTTATCCCCCATTTAATTATTCCAACAAAGATATGTACGGTGGCTTGAGCTAGGTAGCCCCTGCTACTAATGAATATTTTAGGCGTAAGTTTAGCGCTGGAGGTAAACAAAGATTATAGGAATTACATCTAATTTCCATATTTCAATCTAAATATAATCTCTGTTTGGAAATGCAAATCGCTTTCATAAATACCAATTATATGGGGAGGTCTGCTCGGTACATGAAAGTGTTTCCCGATGTATAAAAGAAAATTGCTTTTCAAAGATATGGCCCTTAATTTTATGACTGTCAGATGTTTTTCCGACGGAATATGCACAAGAAAATGATATTATAAAACGTAAATTGCCTCTCGTGCTTCGCTTATTTTTCCAAAAATCAATAAAAAAATTGCAAAAAACAGTTAAATCACTTGTGTATCTAAAGATATTTTAATACCCAATACACACGAGCGCAAAATATATTTGCGTTATGACCTGGGTTACAACGTTCAATGCAGAATTATTTTAACCCAGTCAAGGCAGCGCCAATTGAAACACATAAAAAAAGTATCACTGCAAGGGTGTAGTTTTAAGTACGGGTCAGTTTTTTTAAGGGTAATAGTGGTAAATGTTCGCGATGCCGTCCACTTTCTAGTGGCCTCTATGTCGGTGTAATAACAAGCTATATAAATTTAGTCAAACTTTGTATAGAAAGACATACTATCCCTGGGAAAGGATGTAAAACCATTGGTCCCTTGTCTAAGCAATGTTAGGCAAGTAAAAGAGCCCTACCCTAGGACAAAGTGGGGGTTCGGTAAAATTTCCAGGTTTGGGGGTTGCTCGTCTCCTGGTATCGGTCTTTAGCCATAGTAGCAGAGACAGGCCGACGTAAAATAACCAAAAAGCAAATTGTTACTCCTCCATTGATCGGCGTAAATGGGGGCCACCCGGAATTAGCAAGGTAAGTTGTATCAGTGCATCATCAGAGTTGCTTTTTTAAATGTGTTAGAGAGCGACAATGAAAAATAACTTAGCGAGGTGTTATTTTAAAGTCACCATATTTTTACAATATCAATGCGGACAAAGCTCCGAAAAATATGTGAAACCTCCCTCTGTCCACATAATGAAGTAATTACAGTTGAGGTCCAGCCAGTGGAAATAATACCGGCACGTCCGATCGGCTTTTGTGAACCGGATATTGCATCGCACGTCGTCGTTTTACTTCCGGTATTCGGGTACCTCCTATAATATTACGGCTAATGAGGCAATTAGAGCCCGAGGCGGTTGCCGCTCGCTGAAACTAGGAGAGGTGCCACGTCGGCTTCACGACGCCTCGCCGCGCCGTCTCGAATTATAAGGGTAATTGGAGTTCGAATTTTAATGCGTCATAAAATACTTCCACTGACAGATTGTCTCATTACGCAGATGTCGGTACTCGGAGGAGTAGGGACGCTGTGCCGTGCGGAGTAGTAAAAACTTATTTAATTACCGAAACTTCCTCCGAGATTAATTCGGTAAGTCGCGAATATTCTCTGGCATCGCTACGGTACAAAGAGAATTTCCATAAACTTCGTTCAAATAGCAGTCACTTACTCCAATTAATAGAGTTTAGAATTTTTCAAATCTTGTCGAGTCGTCCCTTTAACAGGGCTCTATAGCAAATAGCCAACCAGCAATACATTTTTATAGATCTTATTACATAATTTGTCTAAGCATGAATTAATGCACAAATAACAGACTTTCCTCCATTCTAACGCAGATTTTCTATAAAATGGAGTTGGTTTGAAACTCAAATTATTTTTTGCTGTAAAGAAATTTGTAATTTGCTACTTTTGTACATTGAGAAAATCTGCGTTAAAATGGGGGAAAGTCTATCATTTGTGCATTAATTCATATTTAGACAAACTGTGTAATAAAATCTACAAAAATGTATTGCTGGTTGCCTATTTGCTATAGAGCCGTCTTTAGCGATGTTGCGCGGTACATACTACTCTCTTCTTCATAAATAATTCATTCTTTCTTCTGTTTTTCTGTTTTTTAAACATATTCACTGTTTTCCAGCTGTGGTGATGTACAAAAATAATACACAAACAATACAGTGCTCGCAAAACAAAAATATTAACCCTTGTTTACTGGACTATGACAGTATTACGTGTATGTGTGTGTGTGTATGTATACAAGGAGGATAGGTTGTTGCCAGATATTCCTCGTGTTCCTTGTTCTTATTCATCATATTGACGACTTGTTGAATATTTCTTCTGGTGTATCTATTTCCTCTGAGAGTTGATCGTAGATGAACACCGACACGACAAGATACAGTTCGTGTTCAAAAGAAGTGTAGTATTATAACGAGAATGTGAAACGTTCCTAATGAAATTCGGTATAAATATAAGTTGGTTGCCTCCGTATAAAATATAAGTTCACAGTCACGCACTAGTCGTAAAAGAGGAATCTCACGCTTGACGTTAAGTTTTAATGAAACCCTAGCGAGAGGCGTCCCCCGCGACGAAAGTACAAGCTGCTCATATCTTATTTATTCGGAATAGTAAGGAACAAGCTGGTTTATTTAAAAGGAGGATATACTGCCAATACAAGACAATACTTCGGTAATTCCTAGGGTCGAGGAACATGTTCAGAATTCCGCCTATTTTCATCCGCAACGGATTTATTTAGGTTAAGAAGGAACCCTGAACAAACTACCCTGAAGTAACACAATCTCTTACATTTATGAACTGTGAGAAGTCTTCATTATATGTTGTATCACACATTTACTTGAACTATTACACCTATTGACTTACCACAATGACTAGAAGAAACATTTTTGGAACCACTGACATTTTAGTATGTTTATTCGTACTTATTTATACACATCACACAGGCACACTACACTGGACAGTTCAAAGTAAGAATTGAAGAATTCAAGAATTACTTGACTTCAACATTTAATTTATCCGCAAATAATGTTTCCAATAATACGTTTCATTGAACTGAGGACAACCAGAAATTAATGGAAGGCTTTTTATGTAGCGTGTAAGTCGGGGATGATTCCAGAGGTCCTCAACAAGTTTTAAAAATTTTAATTGTTATTCATTTTATGCAAATGGTCATATCCTACTTTTACCCTGTAATACCCTGTATACATGTACTATAAAAATAGTAAATGTGAAACATTTCTACATTCGTCGAAAGTTATTTTTTTATTTCCACTACAAACTGGAAATAGATCAAAAGGTAAAAATTGGGTCCTCTGGTCTATAGAAACCCTGTGCATTTCCCGCTTTACCTTTTCCTATAAAATTTGAATTACAGGCTAGCCCTGTCAAAGGACCCAGAAGATCAGAGGGTAGAGAAAGGACGAAAGGTAAAAGGAAACGTTTTAAAATGGAAGCTCGAGGGAAAGACACCTTTTTCTGTTACCAGTCAACTGATTTCAATTTTAATTGCCGTGCTATTTATGACGGTCGACTTGAGCTTTTATAATTCCTACTTAGAGTTTTGAAATAAGGGAGGAGGCAGGATAAAAAAACGCGATGAAAGACACACACACAAGGAGAATTTTTAAATTAGTACTACCAACACAAAAACGGACAATAGTATTCATTCCGCTTCCCTACATTCTACCGAAACACTGAAACAGTGCCATTCGTTACTGTAAAATATTAAGCTGTTATTTTGTTTCATTGCTTTAATTCCGAACCGCCAACTGACGGGAAACATACGTAATATCCTGTTGACTATAATTCAGAGCTGCAAAGGGCAAAAGGAAATATTGCGCCTACACATAAATCTACGCAGTCTTCAACAAATATTTCTTCCTCTCCCGTGAACCGAAATGAAACTGTTTTGGGGAACATGAAGAGGCATCTGCGAAATTGAATCAATTAATAACGACACGTCTTTATTATACTGTAGAAAGACATATATAGGGTGTTGTTAAGTACATTCCGATAATAAAGGACCAAGAGTAGGAACTCAAAGGAATTTTTAATTGAAATTATTTCGTGCAGTTTGGAATCTACCGCCAGACAACAAATATGTAAAAGTTTTATGAGTATTTGTGTGACGATAAATATTGTGTGGTATCGATGAAATGGGCGACTTCTCGGTTGTCCGAAAAAAGGCATTCCTCTTAAACAACTTGCCGTGAATCAGCGGAACGGCAATAACAAAAAACTTGTTGCTTCCAGTCGAACCGAGAGTTAATTGAGTTTTCTGGTGGGTTGCCGACTCTCTGGTGTAATAGGTTGCTGCCTTGAACATATTAAATATCGATTTGAGGTAATTAGCAAAGAAAATTGAGTCACGTGTTCCGACTAATAGTCCGGAGAGGTTCGCCACCGACGCAACGAGCGTCGATGCTGTGTTGGGAGGGCTGGAAGCCGTCCAACGTCGGAACTAATGCCCTTTAAATGAGAGCATCCATCTTCCATATTAGCCTAAGTGCTCGGAGCGCTGTTCGGCCCCATAAAAATTTGTCTTCGTCAAATAACCACACTTTTCCGTTTGATTGGAAGTAAATACTTGCCAATGTGTTCTTAAAAAACATGTTCTGCGGTGATGAAGGCGGCTATAGCCAACTAAATTAATATTTCTTCTAGTTTATATCAAGACATGAAAACGGCAGTCGTGTATTTTTAATCTATGTTGGATTTGGGAGGATTGTTGGGATATAGAGCCTGTGATTTTTAGAAACACATCATAAGCTTTTTTCCTCAAATTTCGTCTTGAAAACTGGACTGTGCAAGTTCGTGTAACCCTAAACAACCCTATCGGGAGCTGCAACATGCATTGTTGTCAAATCTCATCTACCTTGATTCGTATACATGTTTTTCTTTTTCAGAAATTTAACAATGAAGACACACAAACACGCCCCATCGTCACTAAACACTGCAATAAATTACTTTATAAGATTATACACTTACACCACATAAATGCGCTTTATGTACAACCTTTCCCAAACCGACAAAGTCGAAGACTGAATATATGAATATGTAACCAAATGAAACAGTGCCGTTTTGAGCCATTCCCGTTTTACATCAGGTGCGAAGACAGTCGCCTTATCCGCCTTCAAAGGCATGTCGCAACATAGCGATTGCGAGTGTTCACCAAAACAACCATTATGCATAAAAAAAATAATGGTGAAATGTAAATCGATATTACGGTGTCTAGTGACATACAGGCTGTTACAAAATCGCTTCTCACTACAGGGATCTCGGAAATGGTAAGAGGTACTAAGTAGTAGCTGATTATGCAATTTTGCCCCCATTTAACCTACTTCGTACCTCTTACCGTTTCCGAGATCCCTGTAGTGAGAAGCGAATTTGCCTGTATGTACATAAAAGGCAAAGTATTTGGTAAAAGGCTAATATTACATCTGTAAAGACTGAAGACATAGTACGCATTTAGTAATATTAATGACACCCCTACAGCAAAAACCAGAAGATTATCGGTTAATATTGCGATAAGTTATTAGTGATCATCAGTTACAACACGAAGCTAGAGCATTTCTCTGAACCACAAACAACAGTGTTGCCCTTATTGCCTATCTGTAGCGTGAAAGTGATGGATCATCAGGAGGTAATAAATTTACTGTTTGTGTTAAGAGTTTTTACAGTAAAAATGTGAAAAAAAATGTATGAAACACAAATACTTTATTTTAACATTTTAAATTTTCTTGGAAAGTAAAAAATACATTTTGTTACAGCAAACACCTTTTGTAGGTTATATCCCACCCACACTCGATTACTGATGTTTGAAGCAGTGATTAATTTCCTATAATACAAGCAATTTTGCATAGTTAAAATGGACCATAGCTTTACCTTCCTTTGTATCGAATTAATAAATATTAATATTACAAAATTATACAAGGTGTCTCAATTTTAATTACGAAAATTTAATAAGGAGTTAATTTTTTAAATACCAAAATTGGTCTAGTGAAAAAAAAGGTTATTTTATTACCTTTAACACATTGTATCCCGAAAACGAAGCTTTAAAACATGAACTTTTCTTTTTATTTTTGACAATTCCCCTTGTGTCATTAATTTACTCGCTGCAAAAGTAGTACATAGTTAATCTCTGTTGACGCGTATTTCGGTCCTGTAATTATAACTTTCGATACACAAATTCGGTGATGCGCAGCTGTTAGGCCAAAATCAATATTTAATTTAAAGGGGGTTGCTGTTTGGCGCGCTAAAAATATCGAAAGCCGAAACCGGAGCGGGATCCATATAATTGCAAGTGACATTTCTCATTAGACGAAATTTATGTTTAATTAAACTTTTAAATTAGTGCCGTCTTCCGCCGGACCCTCATCTTCATGTGCGTGGTATAAATTAAAAACTGCCGTTTTCATCGACTTTGTCAAGCTCCTCCTTATTCCCCAGCTTCTCGATTGCGACGCCTCAAAGACGGATTGGAAAAAATATTAAAGTACACAGATATTAATTCGTGCTAGAGAAAGATATCCTACTTTTACTTTGCTTCTTAATATTATGTGAGAAACTGAAAGACAAGGCATAAAATCGAACCATATAATTAAACCGTTGTGTATAGTTACATCAAAAAGCAACAAAAAAAGCTAGCTTACAATTCGTCGAACAATTCTAGACCACAATTCGTCAACAGGGTAAGATATTTGTGTTGTTCTAGCTGATACTATTGGCCGCTGCTGACACTGCCAATATAAACGACATAATAAGACATGATAGGAAAGCTGGAAGAGAAAGATGTAGTCGTTCCCCCACTTTAACATTGTTTTAGGGAATTTCAGTTCTATTTGTATGATAAATTCTACAAATAACACAATAAATACTGACATTTTCATTTAATTATTCATAGTCTGCGGTATCAACAAGAGGTTATTATATATACAACTAACATCTTTGTGAAAATGGTAGGTAATTATAGAACAAACTCGGTGAAAGCAATTTAAATTTATATCAGTACCTTATCCTCTACGGCAGCATTCTATGATTTTCTGAGGGTTTAAGTTATAAGCGGTGTTCAACAAGGTTCGGAAAACTTTCCCGATTCATTATTATAAGTTTAATAGCGTATTCCTGATAAATTTTACCGAAAAGTTCCCCAAGTTGGCTTAGTACGGTTTTCGAAAGCCAGTTAAAAAAACGTTTATAATTTCCTTTGAGAAAATAAATACACTGCTGTATTGGGGTTGTGAGAGTATTTCCATCTCGATGCAAATTATACGCATAGAGGTTTCTGTAAATCCAGATTTAATTCCGTAATTTCGAAACACTCTTTTGTTCATAAAAAATATATACAGAGTGTTCTACAAGATCTGTGACAAACTTTGACAGACGGTAGCTGGGTTAATTTCAAACATTTTTTCTTCAATCATCATTTTTATTTTTCAGACTACTATGATTGAAATATGAAGTTATATTTTTTAAAATTTCCAAACAAAAACGAATCGGGCCTATGTTCGTACAAGATACCATCTGTCTAAGTTTGTCATAGAGCTTGTAAAACACTCTGTATAAAATTAATCAAAATAACAATAACAATACCGCAGTGACTCATCAAATCGCTTCTGTTGGACATAGTCAACCCCACAGAAAACCGCTCCGACACAATTTCCTGCCTAAACAATCAATTGAACCCGTTTGGTTTTCTATTTTCCACCCCACCGGCCGCTGAATATGGCAACAACAAACGGGGGACATATAACGTCCCTGTTTATTACGTGAAGTGGTGGCGCGGTATCGCATTACACGATGACACGTGCTTTGTTTGGCTTTACGCGAATATGAAAAAGGAAGGGCCGGTTTTAATTTCCGAGTCAGGTCCACGTTGCGTTCAAAATTAATGGGGGGAATTCGTATTAAAAATCCAATTAGAAATATCGAACACGGGCCGTGACGGTTGTAGCTAATGGAAGCGGGATTTATTTTTTGGCGCTAAAGAGAACCGCAGTCGTGTTTGTTGGGCGGAATGAATTGCCACTTTTTTTAACGCAACGAAAAAAGCAGTAAACAAGTGTCGACTAATCAGAACCGCCTTTCGTGTAAACAACAAAGATGTAGCGATAAAACCACTGGACTTAAAAATTATTAAGTTCCTCGATAGATACATAGATTGAGTACATACACCACGTGAGCATATTTCTCTGCTTATTACACAGCTGGTGAATTGTGGAGGTACGGCAACGCCAGGGACATACGCACACAGCAAATATAAATACCGGCCAGAGGACTTAATCTCCAATTTCCACACGCATACCAAACACCGAGCTACGCCCTTCGTCTAACAATTTTCCGTGGTGAGCAGTGAGACTAAATGAAACGTACAGAGACAGGGGCAATTAGATTTTGCCTCGACGCCGACAAAATAAATTCAATATAGCCGGCGACGGTTGATGGGGAAGTCAACTTTTTCGTTGGCTGATTGAACATCGCGGGTCCCGCTACACGTGCTAACTTGATGTAAACAAGTCTACGCCAGATCCGGGTCCCGAGTTTCTCGAGTTGCTGACAAAAGGAGCAATCAGTTCGGCGTGTAACACCGCTGCCGTGTCTCGTGTTGTTCGCAATCTTCGCGCCTGGATCGGGGGGAGGAAGGACCCCCCGGCCCCTCGGATGCCTTCAGTCGCTTCCACCTTTCTGGCTGTAATTTCCGCTAGAAATTCAGTGACAACCGCCGCCCGATTCGCGACGTCATAACTCGCTTCGAACGGCGTTTCTCTCAATGTCGGCATACCCTCTTTTTGCTCCTCCTAACTGATTTTAATTCTGGAATTTTTGCTTTCAACTTTAACGCAGGCAAATGACGTGGCTAATGTGCGACTGGGACGCTCGAAAGGCCATTCGGTATTTTTAATATTTACAGATAATAGCCGTAAATCGTTTTGTGAAGGGGAGGAATATTCGATACAATTCTTCTACGTCTGCCGACCTTAATACCTACAAGACCCTGCAAGACATCAGGTTAATAACAAAAAATGAAATTATGCTACCAGCTCCTGGTACGAGAGTTGAGCAGAATCTGAAGACCGGTAAAACTCAAAGAGGCAAAAAGTACAAATTTAAGGCGAAGATCACTGCAGAATCTCTGCGGAGCCATCATAGCCCGTGTTCGAACATCTACTCCGGTACTTTGTAACTCGATGAATTCCTGGCCTGTACATGTACGATTATTATTAATAAAATATTTTTAACAAATCCTATTTTTGCAATTCATAACATCACGCTTCAAAAAGCCCTAGGTACTCCAAGGAGACTACACAAAGTGTTTAGGCAAGGTAAAACCTATAAACCAGTGCTTAGACAAGGCAAATACTACAAAGACACCAGATTACTCATACTCGAAATGCATAAAAAACTGCCACTTAATTAAATTCCTATTTTGGTAGCGTCATTTTTGTCTTGTATTAAAATTTTCAGGTGTTTTTGTGTTTGCTATCTCTTCTGTAAGATTAAAGTCTGGTGAGGCTGCTGGACATTAAATTGTTTCATATTATTTGTTTTGTAGCCTAATTTTCCACAAATGTATAGTATGTACAGTTTTAGAAGAACTTTCACTTGATTGTAGGGATACTGGCAATCCTAAGAAATGTTTTACTATGTGACAAATCAATGAAGCATGTCCATTTCATAATTAATGGACCAAATAGATACAAGATTAAACTATATTTTCATATTCTACATGTTATAAATTATTATTTGCTGGATTCAGTGCTAATAGAATTCAATTATTAAAAATACCCGCCTTAATCTGTAAAAAATAATGGGACGAAATTAAAACAAAACGGCAATAATGCCCCGTTCCATGCAAATCGGCTTAGGTGAAAAAATTCGTTTTGGTGCTTTCCATGAGGCAAGACTTACCCGGGATTTATTCCGCCACAATTAATTAATGAATACTTTTTTACCACTTCAATTTGGTAAAGTAGAGGCGCTCTTATCTTCGTAAATGTATTTAATTATTCCTCTTTTAATGCGAATTGAACAAAGCCTTTTCCCGCGGTCGTTAGGGTTTACGTTTTATTTCACATGCTAATTTATATAGGAGGTTTACAATTTTTTTTCGTTTGTAACGTTATGACTATTTTTATGTAACTGTAAAAAAAGGTTTACTTGATTGAGGACAGTACAGCTATTCGTTTTTCAATTCATCCGTACATCTCCAACAATAGATTATAGTACTAGTACATAGACCCCTGTAATCGAAGCGACAACTCCCTGTAATTGCGTCATATTAGGGCCCGAATTACTCCTCCAATAATCGCAGCACTTACCCCTTTCAATATAGCGTAGGATGTGTGGTGAAGTTCTGTTAATGGTCTAGGCTCCCCGTAAATGGTGGTTAACCGCTGCTACTCCCATATAGATCTTATCTAATTCCGTAGTTAATTACTTTGGAATGGACATATGAGGAAAGTCGAGGTCGGATACGCAGGCTCTGGCGAGGGCGTCGTCTGCATGTGAGGGCTGGGAAGGTGTGTCTTTTAAAATTGCAATGCAAATTGCGCGACATCACCAGTGATGATTCTAGTCTCAATGAATTTGAACTCATTTTACGTATACATACTTTTACATACACTTCTTTTTGCATTGGAATAAATATTAAGTTCGATTAGATTAGACAAGTTAGGTTAGGTCTCTGGTGAATTAGCAATAACTAGCCCTACATTGTGACCTTGTCCTTGTGGTATATTTTATCTCACCCTTAAAATTATACTTCATCCAACAGATTTACCTTTTTAATATGGCAATCGAACTTGTTGGTTGAGATTTTAACTAGTTCTTCTCCAATATTGACATAGTCCAAAGAAGAGCTTACAAAAAATACCACCTAGAAATGGTGATATAGGAAAAAAATTCTAAGAAAGATAGTGTTTTTTTCCTGTGGCGCATAAACGGCGAAGTTAACTTAAAAAATTCATAAAAGTCAAAAAAACGGTTTTTTGCTAATAAAAAAAACTTGAACGATGAGAAAGTTGTAGCTATTAAAAAAACCTATCGATTCCTATTTTGAAATATATCGATTGCTATATTACTTTTCGAGATATATCGAAATAAACCGTCAAAAATTTACTTTTTTGTTTTTGCTATATCTTTTGCACATTAAGGTTTTGAAACTTGTTACTTGCTGTAAATGTAGCCCTCGGCAAGCAAAACAAGTTTCATTTTTTTAATTAAAAAAATATTAAAAAATTTTCGAAAATATCGATTTTTCGAAAAAATGGTCATCTCGAGATTGGGCTTTTCTTGCTCGACGAATAGTCGTAGAGAAACGAATCAGGGCAAATTTTGTTTCTTAAGAGTGTACTTTCATGGTAAAAAAGAGTGATAACGATTTTATTAATTTCAAGTGTCCAAAAATTACTTTGAAAAAAGTAAAAATTTTTTGGTCGCGTTTTTCTTGAATACCAATCTTTTTCGATTTTCATTTCTCGATAATGTCTATTACAGGAATCGATTGCTGGCATTTTTTGTGAATTTAAAAAAACTATTCGTCGTGCAAGAAGAGCCCATTTTCGAGATGATTTTTTTTTTAAAAAAATCGATATTACTCGAAAAATTTTTAATATTTTTTAATTTAAAAAGAATTCAATTTTTTGCTTACCGAGGCCTACATTTACAGCAAGTAACAAGTTTCAAAACCTTAATTTGCAAGAGATACAGCAAAAATAATAAAAAAAGTAGATTTTTGATGGTTTTTTCGATATATCCCGAAAGGTAATATAGGAATCGATATATTTAAAAATACGATTCTATAGGTTTTTTAATAGCTACAACTTTCTCATTTAACTTCATTTAACTTTTCTCGATTGGAGTTCAAGTTTTATTTTATTAGCGAAATTCGTTTTTTGACATTTATGAATTTTATGCCGTTTATGCGGCACAGGAAAAAAACACTATCTTTCTTAGATTTTTTTTCCTATATCACCATATTTTTTGTTTCCAGGTGGTATTTTTTGTAAATTTAACATTAGGCCGTGACAGATTGGTTGGACTAAGAGCTTGGTTTGTTCCTTTGCGGAATAAATAAATAATAAAAGTCGTAACAAACGTACTTTGGCTAGGGTGGTCCTGTGTGTTGTGCGTATTATTGAAAAATGTATTGTTTTTTTATTAATTTGTTATTAATACAATTACAATTAAAAATTTCCCGCGTATTATAATTAAATCCGCCACTATGTCCATAAATTATGCAAAATTAATGGCTCAACGGCCTTTTATTTCGCGGAGTTAAAAATGGCGGCAACTAATAAATTGCGGATTACCTCCCATAAACCTTCCGGCTAATTTTATGTTATATTTTATACCGAGCCTGGGGCCCGTGTTTACTGTATAAATATTTGGTTTTAAATGCTACAAAGTGCTAATAAATCATTCACTTTAACAACATTCTGTCTGGAGCGCTCCAAGAGATTAATATAGGAAATCTCCTGCACTGGCAGGCATCCGCTAGCGGTGCTCTTCCATGTGCCTGTATTAAATTTTTAGCTCGCGGTTACCTCGCAACCTTACATCGTAATCTCCTAGTTATAGAAAAAAAAAACGTAAACATGCTGAAATGTATCAGGGAAGTATATTTGTTGAAGTTTGGAAGCCGTTCACCGGCTAGAAGAAGCATTTCGAGTAAGATTCTTGCTGAAAAGATTGTGAAATATTTTACTTTAGGGTGAACTAGATGTAGACTTGTGTTACGGTGTTAGAAGTTTAACTGCCTTAATTTTAACAGGCGATAGAATACATTAAAATAAACAAGAAAACCTTATATGACATGGGTCATAAACTCAACCATTTCCGAGAAAAAAATATCAAAATCTTCGACTACAAAAGTACAATTAGCGTTGTAATAAATTTAAAATGCGATAAAATTCATATCGAGCAATGTGACAAAGGCGTGGCGGTTAACACGAGGTACTAGGCAGTCCAATAACCAGCAATACGCAAACGCAAATCAGTTGGTATCTGGAATTTGACCGTGACGGTGTGTTTTTTGCATACTACTATTTCCTTTTCTTGAGGTGCCTCTCCTTGCTTTTTTAAAATACGATGATAATTTTCCAGCTAGTGCGCGAAAATTGGATACGAGGGTGTCGTGCGTGCACCGAAAATGGCGGTGGACATTTTGAGCATATATTGTACTTTGTTTTGTACTTGTGCCTTTAAAAATTACTGAATTTTGCTTTTTTTGGACGACGTGAATCTTTGTGTAGTTTAATTACATATTTTTCAAATTCATTATTTGATTAAAAGTTATGTTCCTGTTCTAAGATATTCATAATTACTAAAATACGACCTAAAATTTAAGCAAAACACTATCTACTACAAAATAGATACATTTTATTTTATTCATTTAAAAACTGGAAAACAATTGTCTTGAAATTTACTAAATATTTCACAATAATAGTTGTTTACATTTTTATTATTCTAGGACAAGTCCGCCGCGTACACACGTGGTGTGCATCAGCTGTGTAACATTAAGTTAATGTTGCTACGTTGTGGTGAAGCTCCCCAATATTAATACTCGCTGTATTTTGAAAACAGGTAATGTTACGCCCCTGTAATGAACAACTTTTTACTTACACCCTGTATACAGGGTGAAGTTTTTTTAACACTACATAGAGTTCTATAAAGCAAGCATATTTCTCAAGAGTTCTATTGTATCTAACTACATTTCTAATGACATTTATTGACATCTACTTTAATAGATAATTTATAATGGAAGTATATTTCTCGAAAATTGGAAGTACTTCAGGATGTTGAAAAGGTTTAAGTATTTTACCTCACATCAAAGGCTGCGAACGACGTTCATTTAAATTTATTACTGTATATCGCGCGCAAGGGAACCGATTTGAAAATACTAGGCTGAGGGAAATTTGTAATATTCAGTTTTTATTCACTTATTTCTTCGCAGGAAAATACTCAATAGCATTTTTTTCTTGGGGGATTGTCTATTACGGTTCTTTTCATGTTAGGGTATATGAAAGAATTGGCATGCCTACCTTTTACTTTCAAGTTTGATACAATTTTTTACATAGAGTCTCTTATATGGATTTTTTGGGGAGTTCGTATGTCTAGTAAAAAATTACCACAAAAGAAGAGAAGGATGCTAATAATTTTCTTGAATATCTTTGGAACAGACGAATTTGATTTTCAAATAGTTTATAGTCTCAAAATTTTAGTGATTTAATAATTTATTACCTGAAATTCAGAATTTCAAGGGCAAAAAGTTGGTCAGGAGAATGCAACTAACACTGTCTAAGAAGTGACTGCACCACATCTTAAAAAATATTGATGTGAAGAAAAAAATTTAAGGTACTTAGGTTGTTTCAGAATCCACTGATCAAAATACAATGTATACAATCGTAAAAAGCCCCGTCTGCTCAAAAAATGCAAAATTTCTATATTTCAACATCGCCCACCCAAAAGCGGAATATACACGAACCGCCACTGGTAGGCGCACAACCGTCATATTTGAAGGCATAGAATTGCGTTCGTATGCAGCCGGACAAATCTGTTCCCAAAATGACGGTGCCAATAACACAAACGAGGACAATATAGGACGGGTATGCAGAGATACCAACACGCCACGAAAATGGGGCTCACACGGCTCGCACGCCTTATATTGAACATTCCTGCCATGGCAGACGCGATGTCGGAAAATTGCTTCCAGCGCGAAATACAACAGTTAAATTACTGCTGCTTGAACTGATTTAATTAAAAATGTTTGTGGTAATTGCAGCGCCCCGTATGAGCCCCTTATTTAGCGATTTTACCCTCACGCGAGTTTGACTTTTGTTCGGAGGTGTTGCCGATTCCTGGGCGAATTGGAAATAATTCAAACCCGTCTAAATAATTAGTTAAATTGCTTGGGTGGGCTCGCCCAGTTAATTGGTACACCTGCACGGAATAATGAAACGCCACACGGTCTATTGAACATTTAGGTTTTTGTGTTGGCGTTGTGTTTTCCGCGCCCTTCCATCATATTGTTTTAAAAATCACGGCCAACTTTTATGTTCGACGTTTTCTTTGTTGCTGAACAATAAACGCTCTTCACTGTTGCCTAGAAAAATGAAACTTTATGAAAAATCCATTTTTTTTTCTTTTTTGATTAATTTTATAACAAATTCGCATCCTGCACTACTATTAGAATTGTCTGTCTTCTAATTTTAGGCACATTTAAAAGTTATCAGTCACATTTGAACAAAAACACAATTGACCAACGCTGTAACAAAAATTTCAGCCATTAGAGAATGTTAATTTATGTAATACATGAAAATTTCCTAAGGCGGACTAGTTTACCAATACCGGACTCGCCGAATTGCTATTCGAGTATAAATTAAGAGACACGTCATAGTCAAAGCATAAGAAGAAATTTCAGAAGTGCATACGGCCCTGTGCTTTAAGATTTACAGGTTCCAATTGACATCGTAACAACTATAACAACTTTGGCGCCCTCTAACGGATAAACGAAGCAACTTAGGTAGGTAAATCGACTTATATCGACCCCTAGAATCTGTGGTAGTGCCATGTACAGGGAATATTGGGACAACCTTTATGGACTGCGCGCAAGTTGGACCAGTTCGAATAAAATCACTTGTGTATTAAGAAACTGCATTGAAAATGTATTTTAATTTCTATTTTTAACATCAAGTCGCTATTTAAGGGCCATTTGACGTAAATTTGTAACAGAACAGACACATCGCACCTGGTGACCCATTTAAACAGAACACCCTCTCCCAAAGCACTTTCCGCTAAAAGGGTCCGCATTGTATCCATACACAAACAGGACCCATTTAACTTTGTTTCGTCGCATTAAGATTATACAAATTAAACGGCTCATCTTTCTGCGAGGAAGACGTAATATTTGCATTTTACTTGTATAAAGAAACGCTCGGACGAAAGAAGGGAAATTACTTTTTGTTCATTCTGCAGAGGTGTCAGGTTATGAAACACAAATGGCCACTTTGTAGCATTAAATTAAGAAAGAATTTAAATTGTTTTTTTGAGCTAATTTATTCGCCTTCGGACATTTTTTATACCTTAAAAAATATATTATTTACCTTAAAAAACGAACGTAGCTGAATTGAAAATAAGTCATAAGTCAGAAAGAGCCGCAATTTAATGGCGTGCCATGGGGGTCAACCGAGACATGCTGCCTCAGAATGCTTTTCACGTTCATGTTAGTATACTGTTGCCTTTGTTATTGTGCAGATGTTGCGTAATTCATTCCTATCCAGTGGTGCATTGTAGACAATTTAATTTGTTGTTTAAATTGTAAGTAAACTTTAAACCCCTTTGAAGTTTTATTTTTTTGCTTTTTCGAATAAATTTGAAAAATACGGTTGTTTCCTCAATTTATTTTACAGTGTACGCAATGCTTTTAAATATAACAATTTTAAATACTTCTTTCAGAATCTATAAATATTTTAGTGCAATTTTTTGGTGATATCCATTCTGCTTTTAATAGCACAAAGTTTGTTGGATATATTGTGTATCAATCTGTATGTTTTCAGTTTGTTCTAGCAGGTCCTGTACACACATTACTGACAAATTGCTTATAATATCCGTTCATCTTTATTTTTCGTTACTTACTTACTGCCATTGTTGTCAAAGAAACGTTTATACAACAATATCTGATACTGTAACAATAATAAATTATACTGAATCAAACAAAGAAACCATTCTCGTTAAATATTTCGATCGGACGCCCCTGTGCAACTAATCCCCGATGCCGATACACATGTTAGCCGCAACGACACCGTCGTTCACTCGATTATATTGCATGCACCGATTGCCAAAAACAATAACCGAGTAATGAGATAATACAGCAGCCGAGAGGGTAAAAGGAAACGCCGTACTCGAGCGTAGATTAAAGCCTGGATGGCCTCTTAAAAGGGTGCTGACCGTACTGTTTGCAGCTAGCAGATGGCAGCACAGGTAAAGGGTAAAGACAATGGCTACTTGGATCGGCGCTCCGCACAATGCCTATTGTGCCCCCCCCCCCACTCTCGCTGTTGGCGGACGACGAGAGCGGATGAGTTTCGAAGGGAGCGGGATTAAAAAATAATTACCTCGTTCAACAATGTAATTAAGAAGCGGGTAGGTGATGCAGCTCGGTAGTCCGCGTGTAGATGAAATTGATAGATACCAAACTAGTAAGTCCTGAACCGAAAAACCATAAACCCTAAATTGTCGACTATCCACAGAAAATCTACCACCGCACTTCAGTAGCAATCTAAGAGAACATAGAAAATAATCAGTTTCCAGGTAGATGAATAGGAACGGGATACGATGCTTCAATTCAGTGGCCACCTCCTTCACCTGATCTAAATCCCTGTGATTTTTTTATTTGAGAGGCCTTAAAACAGAATGCACTGTGAGTATAGACAAGAGAGAACTGTATATTACAAGTTTTTTGTTCCTGTCATCAAATAAATTACTTCTGAAATGTAACGGGGGACCCTGTATATTGCACAAGTCTACCTAACTAGATGTTTTACGGTATATATCCCCTGCTATGAACACTTTAATACGAAGCGATACCATAAGGTAAAATGTGTATTATATTATAGCTCTGTACCGAGCTTTATCCTCCTTATATCTCGTGTTGTTGCTAAATTAAATTTTAAATTGTGCCCAGGCTTGCCAATATAAAGTTTATGAAGGTGTGGGAAATTTTCAACGCTACTTTTTCCGAGGGGCATTGTTCCTGTAAAAAGGACGAGGCTGTTTTTAACCTTCGGTTCCGAACAAAGTTGATGTTTCTGAAGAATGAACCACAAAGTTTTCCGTTATGTTACGGAGCAGACAATGAGTCCTATAATAAAAAGATATATAGGTCATAAGTTTGAATTTTTCTTTTAGCTCACCCTGTAGAGTTATTAGTTAAGTTGCGAGTTGAAAATCGATCATCAGAAAGTAATTAGTGATAAGGAGGACGAATAAAGACACTTAAAAAGGTTTAAATAAATGAAAAGTAAAAAAATATTTTAAAAACAAGCTTTTATTAAAATGAGTTTGGGGTTTACACAACATTGTGGGTTATAAGAACTTTTATTTTTTCTTTTTGGTGCCTTTTAATAAAAACTTGTTTTAAAAAAATTGTTTGTTACTTTTCATTTATTAGGTATTTATTATTATTGCTATTATTAAGATGTGACATAAGTTTTTTTGTTAATAATTGCAAAACTATTTGTCCTAGTGCTTCCGCTTCACTTCACGCAAATAAATTGTTGGTTTTGTAGGCACAGCGAATGCACGACAGTGTCGAACCAGACTTATTCACAATTTTTCGCTGAGAACGGGCATCCATTCATTCGAAAAACGAGTAGAACGAACATTTAAATATAATTATTCACTGTCATCCCTCCCGAACGGACAACGGCACGAATTCGGTGGCACGGAGACATAAAAAGCCAGTTGCGTACCAAATCACGTCCCGCATAAAATATCCGGATATAATTCCCGTATCAAGCGCGCGCTTTAACAAACACATATTATTAATAATTCCTCTTCCTGCAGGATAATTGGGGTCCGGACCTGAGATCCGTCTAGGCCTGTCGGGGATAACGAGAGTTTTACATGAACCGGACTGCGGAGAATAGCCTCAGGGTCGTATTTAACTAGGCTCATTTGGGAGGGCCTCATTTTAGGAGATCCTCCAAAATACTAAATACGGTCCTGGACGGCCGACATAATTAAACCCGGCACTACATGAAATATGTGATTCCTGCGCGTTCGGCCGCCGTGTGCGAGCCGATGGTGTAAAAATGAAATTTCAGGAATGCGATCGTTCCTGTCGGCATGAAATTGGATGCTTTTACGCCGCCTAGACCAGCCAAATGAAAAATTTCCCGCGCGCATTGTTACTCTTTCCCGTTCTTTGTACTATGGCGCACTTCAAATAAAGGAACTCTCAGTCTTCGATAAAGGAGTAACAAGTGTAGAGGGAAAATGAAACGGGATCCGAGGAATTGGGGGGCCGGGTGCCAAAATTTCGCGTCTGAATAGTTTTATTAAAAAAAAATGTGTACACATCCATCATCAACAGTCACGGGACCAGGGCTGGGTTGCAAGCGCTTTGGCAAATCTCAGAAAATTGGAAAATACTTCTATAATACAGAAAAATACAAAAACACTATGAAAATGAAAATATCACGACCAAGTATGAAAGATTTATTAAATAACTACGAAAAATGTCTTAGAAAAAAAGAAATAACTAAAAAGAATTAAGAAAAATTCGAAACCCAGGAAAAATTATGAAAAATTATAATAACTTCATCACAAAGTCCCTGGACTAACCCACAGATGGCGCCACAAGTTAAAAATCCATATGTCCCTTCAAAAGAAATGTCAAAATTTCGTGACGTTTCGAATTTATTTCAGTGTTTAAACACTGTTTTTTGATGGATAAAAATACCGTTCAAGCTCTGCAATGGCTTGAAAACAACAGTTTAAAAAAGCTTCATTATAAAAAATGCAAGTATATATTTTTCCAAAATTATTTCAACGCCAACTTACGCACGCCCCTGGCGAGGCTGTGATACTTTCAATGATAAAATACGTATTGATATTTTAATTCATTTCGTCACCCAAATTTCACTGAAATATCTAAAGACGTTATTCCGAAGAAGCTGAAGCTTCAGAAATGAGGCAAAAATATAATTTTAAAAGAAATTTTATCTTATTTTCAAGTAGCTATAACATTAGACAGTAAAATAACAAAAACACATAGTCTAACAAAAAGTTCAGGAACAAGTAGGACTAAAATGACTACTGATGTGATATTAACGAGCGATTTTGAGTTTTATCACACGTTTAATCCAACTAAATTAAATTGATAAAAACTGTAATTTAATGCTAATGTACATGTAAGCTTTTAATTAAATTAAAGTAACATGTTTTGATACGAATTTCATGAAGGAGTGCCTTTGTAAATATTAAATCCCTTTAAATTAAGTTAGGATTAGTTATTATATACATACATTAGCCTGGATTAATTTAAATATTCATACGTGCAAGATTCGTGCTGTAATTCATTAAGTGGGAAATTTATGTAGGAGTGAGTGGAGTGCCTGTGTAGAAAAATAAGCTTTTAAGGACATATTTTTTAACGTTACACACACTGGTAGCATAGCAGTTTGCTGCCAATTATTTATTAGATCATTAATTTTCATTTGTTTTTTTAAGAGAAACTTCTATTTTGACCCAAAATGGAGTAACCATAATCATTAATACGGAGGACACTAAGATTTAGGGATTCTTACTTGACAGTACCAACCCCAACTTTTAAGGATTGTATCTCTTAT
Source organism: Anoplophora glabripennis (assembly GCF_000390285.2). Classification (NCBI taxonomy): domain Eukaryota; kingdom Metazoa; phylum Arthropoda; class Insecta; order Coleoptera; family Cerambycidae; genus Anoplophora; species Anoplophora glabripennis. The sequence continues at coordinate 155,542 of NW_019416251.1, forward strand.
TTAGTTAAAATTTAAACAAGCCATTGTTCTGACGTTTTGGCAGAACTATGTTTTTCAGAATTCAAATATAACTCTTAAAAACTAGAATCCTTAAAAGTGTATGTATACTGTTATTGCCTGAACTAAATAATTTCTTTGCGTGGCAGTGGCGTAAATGAATTTCGATTTTAAAAGCGTAATTCGTTGGCGCCCGCATAAAACACTGAAAATAAAATGAGCCTTTATGCAGAACATTTAGCACTAAAAGCGTCAACTTTAAAAGCTTTTAATAAATCTTTTTAGTTTGAGCGCGTTCGACTACATCAATATTCAGATCAGTTAGCAGAATGCGGTCTCTCTAAAATGAAATCCAATCGGTACGCGACGCGGTAATATATTATTTCCGTACTAATTCTTGTCCACTTGGCTGGGGGATACGTCAAATTCATTGTAAATGAATAAATAATATTGATTACGCTAAGATTTAGCGATTTTTAGATGTCAGTACCAATCGTGCTATGTTGGTTGCCTAAGCTCGGCTTATCATTTATGCATTTGATCCCAAGAACTTTAGCTCCATTATTATACTTTTCTATCAAGTTGGCAACTCTGACGTTTAACCACGCGTTTACCACGGCGCCGCTTCCGTCGCAGGGTCTGTATGCACAGCGTACGCCGTCCTTATCTAAAGCAGACGACAATTCGTTTATCAGCGGTAGTGTCTGTCGCATTCGGTATTATCTTTGGCAGTCCTGTCGCCGCTGCCTACTTTAATCTGCGAACGTACACAAAGGCGCCGTGAGCCGTAATTGCCCTTCGATGGAACTGGAATCAATTAGGGCGGTTAATTGGACATTAAAAAGTTTTAAAGGACCTGACTCGGTCAGGCCAGTAATTCATTCCCAGATTCCGGTCGTTTCCGTTAATATATTCTGCTCCCGATGAGGCATGGGTATATGATTTTAATATACGTAATGTTGTTGTGAAGAGTATATAGTCTGTTTAGAAATGAAAGAGAGTAATAAAAGCTTATGTATGCAAATCGTAAATAAATGTAGTAATGGTGCTTATATTCAATATTTTTATAATTTATGTATTATCGGTATAGATGAGGTGTAATTTTAAAAAAAGTTTGTGTGATCGGGTTGTACTAAATTGTAGCAGGTAGCTAAAATTTAATCCCCGACAATCGGTCTTTGTCTATGCCGCTTCAATTTCTCTCTTATAAGTAAACAATATAAAAACAGCATTTCAAAACATGAGGCTACTTTAAGCATCATAACCGGGTTAAGAGGGTTTTTAGTAATTCAAATAAAATTATTCAATATTATTATCAAAATATTTATTTAAATTTAATGAATAGACTTTTATTCCACACAAAAATATATGTATTTTGAAAATTCAAATTATGGTGAGTAAATGTAGTGTTGTATAAATAAAGAAAATAAAAAAGTAGGTAAATTAAAATTCATCCTCTGAATATTCTGATGAATTATCTTCGTCTCCTAGATTGATAACGATAGGTTCCACAGTAACGTCTATTAAATTATCGAGTTCCCACATTTTCTCCTCTTCTTTTTGTACATGATGTATACATCTTTGCCAGTTATCTGCAGTTACTCGTTCCAAGGAATTTTTTAACAAAATTTTCACGTCACTTAATTTAAACGTCGTATTATTTCGCGCTACATCTCCTTTTACCTGCGCCCAGACTAATTCGATTGGGTTAAGTTCATAGTGATAAGGTGGTAACCGTAGTACCGTTATTTGGCGATTTGTTGCCATTTCATCGATAACATTAGTGTTACCAGATAGTTACCTGAAACTAAATATTACCACGCCCATGGCCGGTTCTTATCTCGGAGTTTTATTACTCTCTTTCATTTCCAAACAGACTATAGTATACAGTGACGTTACTACAAACTTTATGAAGCCTCTCATCAAAATAAACAAAAAAAGGAAAACATTTTTTCTAAAAGAATACCTTAAGCTTTTATGATCATGCAAAAATGGTAAATAACCACAATTTCTGTTGAATTTACTGAAGAAATTATCTTGACCTAAAATTTAAATACAAATCTTCCAGAGGTGTTGGAATGAGGTGGACTTTAAGGGATTTTAACTGTTAATTAAATTATTTGATGTTGAAGACAGTTTTCTTTTACATATTTACCATTCCCAAAGAAAATTTAATTGGTTTTACATACACTGTAAAAAACGCAGATAATATTGTACATTAAATTTCAGAACCTCCCCCCCCTCCCGCACCAGACGCCACTGGTGTTGAGCCTGATTATCCCATTCTTTTAATAAAGGTCTAATCTTGGCTCGTACAAATCTGTTACCTAAGTGCCGCGACAGGTAGGCTCAGAAAAAAATTATGGGCGAGATCATAAACCCCTAAATAGGACATTCATGCTTGTGGCAGATTTATCCTCGAACTGGGAGTTCCCGGATTATCCGCGCCCAGATTGAAAAATATAAACGCGGGACGCACGCACGCTGAAACGTTTCCGCGAGCTCCTAAAATAAACCGTGGGAGCTACCCGGAGCAATGCAAACATATCAAACTTAAGTCTGAGACTTTAACCATCTGTTTTTCAATCTGGGGAGGCTCTTTGGCTTTGCCCGGAAGGAGTAAGATATTTAATGTGAGATACGGCAATTCGTAAACATTTTTTTGTGTTGGCAAGGACGAACAGAAATAAGCCTTTGTATTTAGTTGAACTTCGTTTGATTTCCCGATATAAGTTTTCGAAAAAATTATTAATTCTAAATGGTTAAGCTCAATTTAATGTCTTGCTTGCATAATTCCTTTAAAAGTTATTGAATGGATCGAGCTTATGCTCCCTCTAATGGGTTTAAATTTGAGGCTGGCTCAGGTGTTCCTCAGGGGTCTAATCTTGGACCCTTTATATTTTTGACACGCATTAACGGCCTCACAAGAAATAATGCATGTAATAAGGTTTTCGTTGACGACATAACAATATACTGAAAAATTGATTGATACTGGCAAAATCTTAGCTATGTTTAGTGAAACACTTAAATCAAACTTAGAAGTAAAGTGGTCAGTTATTCGCGAAAGAGCGAACCTACTAAACTAAGTCAACAGTTGTAGGTCATGTATGATAAAATAACTGAATAATTATTAAAATTTCGTAATACATCAAACTTTCAGCAAACCGCATCCTGTCTCTTGAGTACTGCTACGTAAATTAGGTATATACACAATGAAACTGTAATGAGAACACATTTTAAAGTAACCCGGCTTTAGGAAGTTTTCGAGTAGAATCGCTAAATTTCTGTATGAATTAACCAAAGTGCCTCCGCTTAATTTCCTAATCAAATGTATTCTGGCTCTAATCCCGACTTGAATTTAATTCACTGGTCCATTATTAATTAAATCGATCCGCAATTTCGGGGATTTATGGGTATATAAATACGCGACGACGCCGAAGACAGATCACTCAATACTTCCCGCGAGAACGAAGGGGTTTAGTACGTCCTTTTCATCGACAGGGAGTTCAATAACGAATGCGCCACATTTTGACAGTACTTTTTAAATAATTTCCGGGGTGGTAGCGTTTCGAGAGGCACATCCCCTCTTCATCAGAAGAAATTCTGACGCTAAGGCCACATAAAAAGTTAAAATATTCCTTAAAACTATATTTTATAACAGGAAGTTACTTATTTGTGACAAAGTATGAATTTTATCTATCAAAATACGGGACTTTCGTTACCCAGCGCCCTGTATAAATACGCGGGAAAGCCGATGACAGATCAGTCAATACATGCCGGAATGAAAAGGCTTAAAACGTCCTTTTCATCAACATATTATAAAATATTACCTGGTGACATTGACGTAGACACATCGCCGTCGAGCATTTCAAATTTATACGCCGACAGGGGGAATTTTTTATTAATGTATTACCTACGACGTGGCGCCCCGGTGTTCGCATTTACCTGCAACAAAAAAATAAAAATCAGTTTGGAAACAGGACACTTAATGTGGCGGAAAATGGCGCTGCGCTTGTAGCCGCACAATACGGATTCACTACGGCATTCGTTACAGGCGAATTTTAAAAGGTAGAAATATTTTTATCCGGGGATATTCCCGGCCCTTGCAAAAAGTCTTTTACATTCCTGCAAAACCGAACTCAAAGCCAGGAAATCCTTTCAGGGTAGACTGGTACGCAGCGCTGTACTTTTTATGCGCCGAATAAAATTGTAAATTTATTTTTTCTGCGGAAATATTCCGCTTTGCAGTTTTGAACAGGCCGTGCCTGCGGTGTCGACATTTGTTGAAAAGTTAATTGTCTCGTTAGAATTTTAACAGTTGTCATATTTTTCAAACAAAAACATCTGCTTTTAGTAGTATTACCTGTATACCTAGTAAACAAATTATAGTTCCTTTCATTGCTGAAAGGAGAATCCTTTTTCTTGATGTTTTAAAAGAAAGTCTTATTTTTGGTTTACAAGACCAATATATTTTTTAAATTATTAAAACTAATGTTATTTTATATTATTTTATCTTTAAGATTAAGTCTCTATATAGTATTTGTTCGTAAATTTCACACTTTTTCTCCGTTTAACTTTTTTTACCTTCCCTGAAATGTATCCATAGTGTTTTCGTGAATTAAAAATGGCTCCTACAAAAACAAAATACGCCTCATAGTCTTCTAATGACATTCAACATTCTTGAATATTGAAGTAATCGCCTTAGTTTACATTTCATTGCCTTAAATATACTGTACACAAATTTCATACAAGTAAGTGTCACCTATTTAACACCAGAAAGTTGTGTCTTTTCCAATTGTATAAATTCACTTTGTATATTTTTTAATATATTCGACTTTATGTCTAAACTTTCAACCATATTTCACTAATGGTAATTTTAATTGTACTAGTTTTGTCTTTTACAGAATGTGACTATTCCGTCTCTTCAATTTTGATGTGGGTAATCAATTTTCTGTACATAAAATGAAAATTGAATAAATAAATAACCTAAATACATGTAAATGTATGCAGAACAACATTTCTACAGCACTTGATATTATTAACTAGAAGTGTTCAAGCAACGCACAGGCAAATTATCCCACTCTCGAAAAAATTCTGGGTCGGTGCGAAAACTACAAGTACCCGCAAATTCGAACCGGAATTTCCGGAATGCCTGCCTACAGGTTTGCAAATTTAATTCTACCGCCCCGACGCATTCCAGCCTTCTGTGAATAACTCAGTCGTACCACAATGCAGAGCCAGTATGAATGCCTGTCTCGTCCCATTTGGAAATAAAATGGGAAATCGTCAAGTTGCTTGTAAGATTAATGCAGTTTGGAGAGGGTTTTATGTTAGGCATCGAGAGTAGATTTGAAATTTTGTCGACTTAAACCAGGCAGACGTTTCCCTTTCCCTCCCTCAGGGGCGGTTTAGGGGGTGCTTGAAGTGAAATCGTGATAAAATATTTATGGTCTGAGTTATTCAACAAAAAACCTCGAAATTGTGTTGGGCAATCGTAAAGTAAAAGTAATTGTATAAATGTATGTGTGTTGTGTGTAATTGTGTAAATGTGTAAAAAATTGTCTACCTAATTGTGTAAAAGTAGGTAATTGTGTTGTAAAATAAAAGCAATTGTGTTGGACAACAGTAAAGTAAAAGTGTTGGACAATAAAGTAACAATGTATTGAACAATCGTAAAGTAACCGTAAAGTGAAATTGAACCCTAAAGTGAAATTGAACCATAAAGTGAAATTGAACTGTAAAGTGAAATTGAACCGTAAAGTGAAGATGCAAACGTAAAGTGCAACCGTAAAGTGAAGTTGGAAAAAACAGTGTTTAACCAACGCACAAAATTCGAGTTTGTCCATTGTTTTGAAAATGTCAAAAGTAGAATCATCTTTTGTTGAATAAGAAAGACTTTATTATTTTTCATTTTATCGAAAAATGTTACTCTTGATAAAAAATGTTGCTGGTTTTTAAAGTAAGATTGGAATAGTAAAATTTAACATTTCTTGTACGGGGTGTTCAAAAAATTGAAAAAACTTTAAATGGTACAGTGCACTTATTTGTGAAGATATGGAAATAAGTTACTAGGAAAAGCTGTTCAAAAGTAAAAGACAGTCTCTAATACCAATTTTCGAAAAAATCGATCCACTTTTATTTATTTGTGATCATTAAATTTATTTTATTTTCAACAAGATGTCCAGCACATTATGTGGCAACTGTAAGACAATAATTAGACCATACATTTCCAGACCAGTGGATTGGGAGACAAGGGGAGTGGCCTCCTAGGAGTCCAGATTTGACAATAACGGATTTTTTCCTATGGGATCGACTGAATCAAATTGTTCATCGCACACCTCTAATAGATTCCAATATTGATCGATTAGAGGATGCGATTAGAGATACCGTTGCTTCAATATCTTTAGATGAGGTTAGAAGTTTTGATGAATTACTTCCGTTCAAAAACATGCGCTCAATAATTATGGTGGCAGTGTGTTTAAGTAAATAAACTTTTAAAATTTGTGAATTGTTAATTTGGAATGATTACAAATGGGTAAATAAAAGTAGGCCGATTTTTTCGAAAATTGGTATTGCAGAATGCCTTTTACTTTTGAACGACTTTTCCTAGTAACTTATGCCCACATCTTCACAAGTAAGTGCACTTTACTCTTGTACCATTTAAAGTTTTTTCAATTTTTTGAACACCCCGTACAAGAAATGTAAAATTTTTCTATTCCAATTTCACTTTAAGAACCAGCAAAATTTTTTATCAAGAGTAACTTTTTTCGATAAAATGAAAAGTCTTTTCTGTGGACATACTGTATATTCCCTTTTTACATAATTCTTTAAAAGACACACGCTGATGTTTACGCGTACGCCTTTGCCTAATGCGAAATTAATGTAAGAGGCAATTCAGCATATAAAATCCTCGCCATTTATTTACGCTTGTTTGTTATCTCCGCTTCCTTCATAATTTATATTCCGAATTCGACACTTTTTCCATCGTTCGTCCATCCGGACCGAATCAAAGCATCGGGCAGCTTAACCCTCTCTAGTTTTTGCATGTTTATTTATTTAGTCCCATCATACATATTGATTGACTGGGACTGAAGAGGGGCTTTGAAAGTAAATGGACGCGAACATGGCAAGAAGTAAGGGCTGACAGGTTATTCGTGCCAGCCATATAAACCAGGCGGTAGAAATTGGACGCAATACCGATAAAACGATGCAAATGGACCCTCCAGACCCACTTATGTCGCACAATGGTGCAATCTGAGCCTCGCAGGTTCCGTCCGTGCCGTGAAACAGGATCGGCTTTGGTGGAGGGCTTTTTCGATAAAATGGCGAAGGTGCCGGTGAACGGGATCGACTTATTCGGTGGGAAGTAAATTGTTTATTTATCTGCGTTTATTTAATTTTACTTGTTTGTTCACAGTGTAAGATACAGAGTAGGCTAGGGTACTGTTACTAAACCTCGAGCTCCTTGGTTGACTCCTAATCTAAAATTATTAATGAAACAAAGAGATAAGGCACTTCAAAAATTTAAACGTAGGTACTCGAAAGCACACTGATTGGTACAAATTGATACAGATATTTACGAAATTACTGTGTCTCTATCGCACGACAAGAAAAAAAGGGTATTTGGAATTTATTGCTTCTCAAAAAAAAATAGTAAACGGACTTGGAAAGCTCTTGACTCTCTCAATATTCTATCTTGTAAAAATTTTATTTTGCCACATATGGCTGACCCTAATGAAATTAATGACTTTTTTTGCTTCATTTTTGCGGAATATGTCTAATAGTTAATTTTTATGACAACAGTAGACGTGATATTAATCTATCTTTCAAATTATTAATGGTATCAAAACGGATGCATTTGGTGTTGATAATATATCTCCCACTATGTTAAAATACTGCAGTCCATTTATTGATCCGTATGTTACTCATATAATTAATTCCTGTATTGAGCAACAATACTTTCCTTGTTTGTGGAACCCAAAAAAAACCCAGAATCGTTTTCTGATCTTAGAATAATTAGTATATTACCTGCGCTTTCCAAAATTTTTGAAAGATTGTTATATAATCAAATTTATACTCACTTACCTCAATCGGAATGTGGCTTCAGGAAAGGGTATAGTACTTCAACTGCTCTAATTACCGTCACTGATGATTTAATAAAAGCACAGGACAGGGGACTAGTTAGTGCTTTAGTTTTATTGGACTTCTCTAAAGCTTTTGACACAATTAATCATAAGCTTCTTTGTTCTAAACAACTTAAGTACTATGGGTTTGATGAACCGACTTTAGATCTTATTAATTCTTATTTACATGGAAGATCTCAACAGGTATGTGTTAATAATATTTTATCTAATAGTTTAGAAATACTTTCTGGCGCACCCCAGGGTTCAATTTTGGGTCTCTTACTTTTTATAATGTACACTGCAATTCAGCAATGTAAAGTACAAGCTTATGATGGAGATACTCAACTATATTATCATTTTGATATTAATGATCTGGATCAAGCATGCAATATTGTCAGTTCTGAGTTACAAACTGTAAGGCAATTATCTGATGAATCAAAAACAATTTTTTTTGGTACTAAGAAAGAGGTACAAATATTAAGACTCAACTTTAACATTATAATTGATGGTATTCCAATTCCTATTACTGACAGTGTAAAAAATATGGGAATGACTCTTGACAGTAACTTACGATTCAATAAACATGTGAAAACATTACTCCAAAATTCTTATTCTTCGCTTAGATTAATTTATAGTAGTCGTCATATTCTGAATAAAAGACTTAAAATTATGTTATATGAGTCACTAGTTCTTTCCTACTTTAATTACTGTGGTTATGTCTATGGTCCATGCCTTAGTATACAAGAAAAAAATAGCATTGAAAAAGCTCAAAATTCATGTTGTCGACTTGTACATGGATTAAGAAAATTTGATCATATTTCTCACAAAATTGTAGAAATCAAGTGGCTCAACATGGAGAATCGTCGACGTCACCATCTCGGCAATCATGATGTGCATAAAATTTTAACCATTCCTTCTTATCATTCATTAAAAACTAAATTTGTTAAACGTTCTAATGTTCATTCGAGGAATATCCGATTTAAAAATACCTTTACAATGCCACATCATCGCAGTGCCCTATTTAAGATGTTTTACTTATAAATTTAGAGAAAAAGTCAACTCTTAATTGGTTTTACATACTCATAATAGAGCAAAAGTCACTCACTTGATAGCAGAAACTCGCATTTGAGTAAAATTCATTCACTTCTGTTGCAATAGTTTCACTTCATAAAATTAGTTGTACTCATACTAGCAGAGCGAATATTTCACTAGATCGGGTGTGGAGAGAAATTGATGCATTACTGAGTAAAATTGAGGGAACTTTTTATACAGTGTATATTCCAGAATTGTCACTTTATTATTTGCTACAGTTCTTAATGTCTCAGCAGTTTAAAGACATTTTAACTGCCCGATATTACTTTGTCAATTTGAACAGCAATCCAACTTCGAAACTTTCTCAAGAATATCCGACATGATCGTTATAGTTCCTTAAAGCTCCAAATAAATTAAAAGTAATTCTCTGTAAAACTATTCTTCTATATATATAACGGTTTTTTAACTTTGTTTAGAAGCGGATATTTAGCCGGCGTTCAGAGGGAGTTTACAAAGTTAAAATCAATAGTTTGGAACATAGTTTCGGAGTTTGTAACTAACAGTAGTGTCAGTCCGATTAATTGGAAATTTTAAAGGAAATAAAGTAATTTTATAGGGACTTCAAGTCCGTTGGATGATAAATTTTACACCGTTTGATTATGTTATAAAATTTTATTAAATTCATAAAGTTATATTGCAAAACAACAAATTTTTTAAAGTGGATAAACAGAAACTTTCAAAAAAAAGCTGTTAACGCATAAAAAAATTCAATCCTGTCATTGCTCCATTTGGTATATCTATCCGAATAAAGTTCATGCAAACTTCGTCTACGAAAGAAACTTTTTCAATTTCCTCTTATATTATTTTTTAAATTTTAATTACGAAACATCCACTGTCTCAAACAATTACGGCTATGGCGTCTTTCGCCTCAGCTTAATGTATTCCTAAATTAATGAAAAAGTACAAAACTTCTGCGGTAGTTCATCTACCATTCATTGAACCGAAGTTAAGCCGAACTCCTCCAAAAAGCGCTGACGTGCCGGCTTCTTTCAATCGACTTTCCTTGCTGTTTGCAGAGCGGGGTAAACTAGACTCAATAGGTCGAACGTGTTTGGAGAGGCCCTTTCTCTTAAGGCAATCTGCGTACGGCCCCCGTCATTAATAGGCTTCTAAATTGCTGATTCTTTACAATTTAATCCCCCTCTACGGCGCGGCGATGGCGGATTTTCCCCGAAAAATCCCACCGAGATGAAATTCCTTTTAGATATTTTCTATCGCACGCAAAAAAATTACTTGATTCAAATGTACAACTTTTAAAATAAATATATTTTTTTCAGTGTCGACGGTGTGATTCAAAATCTTTGGTGCGATCTTTAATTTTATTTATTACTGTTAGTTGTTTTTTTTTTATCATTCATCTTGTCGCTAGAATAAGCACCACGAGGATATTCTTAAGTTTATCCGAGGTTGATCCAATTCTAAAACAAATTTTTTCGGTCGAAACTAATAAATCCAACAAAATCAAATAAAACGTCGAATCGAGGATTACTGACTTATATATGGGGAAGTTTTATTTGTTTAAGCAACTTGCTTTCGCAGATACTCCATAAATATCAATCAATAGCCAAATAAAATTTCATTTGAAGAATGGGAGAATCGGAGAGAATTGCCTATTTACGTGTTGAGCCTCTATTTAACTGTAACATGTGACGAAAATCAATAAGACAAAAGCATTTATTTGAATCATTATTTTATATGTTTGTACTTAAACTTTTGCTGCCGCTGTACCTAACTGTTAATTATTATTAGAACTGTAGAATCATTTAATTTCAGGATTTAATTTCCATCTGCGATCCAAGGAGCGTAAAAAAACCGTAAAGTCAGTAACAATAATTTATTAAGAATTTACGACATGGCGTTATTACTTTTTAATTATTTTTCTTGCTTCTTTGTACCTCGTTCTCCCTAAACTTACGACCTTAGACTTTGTTTGATAAATAACAAGGAAGATATTACATTTTAATTGTTCGCGTCTTGATTTACGGATAAATCAAGCACGACATGACAGGCCGTAGGATATTTATATAGTAGTTATTTCTCAGTATAATAATGGAACATTCATATTGTTATTTTTAATTTGGGTGCCCCGTACTCCATCGGAGAAGAACGGTCTTAAGTTTACCATTCTGTTATGTCACCAAGTCAAAGATGAAACTGGAAACAGAAAACGAATTTGTCCAAACCCAGAAGATGAAGGAAAACAACTGATTTCAGTTCAATTCTGAAACCAGTCGATTGTAGAAAAATAGTGCCTAGTTTTCTACAATCAGCCTCGGTTCCTAAAATTTATTGTTGTTTCCCGAGAAGTGTTGTTCATTATCAATCTGCGCCACAAGTAAATTGGCTTACGTTCCCCTCGATTCCCATAATGATTTTCGACGAAACAGGGAGAGTCAATAAACGATGCCAATTATGAACGAAGACATTTCGAAGGATTTCAGAACCTCCACGTTCAAATATGGGCCACACTTAATTAATTCCGGATTACGTCCCTTGCGGATCCCCACCGACTCGAATGTAGGTCGTCGTTCTTTATTACAGCTCCGGCGGCTTGTCTTGAGGTGTGCGAGCTGCATTCCCTTCTGTTATTAAACACTTGCACAAAACCTGTCAGGAATTCTAGATGACACGGCTAAGTGAACGGAAAACCGAGATTTTCAGTGAGGAAAACGTAAAGCAAGTTTGGTTTGAATGTGGGCGAGATATAACCAGCACAAGTCCAGATCTCAATCCCACTGGTGGAGGATATGAACGAAATTGTTCCGATAGCGAAAAAAATTCACTTGCAAAACTAACAATACATTTTGATGTTTGTTTTAATCAAGTCTGCGTCAGCAGACTTGCCTACCATTCTAGACCTTCTAATAATGCGCGGTGGCAATTCTTTGTCAGATTTTTTTTTACAGATTCCAAGTTGGTAAACGTTATAACGTATACAAATTTCAATTACATTTCTATGAAAATATTGAGGACGAATATAAATTTCTGTTTCAACGTCTGTCTTACATTTTTATGGCTTCTTTTTCTTAAAAATGGGATGACATGATATATTTACTTTGGTTTATAGTACCTACCTACCGATATTTTTAAAGTTTTTTTAATGGTTTTTCAATTCAAAATCTGCAGTTATGGGAAAATGGCACTTTGAATGAATATTTTTAGAAAAATATCTGTTTCTTTTTAATAAACTGGTTTGTGTTCGGTAAGCTCTAAACCAGCTCGACCCCCTAGCGAAGCTACAGAATTTTTGGGGGCATGATTATTATGAAAATTCATATTTCGTTCAAGTTTCCCCTTGAATTAATGAGAGCCTTCTCCGAATTTAACAAGGGTAGGGAACAAATCCCGAAACAAACAATTTTCTGCTTTTGTGCACGGCATCCTTTTGGGGATTGAACCGAACATCGTCGATATGTTCCTGTAAGAAATTCCTCACGCTATCTGTTTCAAACGTGTTTAACAAATTTGGTGCGCAAAACCAAGGGTGACTGACTTCTTTGTATCTATCAAGATGGTAGGACTATTTTTGTGTCTCTATCTAAAAATTTCTACTATTGGTTTTTGACAAAACACTTAATAGATATTTGCTGAATATCTTTAAGGAAACCCAAAACGTAGAAGCCTCGAACAACCGGATAATTCGGACTACATCGTAATTTCTGCTGTTGTATCGTCAAATATTCAAGATTACGCGCCTGAGAGGAAATGTTACACAGAGATTTTTGGCATTTGATAAAAATTAATCCGCTTTGAGCCAGTCTTACTTGCGGATTTAATATTGGCAACAGCTGCGTAAGCGGCGTTAGGGCATTTCCCGGATTCATGGGACGCTTTTATATTAAAAAGTATGAAAAAGGAAGTGATAAACGGTTATCGTGGAACTAATTTTTTTGTAAAGGGAGTCGCTTTATTATACTAGGTCGTTGCTTGCGAGACGTAGATGCCTTTTCCAGATTATATATCCGAAATAACCAATTAAGATTTATTAATTGACCCTTATTTATTTAAACATCCTATACAGGCTGTCCCATAATTAATGTGCAATACTTTAGTATTTTTTTTCCTATAAACAAGGGTCGAAAAATGCTTCCAAAGGGAGCTACGCCCCCCGAAAAGGGGCCTCAGGAGATCATATTTTTCAAAATATCGTAGAATCTACGGCACACTAATTATTGGACACCCTGTATATCCGAAATAACCAATTAAGATTTATTGATGTTTGTAATTCTTGCACAGCACTGCAACGAATAACGAACGCATCGAATCGATCATGCACCTCTCTGGAGCGCCTGAATTGTATATTTGTGCCAAACTGTCTTCATTTCGCAGTTTTTGAAGCGGCCCTGCGCGATCGATATTATCGCTCATGCAAAGTGGTGGGAACGACCGAACACGTCAAGTGTCACATTCCATTTGCTAAATGCTTCCGACAACCCTCGCTTCTCTTCTGCATCGAATTTTGTTAATGGAAGCGCATGTACCCTTATTTGAAGTGGTCCCGAAAAATCCGCTTATACAATCAAAGCCTTATAATGTATATTGCGTCTCGAGTGCTATTACCCGGATAGAGACGCTTGCCAGAAGCCGAGTTTATACCGTTTTTTATATGCGCGGACTGAAAATTAATGTCAAAGCTTTAATGCCTTCGGAACACTTTAACTCCATGGCGAAGTACAGTGAGAGAACCACCTCAAAATAAAGAAAAAACCGTAAAATACATCGGAGTAGTATTAGAAACAAATAAAAAAACGTAAAAATCGCAGTAACAGATACAAACAATATAACGATTTTAAGTTTTGTCAAGGAAAACTTTTTTCGCCTTTTGACTGATAATATGCTATTTTACTAAATTCAAAATCGTTTAGTAAAGTGACACTTTACCACTTGAAATGTCGCTTTACTATACAGGGTGTTAATTTTGTCCAGTGGTGTAGCTATTGAGGGAGTAGGAGACCTTCTTTGAGAAAAAAATCGTACGCCACTGGTTTTTTAAATAATTTTAAAATATATATTCAAATTTGAAAAGTTAACAACACGAAATTTATTCAATTCTTGTTCTACCAGAATCTCGTAAGAAAAGCAGTTTCACTAAACTTGTTGTTTGATATACTATTTATGTAAAATGAATAACAATTTAACAATGCATGAAAAATGCTGACCTGAATACTAGAACGATACCCCTTCTCGGGGCAAAAATATAAAGCTGTTCATTGTTCCCCTTTTGTACCTTTTGAGGATAAGCATTCAAAAGCGGATTAAAAGTTATCGCCCAATAATTCCACAAAGAGGGATCCATCCATCCTTTACTTTGAAACAATTGAATTCGTGATGCAGGCCGTGGGTTCTTAAACTGAATGCGGTTAAAAGACATATTCTTGTAAACTACCAAATCAAGGAAACGCAAAATAACAGAATTAAAAAACAAATCAATTTAATAGCTACGATTGTTAATAAACATCTAATGGCCTTAAATCAACAAGAACAAAAATTAATATTAGGGCAGGGCTAGGGGTTCGCCTCCACAGAGCTTAGGCCGAGAACAACAACGGCACGTTAAAATTCTTAGCTAAGAGTATTGTAATTGTTGACAATTTATGTGTATGGCCTAAAAGCATGGTTTTAGAGGTAGATTTAACAATTTTCGTTGCGCTAGTAATTTATTTTCCTTGATATTTCAAATTGGACTCTCTCTTATGACAGAACACCTTAAAAGGCTTCACAAATGCGTGCTTTAGCTGCAAGTCGTTAGGATGTACCTTTTTTGAGGAAGATGGCAAAATATGTAATTGTTACTAAAATGCCATGACCAAGTTATATTTGAAACAATTGCAATAATAATACAAATAGTCACTCTATCCATGACTGAAATAAAATATTATTTACATGAGTTACCTCAGTTGTTTTTGCGACTTAAAATAAAGCATATTTATCATCGATTTTGAACACATTATATCTCGAAAAGGACGTGTTTCTGGACACAACTTTTTTTATTAATGTATTATATTTGACCAATCATTTTACACCTCTATCTCTACATTTCTTAACCATGTAAATATTAATGTACACACACTTGCAGGTATTACTTCGACTGAATAGTCAGTTTATCCAACTTTATAGGAGGGCTTAATATTTAAAATAAACGCGATAAGTCAATAACAGGAATTTATGTGGCTGCGCAGTCAATTATTCAAAACACACGGTTCTTTTATAGGTACTCAAGTTCTGAAAATGCCTGCGTATAATCCTATTAGGGAAAGACGGAAAGAGAAAGTCTCTATTAGAGACGCATATTGGGAAGGAACGACCCGAAAGAAAATACCGCCACGACGTCGTTGTGCTCTTTCTACCTCGAATAAAACAACATAATCTAAACACGATGATATTCTATTAGCATTAAGTCCAATTGAATTCCATAATGAAAGAAATGTCCTTAAGGCGTGTTCAGATCGAAATCAACTGTTCGCGAGCGGTTCATGAGCTATACGGGAACAGTTCGTGAAATTATACTCTATTTCTTCTACAGTCATATGAAGAGACATTTTTGGAACCGCTGGAGTTAGATCACTCGGCAGTGTTATATTATAAATATCCGTAAATATACTTACATATTCTTGATTTCAATATAACAGTTTCTAATATCATATTTTTGTTTATTCCAACGATTTTATTTTGTATTAATTGAATTTTCTCTAAATTGAAGTCAAACAAGCGGACAATTTTGCACATGTTTATGAGAAATGTATTCCTTTTCTTTCTAATTACTGTTAATAATTGGAAAAAAAACGTAGGATGAAAAAAAGTATTTTTAAATTTTTCAAATATTGACAGGTGCAGTATTTATAATTTTGAGAAACTTTTACTTTTCCAGAGTACCCTGTAGACACAAGTAAGGGTTAAATTTGAAAATTTTTACATTAGAATTATCCTGCATAAAGTCCAAAGTACTTTTGTGTCACAAATTAGCTTTTTATTCCTTAATTTCTAGTTGGTCTAACTAATATCTAGATATAAAAAAATCATCTAATTAAAAGCATTTTAAGCACAGTATAACCATATGTCAGCTATTACCCGAGGCTAGACAATCCTGAAGTACATTTAAGCGATAAACACTTAAAGCATCCAAACTAAAATTCAATAATAGAACTAACTTCCGTACAAGTTGCATAATGTCATCTCCCACCAACCGAACTTTCATGTCGTGACGCCCCGGAATCCTAGTTGCAGAACTTTGCCAGAAATAATACGATTATTTGCATATCTTGATTGCCCGTGATATTTATATATACCGGAACGAACGGATAAAAGTGTTTTAACTTCCCCAACTTCATTCTTTGCCCTGAGAAAAATCGTCCCGGTCTCGGAAACTGTCACTGAATCCATCACCTTCCGCCACATTATACGTCTGCAATATATCCACGACAACGGATGTGTTATTTTATTAAAAATTGACTTGCACATATTTGAATTCGTTTTAAAATTCTGAGTATGGTGGCAATTAACCTTGAGGTTGATTGTAGCTTTGTAAATTTCTTGAATTGTGCGGGAAAACATAGTTTGTCAAATTTCCAAATATATAAAATATTCATTAATTTACAATCTGTATTAACATGCGAAATATGTACACAAATTTGAAGCTGCCTTTTCTTCAATACGTCCCGTCATCTTATTTCATCCTGTATAACCTTAAATTTATAAATATCAATAACTTTATAAAAGTTTCCGGAAAAATTATTATCATTCATTATTCAATATATTTTTAGGTATAATTAATATCCACATCCGATGAAACGCCATTAAAATTAAATCTGCTCTGATAACCTAACCTATTTGAATCAATATTTCATAATTTGGAGAAATGGAACAATTTATTAAATATGAATGACTAATGAAAACAAACAGCAAAATAATTGTAAGAAACAAATTTAAAATAATTGTAACCAAAATAAAGTTGAAGATTGACTTTTTTGGTTGTTTGTTCAAATTTGTAAGAAATTTTCAAAAAAAGGCAAGTATTCTATAGTAGTGATGAAACTAGATTTTGCTAACCTAAAATACCTAACTTTGTTTTAGTTAGACGAAAAAAATACCTTGTAAAAAATTACTTTAATACTTACTTTACAATATTATCTATTAAATAGATTAGATTTACGAAACACACTAAAATTGTTAATTTGTAACGTGCAGTCAATTTAATTCGACTTGCAAAATTCATTTGGAAAACACTGAACAAAAGCAGAAGAATGGACTTATTAGTTGCAAAATGTTAGTGATCTGTAAAGTGAAGAGAAGTTATCATCATCTTTAACAGTGTTTTCCAAATTCGCTTGTTGACTATACATGAATAATATTTTTGTTTCACTTTGATAGTGTACAATTTTTTTCTTACACTTATCTGTGTTGATTTTGCAACTTGTTTAAATAACACTTATGCGAAATAAAAACTTTAGTAGAAAATCCATAAGCTTTTGAGATTTTATTGGTATTTATTTGATTATGTGTATCCTATAGCAAAATATATCCAAAATAATTGTAATAAAGTAAATACATTATTTACTATATGTTATAAATTTATTTCAGATTATCATTTTATACCTACTTTTTTACTTAAATCAATGTATTAAGTAACAATTAGATATAACTCAAGATACGAAGTGAAATAAAAGTAATAGTCCAATTAACTAAGCCTTTAAATCGAAATTTTGCCAACTTGGCTGAATTTTTGATATGAGTTAGTTTAAGGTATATTATAACAATAAGTGAGAGTAATTTTTTGTTCAACCCCCGGCCAAGGGTGGAAAAAGATAAAACAAAGGGCTTTTTCAAGATAACTCAAAAAGGGTAAGAGCTAGAAAAAAAATTTCTGAAATCTTCCCTTAACTTCTAGCCTCCCTAACTCTGTTAATTTTAATAGTACAAGAAAAAGCTAAGAGACCATTTTTATGTAGAATTGTCTGCTTTACAACTTTCATGAAAAACTTTTTTTTCTAGCTCTTACCCTTTTTGAGTTATCTTGAAAAAGCCCTTTGTTTTATCTTTTTCCACCCTTGGCCGGGGGTTGAACAAAAAATTACTCTCACTTATTGTTATAATATACCTTAAACTAACTCATATCAAAAATTCAGCCAAGTTGACAAAATTTCGATTTAAAGGCTTAGTTAATTGGACTATAAGGACTTTCTTTTATCTATCGCTTTTGGTTTCTTTATTCAACCTAACAAAAAAACTCTGCATTCCTTGTTAAAATGCCTCTAGCAGCGATTATTATCACTCAGACATATCTAACAGTGTATAATTTGCAACTTTAAAATAATTGCATTCGCATAATCAGTTACAAAGTTCTAAATCTGTAGTTGCCAAAGTATGCCGAAATAGAAGAACACCGAGCAGAAGTTTGTTTGGTGTTGATGTCTTCCAAGTTAATGAATCTCAGTGCAATTGCTCTAACCTCTGTTTTGAAAGAGGAATTAGTTGTAGATTGCGACATAATAAGAAAAATACTAAACGATAAAGTTCCTTCTTGAATCAGTATTTCGTAACTCAAATTAATAAACACGGTTCAAGAAACTTCATTTGGAATTCAGGAAACCATTTCCAATTTAACAATTAAATCAAAGTTCGAAACTGATTAAAATGTTTTAAAGAAAACAGGGAAAGTGTATCTGCATAATTATTCACCGCTGTGTATTTGAATTGCAAATAAAACGACATCTTTTAAATATTTTCAACTGATATTTCCTGAAAGAACGTTAATTACTTGGAAAAGTTAACTGCGACGTAGTATATTTCGAATTTGGAAAGGCATGCGTCAATTCTGACATAAAATAAAATTATGGTCTAATAATAATCCCACACCTAAGCTAAAAAAAATGCCGTTGCGTCGTGTTGCATGTTAAATACCTTATTTTTTAATCACACATGCATGTTCTTTTGTGTGTGAGGTTTTGATAACAAAAACAACTCGTGAGGCCTTGTTTTTCATGAAGGTTTGTTTATTTGGTTCAAAATTCTTCCGAACAATGACAACTCAATGCATGATTATTGATATACACGTTTAACGATAAATTTGAGAAAATCTAAGCTACGCTACAACGTGTCAACAAGGGCTATACCTGTGAAAAGTCCGAGGATCCAAATCAGCACTAGCATGGTTAAGTTCAAACTTAGGTCTAGCCTTACAGTCAGTTCACAACCTAAACACAGCGCAAAAAACGTTTGACCAACTAGTCTTCTATTGAGACCCGATCTGTTTACACGTCAAGGGTTATGTGTAACATGCTGACATCTTCAGCGCGATGGTGGCCTCTCTTCCGTAGAGTGCGACCTTTCTTGGTGCCTGCCACCACCACACTGAGCGTCGGGATGCTGGGCGTGCGCGCCGCGATGCCTCTCGGGGGGCGGCGTCCCTTTCGCAGATGGACTCCGTGCCTACTCCAACTACTTTTTGATTATGCGAACGCAGAAGAGGAAGTCGCGTTTCGGTCCGCGCCACCCCTTCCTCAACCCGCCGGACGACATACGACGTAATTATTTATTTAAAAATTGATGGAAACCCAAAAAATACGTAATAAATAATTCTGCGTACGTAAAGCGCAAATTAGCAAAAAACAATTATACAGGGTGTCACATAATGAATTGTACATACAGGGTGTTTGTAAATAAGAGCGAAATATTTTAAGGGGT
Source organism: Anoplophora glabripennis (assembly GCF_000390285.2). NCBI lineage: Eukaryota > Metazoa > Arthropoda > Insecta > Coleoptera > Cerambycidae > Anoplophora > Anoplophora glabripennis. The sequence goes on from NW_019416251.1 coordinate 175,434, forward strand.
AGTTGCAGAAGTTATTTTGTGGAAAAATAAAATTCATATAAACGTAGTTCGAAATATGCTTCGTATCCGAGATACAGAGTGTTTAAATTTTAATTATTTATTTATTTTTATTATTTTAAAGAGTTTTAAAGATATTGATTTGGAAATTGATGGTTGTATTTTATTTAGAAATATTGACAGCAACCTACTAGATAATGTATCAATAGAAATTAAAAATACAGAACTTGCGATAAAACATTTTTTTTCCTCAAAAACGGTGCATCTACGAAAAAAATTTAAACTTTAGTTTTGACATTTGATAAAATTTATAATTTAATTTGACATTTGATAATAAAATTTCATATATGACTTCAGTTCATTTAAGATATCTTCTCTACAGTTACTCGTCTACCCAATTTATGCATCTATGAATATTGGGCTTTCTTTTGATATATGTCACACTGGGTTTAAATTCTGTTTTCTCACTGTACTGGGTGTTAACAAGTGTCGATGTCATGCATTCTTTTGAAAAATTTATTTTGTATTTGTAAATTAAATTAAAATTTTCAATTTTATACTATGTGATATTATTTAATTGATACTTATTTTTATTCAGTCTTTATATTAACAATTTTATACCATTTTATTGTTTGCTATATTAATAATTAATTTTTATTTTTGATCTAAAGTTCGGTCAGGTAATTTTTCAATCGTGATACTTTGTGTGCATTTCCAATTCGTTACAATATATGCTTATATATTTCCTTCTGCAATTCACCATTAATTCATTTTTTATAAACATTTTTATACAAAAAACGCATTTTTTTTTAGTTTTTTGCTTATAAACCTAAACTAATGAAGCAATTTGAATCCTATACAGAGACAATTTGTCGAGAATCGAAATACGAATAAAGCGAGAGGTCGATCGTTACGATCGGCTAATTAAAAACGAAGAAAACCCGGGGAAATCGGATTTTTTTTTTAATTCATTACCTCTGCACAAAAGTGGCGAATTATATGTACTTTAAGTGTGCACAAAGCAGGTGCTTTTTTGACACAATTGCAATTTGGATTTTTTGATGCACTATTTTACAAAGTTTCTGGATGTGTTGGAGGTGGTCCGATTTTAATTTTTCAGCCGGATTTTAAAAATAGAAGTATAATACTACAAAACGTATATTCTAAATTTCCTATAAAATGACGCGAAACAGGTGAAAAATTCCTCCAAACATGCTCAAAAACGGCCGAGTAGTGGGGGAAGGTCGGAAGATGATATACATGTATACAATTTTGAATATTACACTAGGTTTGATTAAAACTAGTACCTATACCAGTAACTTATTCTCTTTGGGAAAATATTTTCCCAGGGTATATGTTGGCAATTTTTTCCCCCGTAGAAAGCATTTTATCAGCACTCGCCACCAGCGAATTTTTGTATAGGTGTCGAGTCGGCGACCTATTTTGTGTGTTGTGTATTGATTATATCTCATTTACACTCCAGCCCGTGCAGATGGGCACGAACGGGCATTATATTTTAAATTCATAAAACCGTTTTTCTAGCACGTTTACGCTTTGCATTTAAAGGATACCGTTGTTCGTCCTGACACATTTCCAACGCCGAAATACGTATCCCGATATGAATTTCAACGTCCATTGGAAAAGACAGGTAAAAAATCGTAATTAATGAAGGGGGTCGCCAATAATCACGTTCATTAATAAATGATGCAGTTCGGGACAGCACAGCGGAAGTATGTATCTGTGTTTTGAAATTTAATGTGTCGGATACAACTAAAAACGAAGCGACAAAAGATTGCAAAAGCTTTTTTTAATAGATTTCAAATTAAATAATACCTTTTAAACGATTTTTACCGACTTTTTTATGTAATAACTTTTTTTTCAAGTATCTCAAAAACTGCTTGGCCAGATATTTTAAAGAAAAATTAAGCACTCAGCGTTATGAGCTGATATATTTTCAGTTTACAACAAACGCTCAGTTCAGCTAAACAAGTCTGTCGATTAAACTGATTAATCATAAATTTTACCACGAAGCTACAGAAAAAGAAAACATATAATCAAATCTCCCGTTACTTCTCTCAAAAGGCTTTATGCATTCTCCGATTCCGCGGGGAGTTTAAATAATGTTTAAGGAACCGAGTTTTTATGGGTTTTTTAATAACCGAGTTCATTATATCCAGATTTAAATTATGCCCTATTGTTTTACAAAGGATTCACGGAACAGTCATAACTTCCCGAAACTTCTAGCTAGCAGCTGAGCGTTTTGAATTGCTCTCCGCAAACTTAAATTGATACTACTTATTGCAGTTTCCCTCTTTCAATGTTCGCAATCTGTACTAATTGCGTCAGTATTTATGGAGAACGATAAACGTGAATTGTGTGCAGGAAAGAACATTCAAAATCAAACAAATTTACAAACATTGGCCACATTGGCTCTACATAAGTAAATTTGGATCGTACTAGCCAGGTACTTGCCTCTGGTTATATAACTGCAAGTAGTCGAAGTAGACGTTCGATCGCATTTCTAAAGGAAACGCTTTGAAACCTGGTTGATCTTCGATGTTAACTCTCAGATATCCCTCCCAGCATTTTTTTTTTAATCACACATATATTTACAAAGTTTTTTGCGTGATATGTCATGAATCACTTTAATATATAACTGAATTGAACTGTTTTATAATCCAATCCAATGTGTCATACTTTTTTTTCCAAAGAATTCAATTTTTCATGCACAAACTTTAATTCCCTGTATCTTTATACAATCCTCGAAGTTTCGTTGTTTAATTATAACATCTTCAGGATTATAGTATAATATATAAACTGGTTTTCTTTTCGTAAGACTAATCTCAACTCCAAATAAACTAACTGTCCTGAAATAAATATATTAAAGTCACTGGACCTTTTTGGCATATTAAAAAAACAGTACTCGCCACAGCTGTCTCGCTATTTAGCAATTTTCCTAACATTCAGTCCTGACATAATTCCAGCATCATATAAATACATACGCCTTTCGAAGAAAGTACGAAAATTACAAAGTACAGTTCTTAACTCTGCCGAAACTTTTACGGGTAGAAACTTTTAAAATATGTATAATAGACCAAGGTTATGAGCAAAAGTTACTTTTATCGTTCCACTCGAGGACAACAGTTGTTATTTCGATTAAAAAGTGCTTTCTTGGAAGTTAACTGTACTCCGGTAAAATTAAAATTTTCCGAGCGAGCTGAGATCTCAGAATTACTTGATTTTAACAGTGATATTTTTAAGATGTTGCTAGTAAACATTTAAGAGAAACAGTCCCTAACCCAAGTAAAATACAAGTCCATACTCAGATAAAAATTGCATACAAATTATGTAAATACAATTTTCACATACAACAGAATGCGTAAAATTAAGCGCATGTTTAGAAAATATTTAGACATATTTTTTTAACACAAATATCGTGAACAATTTCCAAGGTGGTTGCCACGACCTCGGTTTAAGTTACTTGACGTTTCAAGAGCCAAATCACTTTCTTCTTCAGAAGCTCGGAATGCCATAACCAGCCATAAGCTAGCCTAGCCATAACCATAACACAAATGCTTCACCATAACACAAATGTTGTCTTGCTTAACCATAAATTAAAACGATATCCATCAACTCTTGGGTTGCTATACACGCAAGCCATTTTTGACACTAACTACTAAAAAACTATTGTAAACACTATCGCAACGACGATTGTAAAATCAGACTTCAGTATTCGGAGTCGCTGAGGCCACGTGGCTCTCAATGTCTTGTTTCTGGGCTTGTCGAGACTGAGATTGAAGAGACCCGACATCCAGACATCTACCCTTCCGTGATGACTCTCTGTAAACGTTGTATCTCTGGTGCCATCAGGTCCTGACAAAGACATCTTGGAATGGAACAGCAAGATACAATTTTGTTCCAAGACCATGGTGAAGTTGATATCCGGATGTAGTTCAGAAATCCTTCTGTTGTTATAACCGTTGAGCCAGATACTAAACCAACGTTTTGGTTTTTGATTTGCTGATGCCTTCCGTATCGAACACGTTCATAGATTTTGCCAAAGCTGGAGACAAGGGCGAACCCGAAACTGTTGCTTCAGTTCGTTCATAAAACTGTCTCCTAAAGGCGAAGAAGGTCCATCTGGTGCACGCATTTGCCAAGTCCTCTCATCCCTGTCTTATGCAGTAGTGAGGCTTTGATAAAAGTTTTCCCAAACTAAGGGTATTATCATTGATTGGATTCCTTTGATCTTACCAATAAAACCTTCAAGCGAAAACTTTCAGAAAATGTGTCTTAAATTTGGACAAGGAAAACTCCCCTTTTAACGTGTTGTAGTATATATTATTCTGCATCTACAACAACACTATTAAATTACCTTAAGTGATTAGGGAGTGATCGGAATCCCACTTATCGAGCACGCCATTGTTCAAGTAACTTGAGCCGTCCTGTTCCCATTGTTGTATCCTAGTCTCGTTCATGGCGTACGGACCCTGCCGCCCCCGCTGTATTTGATGTTCTGGCGTTTGAGCACTCGTTAATAAATTATTAGTATGGCATATACATACATCCCATCTCCAACCGCTGGTAAATTGGCTGGCCGGGAACGGTCGGGAGGTCGCGGCAGGGGGCGTCGCTGTAACAATTGTTTGCCAGACGATAAATAACTTATGTTTATTCATTTATTCATAATCGATAAACTGCGTTAATACGGTGCGGTGCGGTACGAGTGACGTCAAGATCTGAATTAATCGCAGTAAATGTGTCGAATATCACTTTAATCCACTTCGAAGTATTCCATTTGGACAGTTCTGCACCAATGGTGGTGTCTCGTCTATAGATCTAATGGGTTTAGAGCAGGTTTTGATCTAAACTCGATGATTTTTTTCCTGTTGTCGAAAAAGGAAGGATATATATTGGAGTTCAAGTCTTTTTGGGCCACCCTTTGGGCTTTATATCGTCTTAGAGCAAGACGAGCCAAATTACTAAAATTAACAGGCCTTTCACACTATTTTCTGGGAAATATTAATGGAACCGCCTTTTGTGACACATTCACTCGCCGATCTCAGCGCGCGGATAATTAATTTTATACGTGAATCCCTAATGCTGTGCAGATACTCAAAAAGCGGCGCGAAATTATTAAGGAAGTTAGTGGAGTACTGGCGAATAATGGGATTTGTGAAAGTCATTCCGGGAACAATTAGAACTAAGTCTCTCTCCTTCGAATCTTGGCTAAAGAAAATAGAACACTTTATGAAATAAACTCAAAGTTACGATGGATGAGTTGATCCAGGCTGCACAGTCACGTACGCGTCACGAAACAAAGATTGATTGCGTACTTTTTGGTCGTCGCTGTTTGGAGTGCAGCTCTATTTAGAGCTTTCCCTGGCCTGCTTTGCTTGATCATCCCACTACATCACGGGGCATTATTCTCGAGTATGGAGGACGTTCTCGTATATTTCTTCTGGGAATGGGTGCGCGACAATATCTCTGATACGTCTGCGTGAGGTACAATAAAATTTGTTGCGTATTACTTTTCCCTTCACATTGATTTACATTTTACGTTTCGTTATTTTATAAACTGCTTTAAAATCAAGGATGAAAGGGAAGGAATGTTATGTGAAATTACCACAATAGGTTAAAAATTTAGACGCCGATAGGGTGGCCCAAAAAAAAAAACGAATATTTTTTTCGTGTCTCTTGTGAAAATATGTTAGTTTATCATGTTTTAAGAGCCCCCTTGAAAAATCCTGTGAAATTTCATCGCGATCTAGCGAACCGTTTCTTTGTTTCAAACAATCAAACTTTTGAAAAAAATTTAAAGATCACGTTTTTTGAGCTTAAACACTTCATAATCATGATTAAAATGGAAAAAAAAAATTTTTTCGAAATTTTTTTTCAGGGAAGGAAAAGGATGTTTTAAAAAAACTGTTTTTTAAGTTATTACAGACTGCACAAAAATTAATTAGAAATTCTCAAAAAACAGTATGAATCGGGGTCGAAATCTGATTTTACTGACTTTAATTTTAGTTTTATTAAAAGTTGATGAACAGAAGCATAGGACGGAAAAGCCGAATCGTGCTGCAAACAATTGGATTTTGTTTTCTTCAATGTCCGGAAGGTTTCCCAAAAAAGCAAAAAGAAATTAAAAAATTTCGAAAAATTTCTTTTTTTCATCAATTTAAACGTAATGTCATAAAACGATGTAAACGATTTCGAATTTGGTAAAATAGCATATTACCATTCAAAACGCGAAAAATACATTTACAGCATATGAATACAAATCGTATATACAGGGTGTCCCCGGTTTGGGTTGCCTATACCTGAAATGAATATAAAATTTCAATTGTCAAAAAAAAATCATTCTTCATAAAAATTTTTGCTTGTCCAGAAACCCTTGGCAAGATAGTCATTTGTTCAATTTAATGTACAGGGTGTTCAAAAATTTGGAAAAGGTAAAAACAATGAAGAGTAAAGTAACTTAAATCTTAACGCTACGTGAAAAAGTAATAGGGAAAAGTTGCTTGGAATTAAATTTTATGTTTAAATATGAAAGCATGGCCTTCTAGTTAATACTCGACATTCTGGGATATTCTAGGACTCTACTGATTTTTTAATACTTTCGGAGAAGCCATTCTATTTAAAAAATATTGCTTTATTGAAAAACAGATACACATGTTTGCATATTAATAATTTATTTTTTATACAGGGGGATCAAAACTTCAAAAACATTAATCCAACATTTATTTTGAGAACACGGCAAAATCAGTATGTACGCGCCACTACAAAACTATTCTACATGAAGTCCGCCAAGTTCAACAAACCTCTCCAATCTTTTTCTAAATGCAGCTTAGGTCGAATGTATCATTTCTTCATTTACTTGGGCAACAGCTTCAATTATCCTGCTTTTCAAGAAATCAACATTGTGTTACACTGGTTCTCTGTACAGTCTTTCTTTCAAGGAGCCCCAAAGGAAATAATCAAGCGGCGGCAAGTCAGGGGACCTTGCTGGTCAACAAATAGGACCATATCTTCCTATCCACTTCTCTCGAAATTTTCTGTTAAGCCAATTGCTATCTGTTTTTCAATAAAGCAATATTTTTTAAATAGAATGGCTTCTCCGAAAGTATTATAAAATAAATAGAATCCTAGAAGGCCATTCTTTAATATTTAAACATAAAATTTAATTCCAAGCAACTTTTCCCCATTACTTTTTCACGTAGCGTTAAGATTTAAGGTACTTTACTCTTCACTGTTTTTACCTTTTTCAAATTTTTGAACACCCTATACATTAAATTGAACAAGTGACTATCTTGCCAAGGGCTTCTGGACAAGCAAAAATTTATATGAAGAATGATTTTTTTTAACAATTGAAATTTTGTATCCATTTCAGGTATAGGCAACCCGAAATGGGGACACCCTGTATGAGAACTATTCAAACTTTATTTTCAGGTCGAATTAGACTCGGGAGAAGTACATAATTTAAACGTAGAATTAACTTTCCCGGACTACTTGATTGTTGTAAATAACTTTGTCTGGAAATCTTTTCTCTCAGAACTAATTAACGATTACTCAGAATTAATTCCAATTCCTGTACCGAATTACCTAACCGTTCTCTTTCCCAGACATCTGTTCATTATTCAACGTGACCTAAATGCAATAGGGTCGTTTAAAAGAGTTTTTGATTTTCTAAAATATAATAAATAATTATGCCATTTATTGTAAATAAATTTTACAAAGTTTAACTAGTTTTTTATATTCAAATAATTCTTAGAAATTCACAGTAGTGTTAATTACTACCAATATCTGTGTTTCTGAAGGTTTTCTAAGAAAATATGAAGAAATGTACTGACAGAAGCCATGGATAATTGATTTAAATTAAATTAATGAAGTAATTAATGCTGTGGTAACAGTTTTTAATTTTGGTTTTGAAGCATTAAACTAGATGCTGACCGCATTTTTTACAAGATTGCAATGGCACAAACAATACAATTCTTTAACATATTTTTTTAGAAACATTTAGAAACTATTATCAATTAAAATACTATATTGTTGCTTGTTTTATTTTTGAAAATAAAAAATATTGTCAAACTTTACCCAAGTTTTGAAATAGAATGCAGAATGCTTTTAGGAAACTAATTAATCACAATTACTGTGTATCTTTACAAATTTGCTGAACAAAACAGGAAGGGTACAGTTTCTGATGTTTACATGATCTCCGTGATTTTTCAATGCGAAAAATTAAAGGAAGTTGCTCTAGTTTAGCAATGCGCTTCGTCATTTCCTGTATAGATCTACTTGTTCTTTCACCGTTTTACTAAAAGTGCGATTTCTTGTCTATAAAACGCCAGACTTAAGTAATAAGATAAATAATAAAAATTCAACCTGCATATTTGGGAATTTAAACTAGCACCGATACCTAAATCTGCATTCCCTTCTACAAAAAGTCAGCGCCTACACTTTGACTAATTTACTAATTAGCAAAGCGGAAATGTAGGAGTGATAGATAGAGGAGGTTCACTAGTTCTGCCTCAAGCCAAGGCTTTCATTTCGAGCTGATGCAATATGGCGTTGGGGTGTATTAATAGTCTCCTGCAATTTGCATATTGTACTTGTGCTCTGTCCATCCATCACGACATGACGACGGTGATATTACGGATGTATATTCAGGCAGATCTAGGATGGATTTAATGGATGCACGAGAGCATTAATAGATATCCATCAGATGAATTTAAAATCGGATTCCACCGGGGTAGAATTTCCTCGTGATGGGAGATGTTTTTTTTTTCAGTCTAGTTTCCTTAAAATATCTGGATTGAAAATGTCTCCTCTCTTTTAAAATCTTGCTAATGTTGAACCCAACAAAGGGGCGGTTAAAAAACAACGAACATATTTCTGTTTTTAATTAAAATCACGGTTACAAAGAAAACCGCGTGCCTTTCCATCTGGGTGATCCTCGTATTTTAATCTTGTCTGTTCACTAACAGCAGTTCATAATTTGTTTAAATTTGTCACAAAAATTTTAGTTTTATGTAGTTTATCATGGCATTCTTAGCCCTGTATATTATTAGATGTTTAGATTTAGAAAAAAGTGACAGTTTATAAAAATTCTGAAAATGCCATGATAAACTACATAAAAAATATTAAAATTTTGGGGTGAATAAGAGGAAAAACTTTTTTATTTTACATTTTACGGAAATAAGGCACACTTGATAAAAAGTTTTGGTTGAATTTAAAATGAGGTTGCCATGGTGAAACTTAACATTTCATATACGGGGGACTAGGAAAAGTACTTCCGAATTAAAAGATACGATAGAATTCCAATTTGTGGAAAAATTGGTCTACTTTGCTTATTTACAAATGTCCCGCATAAGAATCGACACAGGGCAGATGCATGTAGGGGTGTCCAAAATATTGTAGTTACAGCAGAATTTAATTTTAAAAATTGTTTTACTCTTGTTAAATTTCAAAAAACTTTATGGTTTTCAAGAAAACCCGTATTAACTGAAACATTTTAACAGTGTTTATTAGAAAATAATCGAAAAGTCAATAGTAGACAATGAATTGATTTTTCAAACTTGTCAGTTGGTAATAAAGTTATTTTATTTCAACAATTGCCTCTGATTGTCGTTGAAAAAATATCTATTTGATTGATGATGAAACGCTTATTTCAACTCAAGAACTTGTCGAAAATAACGAAAAACTTATTATTTAAAAATTAAATAAAGAAGCAATTAATATACTTTTATTGCTCTTAACATTTTTGTAAAATAAAAATAAAATAATTATCCTATACAATAAATTATCCAAAACTTTTTTATTTTTCGCGACCGCTAGGTCAATTATAATTATTAGGTTAATTTTACGATTTAAAAAGCTTATTTAGTTTAATTTTGGTATAACTTTCAAGTCAATTTTAGCCATTTATAAAACCAAAAATCGAATAAATATTTAAATTTTACTAATTACTTGCAAAAACCTTACTCTGACAAAATGATCTTTTGAACATTTGTACTGTTAACCTGTTAATCCAATCCAAGATATTGTAAAAAGAAAATTTAAATTTGAAGTGTTATCATAATTTTCTTTAAAAGACTTTTTTTACTCGCTTTAGACCTTCAATAAAATGATTGACGCATACCAAAAAAATATATCTTAAAGTAGAAAATCTGCCGATTATTAGGTATGCTTTTTTAGAATTAAAATCTGCTCAGTAGTTTTTGAGAAAAAAATTCCGAAAGTTTGTCATTTCGTCACTTTTTTCGCATTAAATTGTGAATATCTAGGAAACGATGCATTTTTCGAATTTTTGTCAAAGAACAAAAAGTGTTTATTTTGGCCCATTTTACAATTAAAAACTGTTTGTTTTCAAAGCGATTCGGCGAGTAATTTTTTTTACAACTTTTTTGTTTATAACAATTGACTGACCACGCCGAAAAATATAAAAAAATATATGTAAATTATCAAAAAAATACACTATAAAATAAAAAGTTTCATGCTGTAAGTTTTTGTTTTAGAAATTTAGTCGGTTCATGCATTTTTTTTAGGGGTGAACCGCTCGCCTATGTTTTATTATTCATTCATATTTTTCCAAATTTTTTATGTTCTGTAAAAAATTAAACCAATTTTGTGTGCGAATTGTTTTATTTAAAAAAAACTTTTTTGCACGTCTTTTGCAAATCATCACTTTTCAGAAATAATAAAAATGAAGATACTTTACTCTCGTGACATTTTCAGATTTTTTTATTTTCTGGACACCCCGTACATAAAATGTTAAGTTGGGGGGTGACAATTATAACGGCCCACCCGGTACAAACTCCTTTTTTCCCTGCGACCCGTAACAACAAATCCTAGGCCCCGATATGGATCCCGCGGACTGTGTGTTGTTGGGCTGTGCGTACGACCGGACCGCGCAACGCCATAGCCGTGCATCCAGGTCATCGTTGCATACGCCCCCTGCACCAGGGGCTCGAGGAACAGGTGGAATTAATCGGACGAATGACGCGTGCCGGATGTGGGCCACGCGGTCATACGTGTGTGCCCTTTTGCATAGCTGGACCGCGGCAGTCGTCGGTATCGTGCTGCAAATTGGGGCCCGGCGTAATCTGGGCATAATCTCGTCCTTTTACCTCGGGAGAATTAGGCCTACGTTGATCCTGCGTGTAATTTGGACCGGAACACTTTGCGCTGTCGTTAATTTACCCCCGCAGCTGGGCGCGTTTGTAATTTACCCCGCGAAAGAAAGAGAGTGCCGGTGTTCAGTCGAATTAAGTTAAAATTCCGTGTTTAAAGCAAAGCGGTGGGTTTTGTCGATAACGGAACAAGGACCACGTCTCGGTTGACTTAAAACAACTCAAAAGTCGGCAGCTTTAACATTCAAATATACTCAAAGATCATCAAATTATTATCATTGTATCGGTTTAAGTCGTGTTCATTAAATTATTCTTAATTGAAAACAAAATACAGGGTGTAACTAAATAAGTGTAAAACATTTAAGGGGGTGATTCCTCATCGAAAAAAAGATAGGATCTTTCATATAAAGAAACTTCATTGGAGCATCCCTTGTTAAGATACAGCCCCTTAAAGGGGGTACATAAAATTTGTTTAACAATTTTTTTCACAAGCACTAAACAAGTTACAATATTGAAATTAACCTGACATTTTCTACTACCAAAAAGACACTTAGCCAGTAATTTATTTGGTTTACCCCATGGTTGTAAGGGGTGGAAAACGCAACCCCTAAAATTTATTTCCAACGTAATTTTTTGTCTTATTATTTTTTTACCATTTAAAAATTTATTTCCGATAGCCTGTTTCATTCTAAAAAAAAATGTCTCTTGAATTTTTTGCCCAAATTAAACCAGTTCGCAGCAAAAAATTATTTTACGAACAAGATACATATCGCCATAAAACGAAAATACGAAACTAATTTATCTAGTAGGCCGCCATTAGCGATACTGACAATTAAATTGGAATCAAGCTGTCAGTTTGTAAATTTTTGAAATTGAAGTAATACTAATTGTGTATTGTTCTGTTCTTAATTTGTTACTTTAATAATTCACTTGTTATTAAAATGGCATACACAAATGAGGAAATGGCTGATATGCATTACGTTTACGGTCTGTCGCAGGGGAATGGGTTAGAAGCTTCTACAAGATATGCTGAAATGTATCCTCAACGGCAGCATCCTTCACATAGAATATTTGTCTGACTTCATCAACGATTACGTGAATATGGTTCATTCAACAAAAGAACGCAGGATTGTGGTCGCCATCGAGAAGTAAGAACACCACAGCTTGAGGCAGCAGTACTTAATTTGATAGAAGAACAACCTACTACCAGTACTAGAAAGATTGCTTTCCAGCTAAATGTTGATCATATGACGGTATTTCGAATTTTAAAGGAACATCTCTTATACCCTTACCATCTGCAACGAGTACAGGCACTGTTACCGCGAGACTTTCCGAACCGTCTTGAATTTTGCAATTGGATGCTGGAAATGATTAGAAGAAATCGTGACTTTCTGAAGACGATCGAATTCACAGACGAATGTAGTTTTTCTCGGGACAAGATTATTAATTTTCATAATTACCACATATGGGCTGATGAAAACCATCACGCTATTGTCGAAACTAACCATCAAGAACAGTTTTCTCTTAAGGTGTGGGTCGGAGTTATTGGGGATTATTTAATTGGGCCTCATTTTCTACCTCCTCGATTAAATGGTGAGGCATACGTTCAATTTTTAAGAAAAGTGCATCCCCCCGTACTGCTGGAGGAAGTTCCTTTGGGCGTCAGAAGGGATATGGTTTTTATGCATGATGGGGCTCCCGCCCATTTTAGTCAAGTAGCACGTCAGCATTTAACTGAAACATATGCAAATCAGTGGATAGGTCGAGGAGGACCACAGAATTGGCCCGCTCGATCCCCGGATCTCAATCCTCTGGATTTGTCTACTTGGGGCCATTTGCAGCATTTGGTTTATCGTACTCCTGTTCGCGATGTAGAGGACTTAAGAAACCGCATTATCGATGCGTGCAGGGTAATTAGAGAGACTCCAGGAATATTTGAGCGAATACGTGGCTCAATGCGCCGACGTCTAGACGCATGCGTAATGTCTGAAGGTAGACATATTGAACATTTACTATGATTTCTACATGTTGTATGTTTTGTTATTATTAAATTAGTTTTGATTATTCCCCTTTAATCATTTAATGCAGGTAGTAACTACAAAATAACAGTAAATCCAGTCCGCATTTATGACGATGTATCTCTGTAGTTGTTCGTAAAATAATTTTTTACTGCGAACTGGTTTAATTTGGGCAAAAAATTCAAGAGACATTTTTTTTTAGAATGAAACAGGCTATCGGAAATAATTTTTTAAATGGTAAAAAAATAATAAGACAAAAAATTACGTTGGAAATAAATTTTAGGGGTTGCGTTTTCCACCCCTTACTACCATGGGGTAAACCAAATAAATTACTGGCTAAGTGTCTTTTTGGTAGTAGAAAATGTCAGGTTAATTTCAATATTGTAACTTGTTTAGTGCTTGTGAAAAAAATTGTTAAACAAATTTTATGTACCCCCTTTAAGGGGCTGTATCTTAACAAGGGATGCTCCAATGAAGTTTCTTTATATAAAAGATCCTATCTTTTTTTCGATGAGGAATCACCCCCTTAAATGATCTACACTTATTTAGTTACACCCTGTATAATAAATTCAAAATAGTAAAGGGGTAAGGAGTTCCCCAAAGGTGTTACAGTGTACGATAATTCAATAAACAAAGAAATCTAAATAAAAAATTTAGATACATTTGGAACGAATACACTGAAGGTGAATTTTTCGAGGCAAAACGTCTGAATCTGGTTCGGGCTGAGGCAGTACAGTAGTTGATGATGGTCCTGGAGAAACGAAACGTTACACATAAAAACTGATTATGTCATTCGATAGAGGGCAAAAAGTGACCATGAGAAAGTGTTCTTCCTTTTTCAATATCACCTCAAACAAGACTGAAATGTAACAAAAACAGATTTCCAAAATTTCGGTTTTTTTCAAATATTTCGAAAACTAATCATGTTAGCCTTGATTTTTTAGAGGCATAATGTTGGTCCCCTGATTACGGAACTTTGCCCCCATTTAAGCTAGTTTGTATCTCTTACCGTTTTCGAGATCCCCGTAGTGAGAAGCGAATTTGTAACAGACTGTATATGTTTGTGAACATTCAGCGTGACGCCATTATCATTATAAGTAAAAAAAAGTCGAATATTTTTTATTTATTGAAAATCTGTATTTGCAAATTTTTTATCAATTGAAAATATTAAATTGTTACTGAAATATAAGTACCTAAAAATTAAGCAATTTCTCTAAATTTTCTAAGTCGTCAATTTTTTGTTGAGACTAGCACTTCTTTTCTTCAAACCCAGATCCAAAAATTAATGCGAGTGAAAACACTTTTTGAATCCATTCAAAGCATTAAATTATCTGTTTTTTTTCATTATTCACTCGTACTATATGATTTTTCATTGTTTTTCCACTGCATTAATATTTCAATAAAATGTACTGCAACATTTGCAACAACTGTTGCGAATGTTGTTAAATATTACATTTAAATTCAACAAGCATCCATAATTCATACTTCCATGTGCAGCAAATTAAAAAGCATTCAAAACTTCCAACCAGGTTCCGATTTTTAATTACTAAAAATTTATGTTACGAGAATTGCCCACTACAATTCTATAACAAATATTATTTTCCTTTAATGTTATATTCACACAAAAATTTAAAAAATTTGTTTAAAATCGCAAATAATCTCAAATCTGTTCTATGTCCCAACATGATGAGAGTAACGAGAGCAGTTACCAGTTTTAAAATTTTTCTGAATAGTTGTAGCATATGTATAATCAGAAAATCGTAATGAAAAAAAAAATACCAAATCAACTCAAAATATAATTAGTACAGTTTTGAACAATAAAAATGATTGCTTTACATGCTATGTTATTTTTTTGTCTACGACTGTACATACCCATTTTTTTCCTGTTAAAAAGATCTCACTAGGCCAGGATTGTGCAGCAATATTTAACACTTTCCCAAAAAAAATGGATTGGGCTTAATTGTAGGTCCATTCAATGGCCAGGAAAGTCACCAGATGTAATACCCCGCGATTTCACTCATTTTTCCCTACCGTCTCTTAAAATTAATAACTGAATCATCCTGTACGTTTTTTATTTCAATATTTTATTCATTTCAGCTCAACAAATATTCTCGAAAAATTATCCCAATCGTCAATGCAATAAAAAATTACTTGTGTAAGCCACTACTGAACTTCAAAGTTGGTGGCGTTCGAAGTTAAGCCTGCATTCCAAAAAGTAACAAATCGCGTGCAGAATCCTCTCCCCAAAAAACACAAGTAAACATCAGAAAAAGGGTCGATACCGAAACGTCTGATCAACGGACAACTTCTACCGTGTAACGGCCCTCTAATTGAACAGAACGCCTTCTGGGACATAAACTAATTGATTTCCGATAAAGCCATATTGCCAGCCCTCGTAATTATTGTAACGGTTCATTTGATTACACGAGCATTTTAAATAATTGCCGGGCTTACGGAATACGAGATTGTACGGCGGCTTTAATAACGGGAAATCATCACGTTGGGAAATTAATTTGTTCGCAATGTGAATGTTATTAGGGTGGACCAGAAGTAAGAGTCACAATTTTAACCATAAATAAACTACGTCAATATTTTTTCGAAATCCTTCGAAATAGTTTGTTAAAATTGTAAATTCTAACTAAATAAAATTCCTGAGTTTGTTACGATTTGTGATATTTAAGTACATGTAAGGGTTGGATTAGTTTTTGCATGCTTGAAGAATTTCTCCCGTTTTCCGAAAAAAAAATAGAAAAAATTCTACTTACAGAATCACAGGCTTGATTTTTGAAAGAAGTATACAATTCTATTTGTATTTCAACTTCGAAACGTGGGGTGTTAAATACTACATAAATTTCTAATTAACAGAAAATATTAAACGTCATGTAAAAACTCCATCCCGGTGTGGAAGAGCTGAAATAAAAATAAGGACCGGGCACAATAAACTGGAAATTTTATAGTAGAGCTACGACGTTAAGAGATATAAAAGGAGTCGGTAAACCCATAAAGCTGCCGTTAAATGAACGTATACGGCCAAAATATGATAAAGAATTGATGAACTAAGTCACCCGCAATCAAGTATCGAACTGGTTTAAATAGACAAGACCTGTAGAACACCAAAATACGTTTTCAGGAAAATCCATTTACTATGGTGTTTTATACTCGAAATAAAATATACATGGTGTCCCAGAATAACGTGTATAAGACCGCAGATTCGTGGACTCAAAATAGGCGGATTTAGGCTAATTCACCTATATCCGAAATCGCTTCGTTTGGCCGCTAGATGGCCTCAAAGTTCGTGAGACTTTTTTGAATTTTGTAAATAACGAATACGTATTAATCGATTTTGATCATTTTTGGAGTGTGGACTTTTGGGTCGGCCATGGAAGCAAAGTAAACGAAAATTAGTGTTGTGCCTAACTACAGGGTTTCAACTGCCGAATTAAAAATAAAATAGTGCATAGAAGCTGCTACATGAGATACTCAACATGGCCTGTCCAGTGCAGAACATCATATGAAACCACACCCAAGACCTTGACACTCTCTTAATATTAAGTCGACAGATTATAAAAACTAAAGGATATCATTGATCAAAATCAGAAATAATATGGTCCAATAATGAAACCGTGTGGTACACCGTACTCAATTATCTCAAATTTCAATGCATAATTATTGTAGTTTATAACATTTTGCACTTGGCACATTGTACAGGCGTGATTTAATAAATTCCACGAAATATTTTGCAAGAATTGCCAGTTTCTATCCAGACCGAGGTAGGTAATAAATTCTTGTAAAAACCGCACCAACAACAAAGTAAATGCCTTCAAAGACATGGAAGGGATTTGTTAGGGCACGTTTTAAGTCACGTGACTTTTTACATTTGCGAACAGCCTGTAACTTTTCGATGTTTTTAAAGTAAATTCTGGCGCTTTGATTAATAAATTCCGTTAAAAAGCGAAGTGCAAAAGCTCGAAATACTTTTGAATAATGGAAAATTTCCACAGCTAATTAATCAAAGTAAATTACGTTGACGGTACAATTAACTTTAATTATAATGTTTACCGAACAAGATTTACAAATTAACAGTATCTGGTATCAGGTTGTAGGAGATAATTAGGGTATCAGATAAGGGAAATAAAATATTACTTCTCGAGTAAAGGCGAGTGTGAATAATTTCCGCAGATTTGTTAGCGTCCTCCTTATGAAGAAAATAATAACAACTTAAAAGATTATGATTATATCTCTTGATCAAATGTAAAATAATAACAGGTTTTAGTGCCCTAAGGGCATTGCAACATTCATATTAAGAACATACTTTGATTACTTTGTATGAAATCCTATTAATTGTGTCTTCTTCATTGTTTCTTTGTTTATTCATCTTTTTAGGCCAGGAAAATAAGCTGGGAAATGACCATTTCGCGACTTTTTGGTTCATCAAGCTGAATTTATCACTATAGATGCTAAATATTATGTACAACAACATATTAGTTTCCACAGTCATAAAAATGGGGGAAAAATTATTTACAGAATGGTTAATTGTATAATTTTTACGTAAATTCACGTTTTTCGCTTATAACTTTTTTCTCTTCATTTCCATGAGAAAACAATAAAGTAATTTTTTTTATGTTCAACGCGTCCAACTCTATATTTCCTGAGCTATTTTGTACCAGCGTATTTATAATTGTATTATCTTCCAGTTTATTTATGATTTGTTTCAAGACAACTTTATTGACTTTTAAGGTCAGAGGTAACCTCCATAAGTATCATACAGGGTGTGTATGGTACTTATAGTGTTGTAATATTTGCAGGTATCAATTTTCTGCAATTCCCATGAAAAATTTAAAAACCGCAAGTAAGCCGCGTCGAAGGCGATGCAACAATGTCCCCCTTTCCGTGCGAACCCTCGCAAAAATCGTTACGTTACGGAATCGCACCCCTCACAGGACGCTAACGCAACGGTGTCAAATTTAAAACAGAATGCAGAATCCGGGAAACTGGAACACAAAACAAGAGATAATTCAATTCGATGTCCGCACGTCAATCAATACGGCAGCGGAGGACATACAAATGCAGGACAACGCCGGCCGATTTGATTTACACATGGGGACGGGGCGGAGAGGCGTCCGGAAATGAGTGTGCCGCGCTAAAAGCAAAAGGTGGAACCGGGGAATCTATAGCTTTATCTGGTCTCGAATCAATTATAGAGCGCAAAACCCTCTCCGTCAAACGAAAACGGACGCCAGGAGGGACATCGGGCTCCGTTTGGGAGGTTTTAATTGGACCTAATGTTGTCAGTCTTGTCCTGGCGAAATATTTTCAATTAATGGACTCGGTACAGCAAAACAAAGACAAAACCTATTGTTTGGTCAAATAACTGAGTATTGTGATAAAAAGTAACATGTTTTTGAAATTCTAAGTGTCATAATGATGGAAGTCTTTGATCACGAAAAAATGTATAAAAAATTTGTAGAATTGTAGCAGTGTTGACTATAATTTATACAGGGTGTAAGGAGAAAGTAGGTCATCCTTTTCAATGCATATTTTCGACGACGAAATATGACGATTTATGGAAGGAAACGGTTGATTTTCTCTTAAAATAAGATAATTATTGAAAAATCAAGTATACAGGATTAGTCAAAAAGTCATGAAGAACCAAAGTTGCTTCTTCTTTAATGGAACACCTTGTATATTATTCGATATTTCAATTCTTCTCGAAACTCTAAACAAGGTGGAGGACATGGATAAGATTTAATTTTACAGAAAATGAAAAAGCATCGTTCATAAAAATGCACGGAACGAAAAAATGTATTTCTTCACGGCTCGATAGAGGAACGAATTCTAAGCAAAAAATGTTCTATAAGAATTTTTTGTACAGTCAATACTTTTTGAGTTATTTGCGGCTAAACATGTTCTTTTTAGCCCAAAAAAAATGCATGATTTTGAGCCATTTTTCGCGAATATCTCAAACAATTACGAATTTTATCAAAAAAATGATCTTAAGCAAAAATGAAGGTAATTAAATAGCAGAGTTTGCTTTTTTATTTTTGTAGGTGGTATAGAACCCGAGTTATGTCTCCCAGAAGTTGAAGTCAATTTCGAAGATAGCTAAGTATAATTGAAACGTTCAACGTTCTGTACCGGAAAAATTAAAGGTTTTCGGAGGAAAACTTATATAACACTTATTAAAGTTCTTGAAAAGATCTTTAAAGTGGTAAAAGTCGTTAGCATGAAAACTAATGAAGTTACAATCAAAATAAAATGATTGTCTTGATTTTTGAGAAAAAAATCGGTATTAAAATTAATGATTTGACGGAAAAAAAAAATTAAACATATTCCTTCTGCAATTTACTTTATTTAGTAGATTCTGGGACTTTGAACGATTTTAGAAGCCTAAATTTAAAAAAATATTTCATTTACTTTTGAATAAAATTTTTCAATTTTTTTAAAAAAATCGCCTTTTTTCAAAATATTTCAAACTAACAAAGTTATAAAAAAAATAATAGAATAGAATAAGAAATTGTAGGTTTTTTCTTACTGAACAATTCGCTTTTTTTAAATTCTTGTAGGACAAAATTTGACTGAGTTATGACCATTAGAAGCTCAAAACTAAACTCCAAGACTACCTTTCCTGAGCCCTTTTAGCTTACAAATCTAAAAAACGAAGGGTTGCAACTTTGTAATGAGTCGTAAGCTTTCTAATGTATAACAAAACATTGTGAATGCACCAAAAGAATATTTTAAACTGTTAAAAACTGTTTTTTTTTTCTATTTTTTGGCCGTGGAAGGGTAGTTTTATGGATTTTAAGGGTTGAAAAGTAATTAAATTTCATAAATTATATTAAAAAACATGAAAGGAACTTTATCCAACATATTTGAACATGAATTGAATCTTTGAAATACGTAAATTTGCGATTTTCGCATTTTTTTTCGTACAAGGGCAGTTTTCACCCCCAAATAGAAAAAAGTACACATCTAGACAATATAACTTTTGAAGTGGAGGGTCAGATGAGCTTGTATGTAAATTTTCAGGACAATCCTTGCTATCTGAAAAAATTGGGAGCTTTTACCTTATTTTCGCCTTCAGTCACTGGACTATATATAGTGCTAGAAGAGTACGCTATTATGCGTAATGGTGGCAAATGAGTAATAAACCACAACGCTGACGAGTAGTTTGTTTTTTAACCAAAAATTTTGTCATAAAATTAATGAAAACATCAGGATTCTTTTGAGATGGAAACGGAAATTGTGAATTATTTCTGTAAACAGGAGTAGGTAGGTATATATTTCAATTAACCGCTCCTTTATTTTGAGGCTTCAGAGACCAATTACAGGTAAATTATTTGTAATTTCTTGGAGCGAAGCTCTTCATCAACCTGAAAATTAATTGGCTGTATATTAGCTCGTTTATTTCAGTGTTCACAAGTTGCTATTGTTAAAAGGTTTATGTATAATTCAAAAGAAAAATACTCTTTGTCGACCACTTCATATCCTAAGGACATGCTGTTAGTAATAGTTAAGAAAGTATATAAATTCGGAAATTTTGTTAATTTCCAAAATCGTGCCAAATATTTAAACTAACCAGTTAGTAACAGATGTTGCGGATTATCGGGTACAGTTTTAGAGGAGAACCCAGACGACTTAGAGAAAGTTTTTGTCATTAAAGGACATAATTATTTCGTTTAATCAGGTCGGCGAGTGGGCCAACGCGGGGTTTTATTACCGCTGTAAAAGTTGATTAAATTCGGAACGCAGCAACAAAACTCCCCAATTAAACTGCTATAAGAAAGTTGGAAAAATAATTACTTCATTCCGGACACGTTTTTCATTAGGACCGAATTCTGAAACTTTAATTGGGTAAATTAACACCAATCATCAAGACGACACCGAAGATGACTACTGTAGTAATTTACAACTCAATAGCTGAGTCTAATGCACCTGAGGAGAAGACTTATTGAAGGTGGGATTTTGAAATTCGGCTTTTCATTTAGTTAGTTACACGAAGTCATTATTTATTTTTTGCTCGAAAACAATCATTGCAAGAGACATTAGGCTACGTTCCAAATTTGAGCAATATATCTCAAAAATTGTGGGAGATACAAACAAAAAACAGAAAAATTATTAAAATTTTAACGCCCTGTATCATGGTAACGAAGCATTTACACACGTATGTTTATATGAACTTTTTTTACTTAAAATCATGCTCAAATTCACTCCCCTGTATAAAGACATACTATTGTATAAAAACAAGACGATTTGTGGTAGCATATAATAATATGCACTTTGATCAATTTAGATTAGAGCATTTTCCGTACTTCCACAAGGTTTGAACCTATGTTCTGTATTGTTCTTACATGTATTATGTTAATGAAGTCTCAAATGCAATAGGCAAAAAAATCTAAACAGATGAACAATAAATTCAATTTACTGGGGGTAGACGCAAAAATGTCCAACTTATTACATACCGCGACATCTACTGTCCAGTAGTGAAACTACAACCACTCACTTATCAGATTTCTGTTCACTAAAATCTATAATTTCTAAAATTACTATTTTCATAAACATTGTATATAAAGCACACATTTAAATAAAAAAAAATAATAGCTTTGACAGGCTGTGATAAGCCAAAATATTTTGAATACGATATGCTAATACTTATCTAATAGATTTAAAGGTCATGTTTGAATATCAATGAAATCATTACGTAGGTATTTCCTGTCATCCACAAAACATACAGACACTAGCTGTCATCTGTCAAAGGCATTTATTGTGAAATCTCAAACGTATTGTGATCTTCAGACTTTAGATTGTGGTTTAAAAAAAAATAATGCAACCCTATAAAGATCCACCACCCCCCTATACTGTGGAGCCTTCGGTGGAGCCTCTTCCAGGTTAGTTAATTATTTCTGATATGTTTATCCATATTTTAAACCTTTGCATAAATAATTAAATGTAGAGCTAACCTAACTTTACATGTATTTAGGTAGCTGTAAATATATTTTTATATGGTTGTTAAGAAAGTACAATTTATTTACAGGATTCTGTGTAATGACCTTATAACTAAAATACCAGCTGGAATACGTAAATCAGTCGTTTTAATAACTGAAATTTTATTTTATTTGGTTTGCACTGCTTATATTTTAAACTAGGTAGTTAATTACATTTTGTAAAGAATGTCCATTTTAGTGACACAAATTCGATATTATCCACCCTCTAGAGGTTACAGATAAATTAAATAAATAACATGATAAGAAGTATTAAATTAATGGCAAAATAATATTCATTACATTGCTAATATTGATAACAAGTAATTCTTATACAGTTTATGTGTAACTAGGTATTTGTCATTCATTGTTTTAGTTTCAATTTAATCGTTTTCTTTAAATATAACCACTATTCTAGATTCCAGATATTTAAAACAAATCCAAGACAAAAAAACGCAATTAGGTACTCCTATTTAAATTTGACATATTATGGTTTGTAGTTACCTACTAGCAAAACTTCTTATATTTTATAGGTAATATTTTTCAGATCAAAATTTATAATCGAGATAAAAAATAATTTAGTAGTGATGACTGAACTGAAATATTTATTGCCAGTATCTTGAGTGATAGAGTGATTATTTAACTAATCATGCCTTTAGATGATTATACGTGAATGAAATATAAATGTATTTCCAGAGTTTTCAACAAATACCAAACAAATACCTACCTACTGGTTTCAATAAATAAAAAGTAGGCGTGTATTTTACATACGTCAAATTACATTTTTATAACTACTATCTGCTACATATTATTTCTAAAGACGTTAAAAACTTACGGGATTATCCGCCTAATTTAATCTTCACCATTACACAATAAACACAATATAATAATACAGTTTCACTTTAACTTAACACAGATATTAATATAATATTAGAAATGTAAATACATGATACTCTTCGAATACACCACTAAACTGCTAATTTCACCAGAGCCACTATTTGTTTCTGTTTGTTTGTTCATTTGTTTAGAAAAGGCTCAGACCTGCCAACTTTTCTTAGAGCAATACTTAATTTGAAAATGCAAACAGTAATTAATATTTTATTTAGTTGTATAAGAAGCGTCTAGTTTAGTGGTACTTAAAAATGTGTATAATATGTAAAAATTAAAGATACATATATATTAGAACTTCTATTAATTTTTGAGGTTGCATATTTTCAAAGCAGTGTTTAACATTCTATTAAATCAGAGCAGCCGTGTAATTTCAAGACTACGGCGACGTGACCACAGTTTATATCTTCGTAAAATCGTATTATGGTTTTGTTTGTTCTAATTTTCGTAATCTACACTAAAAGTAACAGAACAAAGACTTGTAATAAACATACTTCGTTGTAGAATTATGCGAATTACGTAACAGACCCTGAATGTCTTGTGGAATAAAAAATCCACCCATTTTAATCGTCAAAAAAAATATCTACGGACATCAGACGCTTAGACGTTTAAAAAAATATAAACACAAAAAAAGCAATGGTTTTTAGAAAGTAGAGAGAAGTTAGAGGTACCTGAGGCAGTGATTGTAGTTCATCATGCAGTATAGCTGTACGCTACATAACCAATGTTAAGCCTTGAACTACAGGAAAAAGAAACAATGGAAGTAGTGATGGTAGAATGCAATTAGTGGTTGAAGGTTTTACGTAATTAACTGGGTTCTGTGAATTCTTTAATATTGTTTCTTGTTTTACTTTTAAATACTTATAACATGGTATGAGTTTTTGCAACAATAAATGATGTAAAAAATAGCAGGAAATGCGAATCTAAATTAGAAATAATATATGTATGCGCAATGCAGATAGGATGTGGTTAAGAAAGAATTTTTAAACAAAGATTTTCGTAATATTAATAGTAGGTACTGCATGCAATATACAGAGAGTACCAACTTAAAAAAAAACCTTAAATATTATTTTGTTTTAATAATTTATTGGATACCTAACATGTAATATTAAACAATAGAAAGGAAAGTAGCACCGCTGTTATCTCTCTCTCTCTCTCATCTGGTCCTTGGGGGCTTTCGTTTTGGAAAAAATAGTACCTATTAGCAACTAATATCAATTCAGAGTAACTCTAAGTTGCTATTAGCTACTATTTTTGCCAAATCGGAGGGCCTTCTTGTAACGACAGAAATTTCCGTGTTTTGACGTTTCTGCCGTGAGACAATAATAAATTCAGATACATTACATAATGTGGCCTAGGATCAGTTTAGTTGTTCGGCTACTACGCGACAATAACTATGTCTATTTCTAACCCTCAACGTAAATGACGATTGTCGTATTCTTATAAATAAAAATGTAAAACGACCCCCTTCCCCATTGTTCCAGGGGTGCACCAGCATTACAGCTACTACCAACCAACAGCGCCGCCAACGAACGTGGCCGGAGTGCCCTCTTACGGAGCCACAACGACCACTACCACCATAATCGTACCCGATCCAGAGGTCATCATCGTCGGGGCCTGCCCCGTTTGCAGGGTCGGCGTTCTTGAAGACGACTTCACCTGTCTAGGTGTTCTATGTGCCATTTTATTCTTTCCAGCGGGAATCCTTTGTTGTCTCCTCCTGAAGGAGAAGAAGTGCTCCAACTGCGGGGCTACTTTCGGTTAATCATCACACAGATCGGTTGAGTTGTGAAATACATTGTTGGTTAATCAATGTACCTTGTTATTATACCTAAGAGGATTAATAGTCGTAGATTGTAAATATATTAAAATGTGTATGTTTGCATAAATGGAAATGCCATCATCATTGCTGCTGATAATTCGAATCATTTTTTGTCTTAAAGCTAAACGAGACAAAATATTTGTCATTCATATGGTTTGACAATCAAAACTTTTAGTAATTACTTGGTTTCAAGTACACTGAAAAATATTTCTATAATAGTCAATTAGGCAAGTTGTTGATGTAATTTTGTATATTAATTTCCTTTATAGTTCCACTAGCTTCAGATTATATTCATCATTTATCCCGCTTCTGATAGCGTGACAAATTAAAAGAAAAAAGAAACACAATCAAAATAATTGTGATAAAACTATTTGCCCTTACAACTAAAGTTGCTGTTCCGCAACTGTATTGGCTTTCTTTAACTTTCTGAATATACCATTTATTGAAATATAGAGGCATGTTAGTCAAAAATTCATTCCTAAAAATCTAAGCCTAGAATGAGTATGTTGCATTTGCTGGTGAAATAACTACCATCATAACCTTTGTTCTGAAACATCACTTTAAAAATTTGAAATAATTTCGTCCAGGACAGCAATTAGTCACTGCCTAAAAGACATGGTAAACAAAATTAGAGATTATTGGACCAGTTAAAACTACCGAAAATATAAATAAGGTTTTAACAGTTAGATTCCCTGGAAAATACCAGAAGCTGACCATGTACAATGGTTTAAAATTTACAAAAACTGAAATTTTACACACACACATTTTTAATTAAATTGCATTTGTAGATGGACATGGTAAATTACATGTTTTGTTGTATTTTACATCACAATCTAGTTTGTCTACCTCATCGTAAGCTAAGAAAAGCAAGTTTCACAAACCATATCACAATGGATATTAGTCACATATTATTTTGGTTGGTATATTTGTTAAGTAATGTTCCTATAGTTTGTTAAGATTCTACTAACTCATATATAAATGTTTTAATGTTATTACTTATGTGTTATATCATTGTACTAGATATTTTATGTTAATAAATTGTTTTACTTTATTTTATGACCATGCGCCTAATTTAAACCACCATGTACAGGGTGATTCACTATATTTTGATATTTTGCTTAATCCATAAAGAAATTATTCAATTTGTAAACCCCTTAAAACCGTACTACACTGGATCCCTTGACAGGCATTCATTTATTACTTTGCATCGAATATGATCCTACTATAGTTGACTTTATACCTTTAATTTTACCTATTTTAGTTACGAATATCTCACACTACTAACAAGTAATATTTTCTCTTCAACACGTCAAAATAATGTGATCAGCGTATCTGATAATCTGATGTGTCGGGATGAGATGAAATAGACAGCATCACGATGCAGTAACAGGTCATTGTGTCTCAGTTTATTCGCCGATATTTGGAGCTTGTGCACCCGCTACATACCTCCCTGCAAAAGGCAGTTGCAAAACTGAGATTTAGCACACGCTACTTATGAAATAAGTGCATTTATTCGAAACTGCTATTACTGACATGACAAAATAAAAACCTAGACCTTAATAGTTGCACTGACCTTCCAATTAGATAGGAAGTAGTACAAAAGTGACAGGTTTAAACCGCTTGTTGGAAGATATTTCCGTCGAAATCGGACTTTTGGTTTATTATTTCTTGGTATTACCCAAATAGGAACCGGATCTGATTAAGTAATGGTCTAGAAATGGAACAATGTTGGTAATGCCACAGTATTACAAAGAGAGCTTGATCTCTACGGGTAAATTAGCTGTTTCAGACGAAACCAGGAAAGTCCTTTCAAATAATGCACTCAATTAATCATGTTTTGTAAAACAGTAGGTAGGTACCTTATCAAATAATGTAACAAACATTTTTTTTAAAGAAAGAGCCTTCGATACCCGCTGTGACTCTGCCTTTACATGCGGGAAACAAGAAATTTTTAAGGCAAAACTTCTTAATTCTCTAAAGCTGAAAAGATATTCGTATATTTTTCGGTTTATATAACATATAGAAGAACTTTTTATGGATGCGGTCCAGAAAAATTCAAGCAAAACAAACACATTATCAGTAGGTCACTTTCAAGCTGCTGTATTTTCGTAAAGAATCGGAATTGGCCCCGCAAGCTCATTTGACAGTTACAAATGTTTGATGGTCGAATTGAAGAAAACCCTGTATACAGCTAAAATTCTGCCAGACTAACTGTTCTTGAAAATCAAACTCCAATAGTGCTTGTCATTAAATATTAATTTATTTTGTCCGTAACATTAAAGGAGGTCCTTGTTTCCATAGCATGCAAATCTACATGCGATATTATCGCGGAGGTGATTTCAACATTTACGAAATTATCCAGCTCCGCCTTCAAGGTAAATATATCGAAAATTATAATGTGGATATAAATTAAAATTTTTTATTTATTATAATACATATGACCCTGAAAGATAGGAAGTTATATAGGAACAAACCCGATAGGACATTTACCGTGTGACAATTGTTAAGTAAATTAAATATTTTTATTTTAATTATATGTACGCTAATCATGGATAATTATGTCGCAATTGAACGGTTTTGTTAACCTTACACGTAATTATTTGACACGCTATTTGCTGTCGGATTAGAAAAAAAATCGAGCGTTAATTTGGTATATAAGTACACGATCAAAAACAATAATTTAAATATTGTTAAATTATAAAGACTTTTTCCTTTCTCGAAGTAAAATTGACTGTATACTCTCTGAAAAAAAATATTGACATCTGCAGTGTAAAAATCATATCGTCTCGAAAGGTATGTTTATAACTTGATTTTATGACTGAAATTAAAAACAACAAAGTTGTAATTGAGGGGGGTGGAGGGTGGTAGATGGGCTACGGGGGCCGTAGCCCCGGACCTACGAGATCATCGGGCCCCGGCAAGGTCTGGCATTTTTTTTGTGAATCAAACCAAAATGTGTTTAGGTTTTGACAGGTTGCTGATTGTGTGACCTTTTTTTTCTTTTTTTTTTTAGAAAGAGGGTCTTCGTATAGCTTTGGCAAATTTAGTGAATTTCTGTCTTTCATCAGTAAGTTGTTAGTCCAATTTTTATGAACCTATTTCTATTAAAATACAACACCCTGTGTATGAATAATTCAAGGTACAACCTCTTGTTATGTCATGATGTAGAAAAAAACATGCTTATTAGTTATGAAACCATTATGTTTCATAACTAATAAGCATATTTTATGGCACATTTTCTGGGAAACTCTATATCATTATAGAGTTTCCCAGAAAATGTGCCAAAATTTTAACCACATATTTAATTCATCAAAAACAAATTTTGTCTCATATTTTTTAAGAAATATATCATTTGCGTAATTTAAAATTTTTATAACCCGCAAGTAGAGCAAAAGTCGAAACACAAATAGAAAGAAGTACAAAAATGGGAACTAATTATATCCTAAAAATAACTTTTTTTAAAGCTGGTTATATTATCGCGAATAAAGAGAGACTCGTGGTTCGAGTATTTGCCTAAAATTCACACACTTGTTCACTTGTTGATCGTTTTTCGTTGAGTAACACATAAAATGCAAATAAAGTTCAGTTCAAACTCTTAATTCATTATCATGAACTAAATAAAATAAATATCACGATTAAATAGTTCTTAATTACGGTTAGATTCGCTTTTCATAAGTATCCAAACGAAAAATCTATGACTAATGATCAAGCTGACCAAGATCGTATTTATTTTATAAGTGGGTATTTACGTAGATGGTGTTTTTATGTGAAATCCTATAATATCTAATGGCGGAAGACTACGGAGGGTAAAACGTACCTTATAAATTAATAAATATAATAATGGTCTTTTTAAAACAAAAAGTACACCTTGAAATTTATGTACTTCCATGCATTGACAAAAATAAAGTATCGTTCATTTTTTAAAAAGCGTTAAAAGAGAATTTTTCAAATCAGATTCTTTTTAAATTGAAACGTTTTACTTTGAAAAACTCCAAGGATTTGAAATATTGTTTAAGGGCAATTTATGATTCTACAACAACCCTTGGAAAGATATCAATTTGCCCACAAAAAAAATGCTTTAAATCTTTTATTGCTGTCGTATTATGTGATAATACAGTATTATACATATCAGTATTCAATAGAAATTGATTACTCAACTTATAGTTCTGTTGAAACACATGTTAAGTAGGGAATTTTAATTTTAGAATAAGTCACAGAAGTTATTACGAGGTTGAATGATTCGAATTGAGGTTTACCACAAATCTTAATCAGTCACTCCCTTTAATGACAGTTTTTTCCGCTCTACGATTGATTGTCTTTGGTTTAGAATTTTAAAGAACTAATTCATTAATTAGTATGTTCTTAAAAGTAATTAAATGATTTTTATTAATTTTTTTCGGGTTAGTACGCTTGAATTTACAGTAGCTACAGCTAAAATTCACCTTGAAAAACGTCCTCACCCAAACGTAAGAATTATTGAAACTAAATTAAATCTTGAGTTATTGGTGATTGAAAATGTACATTTTTTATTTAAAAAAATACGTTTTTCAGTAGTTTTTCTCGAATAACTCGGAAAATAGACATTCTATAAAAAAAAAACATCACGAAGAAAATGAAACTTAGAGATAAAGAAAAAAATAGAGTTTTTTTTTATTTATGCAATAGGTGCTGAGATACGACTGGTTGAAGATAAGTTCATGTCTGCCAGAAACTAAATTGGAAACGTTTAAAGTAAAATAACTAAAAAAAAGAAAAATGTATAGTACTTTAAGAAAATCTTTAAAATGTACTTTTAAGTCATTAGCATAAAAATTAACAGTTATGATCAAAATAAAACTGTTAATTAGCTTTTTCGGAAAAAAATCAGTACAAAACCTTATGAATTTTTCACGAGATTTAAAATTAAAGGTAATTCTTCTACAATTTACATTTTTTATGTGCTAACAATATATTATACAAATTTAAGCGGTTTAGAATGCATATTTTTGAAAATGTTACGTTTTGATTGAGAAACATTTTTTTTAATTCCAAAAAAATTACATATTTTTGAAAATTAATTTAAAAATAAAAAAGATACGAAAAATATTCAAGAGCACAAAAATTTAGATTTTTTTCAAACAATATTCTGGTTACTTTTTATTTGTGTAGGATAAAAATTAACTGAGATGTCGCTGCTAGAAGTTTGCAGTTGAGGGCGAAGGTCATTTCACACCCTTTAACCTTAAAAATCTCAAAAATAACGCGTTAAAAAATTTTCAATTTTACAGTACTTTTAGCTGTCGAAATTTTCCGTAAAATCGTTTTTGGATTGTCTTAATAGCTTTAAAATTAAGGAAGTTATCGTTTAAAAAACCGACGGTATCTTGCCACTTGAATTTTTGGAGCATATCAATATTTTGGTTATCCACAACTTTGGAGCATTCATAGGTATACATAATAAAATAATATATATGTTTGAAAATTTGAAATTATGACTGCATGGAAAAAATATTAAGAAATAATTATTTTGAATATTGCATAAATTAAAGTAAATCGCGAGAAAGAAAGTTATTACGAAAAAAAATTACAATTCATTTTAAATAATTTAAAAGCCATTTTTTTATATTTTGTCATTGGTTGTAGTTTTTAAGGGTTAAAACAATGCGATAAATTATAAATTGTATTATAAACGGATAAACGTATTTAATTTATCCTGTTTGTACTACCAAATCATTTCAAACTGTTAAAAACTATTTTTCTAAATATTTTGTTATTAGGGGTAGTTTTTTAAGGGTTGAAATATTGTAATAAATTATTTATAATACCATAAACTATTGAAACAATTTCTATCTAATATATATGCGCCATAAAAATATTTTATAACTATTAATTTTATATTTTTTTAAATTATTACCCACAATATAAAATAATATTTATTCTATATATTAATATATGATTTTAGTTTATAAAAGACTTATTTTTATATTTATTCAGGTGGTTTTCATCCCCTAAAAATAAGAAGCGTTCAAGCATATATAACTTTTCATCTACAGCGTGAAATAAACTTAATTTCAAATTTTCATAAAAATCGGATCTATCCGAAAGTATTAGGAGGCTTTACCCTATTTTTCTGTTCGTTCCCTAGACTACAGGAGTTATAATAAATACCATATAACGCAGAAAATCTAACCCCCAAGAAAATACTTTTAAATGTCAATGCACTCTATCTACTAATCTGTAGGTGCTATAAAACAACTATTCTAACAACGATTTATACCCCTCACATGAAGTAAATAGCTATCATCATCCATCCGCGGAGTGACCAGGCCTATACAGGTTTCAAACTTAACAGTTCTCGTCAGTATGCTATAGTTGAGTCAACCGACAATAATTTAGCTATTTAGATGTCTATCTACAGACATGTTTTGAGTATTGGTGAGATATAACCTACAAAACATATGCACTTAGGTTAACTTTACTAAATATTGAGGTACAGCTAAAAAATTCCTAAAAAGATATTATGAATGTCGCTTGGAAAGGCCCTAGTTAATAACCTCCATAAGACAATTGAAAGTAAACTGACGCAATATTCTTCAAAACTTACATTATCAAATTCGTACTAAATTGCTTTTTTTAAGAAGAAGGAACAAAATAGACCCATGGTGTACAGTAAAAAATTGGTTTATATTTTTATGTCTTACCTCTCAACTTGCAGCAGCTTTTTTCAAAACACCCTGTAAATATAAGGATAAAATGGAAGGTACGGAAGGGATCTTTGCTAGGGTTTGCAATTATTTTAGCCCTGAAAGTAAATTATTTTATTTATATTTTTTTATTTTTGTACTCATTTACATTTATTAAGGAATTTAAAAAATGTATTTAAATCATAGTGTTAAATAAAGAAAATAAAATTTAATGTAGATACTGATGACTCCAATCAGCTTTATATTTGCAATAAAAAATTCTACTAAAGTTTCAATGGCTATTATTTTTCCCCAGTCATTTATTTAACCTGTGAAGTGTAAAATGTAATACAAGGCTCGGATAATGAAGGGTATCACAGTGTTCGAATTTGTCCATGAACGCCTTACTTATCTTTTTGTTACTTTGAAAAAACTATCTAGATGCTCCAGATATATCGCTTTGTCTTTTCATCTGTTACAATCAGAAAATAACAAAACACATCTAGAGCGTCTAGATGTTGATACCGAACTTGCCTTAGTAGAAGGCAATAGAAAGTATTACGTGTTTAGTATTAGTTTAGTATTAACTTTTTTAACAAGAATGATCTTTCTTCGTAAAGTGAAAAACAAAGTAGTTTTCCTCTCTATCTGTGAGCATCCTGTATTTTTTACAAGAACCAATAATATTAATGCACAGCGAGATTAATTTTTCATAAATAAAAGAGCTTGTTCAATGCTTTGAAATTGCCAGCCTTTACTTGACTACAGATACTTGGATCCTATAAATTATAACACAAATTTTAACAATGTCATGCACTAAATGTATGCATAATGGCAGTTCCAGTGAATTTTATTAGTTTATTACAGGAAATGGGAAAGTACAGCCAATTTCTCCGAATTCGGACGTCCGCACAGTTACCTCATACGCAAATCAGAGCCGGTGCTTTTCTCGTCCAAATCCCATCACACCGACGACCGCATTTTGACGCGTTTCAAAAAACCCAGCGGCGACGGCGGCAATCAAAACATTAATTCACCTTAAACGATTAGTGCTACCCATGGCCACCTACCGCTTCTCATTCGCGGGAAAGTCTACTGCAAGGTTCAGCACGTGACCACAACACAATCAAGTTAAAAACCAGAGTCTTTCCGATGTACCTCATTTATGATTCAGTCGTGTGAATTTACACGAGGAATCCAAGATGCCTGCCACCGGCGAAGACAACATACAGGGCGTCATCGACGAGCCGGCCACCTACAGCGATGCGGTCGCGTCCTCTTCCGACGAAGAAGTCACCTTCGCCAGCATGGAAGTCAAAATCAGCCCGAAGACAGTGTGCGCGACTAGGAAAACCGCGACCTTCGAAAGTCTACCGTCCAGGAGGGACCACGAGGAGTTCATGAGGCAGTGCACTGAGATCTTACTCAAGGATGCGGTATTCGAAGGGACCAGCAGGAAGAGCAAGGTGTTAAACTACCGCAACCCCGAGGAATTGCAGAACCTGTTCCAGTTCGACCTGAAGTCCACCCCCTCTTCTCACGAAGAGCTCGTCAAGCTCCTGAGGGATACCATCCTTTACTCCGTGAAGACGGGACACCCTTACTTCGCCAATCAGTTGTTTTCCTCCCTGGACCCTTACGGGTTGGTGGCGCAATGGCTTACGGACGCCCTCAACCCCAGTGTGTATACCTACGAAGTGTCGCCTGTGTTTACGCTGATGGAAGAGACTGTGCTGAGGGAGATGAGGAGGATAGTGGGTTTCAAGGACGGTAAGGGGGATGGAATTTTTTGTCCTGGTGGTTCCATGGCTAATGGATACGCGATCAGCTGCGCTAGGTACAAGTTCATGCCAGACATTAAGGTAATTCTAGCTCTTAATAGTTAATCAAGGTCAAACTTATCTTGTGCGCGAGATGCTCAGGTCAAGGGGTGACAAAGACAGGGGACCTTAATAGTAGAGCGGGTACCTTCGGTTATAAATTCGGTAAATATACGAACAAATTACCACTAGCATCTGAAGCGCGCGTAGAAGATGAATTCGTAAGAGTTTTTGTGACACTTCGAATTTGATATGGTCCTAGTACTGAACATCACCGTCCTTAGTTATAATAGGGGGTTGGGCGTGATATTTCCTTTCATTAAATTTAATTAATAACAAACACAACAAATAACAAATTAATTTTAAACTTAAATCTCTTTCAAATTTAATTTTTAAACTAAATTCTAAACTTTCAATTCTATATACGAGTACTTAAATATATACAAATTAAAAATATTTAGAAATTAAAATTAAACTTCTGTCTGCATTATCATACGCTCATACATTTAATTGCTAATGAACACAATCATATTAATAATTACTATATAATTATAAATTATGTATCCTTAATTACATATTAATAAAATAATAACACTAAATTATTATACATTCCTAATGTTTATAAATATGCAAGAATTAGTAGTTGCCACTTAACCTAAATGAAAATTGCATTGTTCTTGCATGCTTATTGGAAGGGATATACAGGGTTACTGGAAATATGCTTCTACTGTCATTGTTTCAAAAATTATTATGAACAACCTCAGATTCTTTTGGTACGAATATCTATTTATTGGACTTTAATTTAGTCTTTTATCCCTGAAACCGTGAAGAAGTGATAGTTCCAAGTACTGCTCTCAAATTGCTAGAAAAATAGCTAAAACTTTAGTTCATACCATTTTCCCCCAAACACAGTATAAGCGATACACGAGGGAATCTCTGTTTGTTATACATTTTTTATCTCTTTTAGACGAAGGGTCTCCATTCGTTGCCCCGCTTGGTCCTGTTCACTTCCGAGGATGCTCACTATTCCATAAAGAAAATGGCCTCGTTCCTTGGAATAGGCTCCGATAACGTCTACCTGATCAAAACCGATCCCCGTGGTCGTATGGACGCCGGCCATTTGGAGCAACAAATCCAAAGATCTCTATCAGAAGACGGTGCCCCGTTTATGGTTAGCGCTACTGCTGGAACGACTGTGATAGGAGCGTTTGATCCTCTGGTGCAAATTGCAGATATATGCGAGAAATACGGTTTATGGTTCCATGTGGACGCTGCCTGGGGAGGAGGAGCTCTAGTTTCGAAAAAACATAGGGGACTGCTCAATGGAATAGAAAGGTGAGTCCAAAATGATCTTTATAGATTCAGAATAATAAGCAAAATAACAGTTGATAAAATATGTGGAACAGATCAGAGACACGTGTAAGCCTTTTTTTGGTTTGGTTCTTGGCCATTGGGGTGCGGATGGCGTTGACAATATGTTCATGGGCTTTATTTCTCTTGAAATCGGAAAAGTGTATGCGTTTAAGGGGAGTTAAGGGTGCGAGTGGAGTGACAGTTAGTCCAAGCATTCTATGACGGCCTAATGTTAAATTTGCAGAAATTATTACCCGGCCAAAAAAAAATTTGACGTATAGGAAATTAAATTTTTTTAGTTTGAGTTTCTTCTTCTTTAAACTCAATCCAAAATGGCGAACATGGTCAAAAAATTAACAAAATTGCAAATAACGGTTTTACTTAAATAACTAAAAAACTCTAGTTCCGATCGAAAAATTTTAAATGAGAAAGTTGTAAGTTTTAAAAAGATCTATCGACTGACTTTTTATACGTATCCATTGCTTTGTTACTTTTCGAGATATATTGAAAAAAAACGTTAAAAATCTTCTCTTTTCTTTTTTTCTATAACTCATTTACATTTACGTTCCCATACTTGCTATTTCCTGAAAGTATAGCCCGCGGCAAGCCAACAAAGCACATTTTTGAAAAATTAAAAAATATTAATTATTTTTCAAGATTTTTTTTTTAAAATGCACTCTCGAAAATTGGCTAGATCTTCTCAGCTGATGACCCTACAGTAAGGATTTTTAGTTTATTTTCTTCGTCAAGAGTTGTGTTACCATGCTGTTAAAAAAATTTCGATGATTTTATTAATTTTAAGAATCAAAAAATGTCTGAAAAAATTTTTGGTTATGCTTTTTTCAAATAACTTTCAATTTTTAATTTATGACAACGATTTTTATAGAAAGACATTGCTGACATTTTTTCACGAATTAAAAAAAAATGGAGGTCAATATTGAATACTTATATTTTCAAAAAAATAATAATAGGATATGTTTCAATGATTTTTAATGTTATAATTGAGTAATAAAGAGAAGCATACAGACACGCGCTCGCACTGAACTGATGACGTGCATTCTAAATGTCTTGCGCTTGCAAAATCTTTGATATCTCAGCTTTTGAATCACGTACAAAAATCCTTTTGTACTTAATGTGGAGTAGCTTGACAAGATAGACAAGATTATTATAGTCATTTTCGCCTTAGAAGCAAAATAGTCCTGGAAATATTTAATTTATGTAAATTTTTTACATTTATGGTAATTTTAATAGTTATTTATTATGACAATAGTATTTTTCATGCAATACCTTAATTTTTTGGCTAATTACTAATTATTACAATTACTAATACTAAAAATCATTGAAACATATTCTATTATTTTTTCTTTCTTGAAAATATAAGCATTCAACATTAACCTCCATCAAGCTCATCGCTGTAAAATGTTAATTGCGTCTTCTGCATTTTTTTTTAAATAAAAAATTTACCTCGGTTCCAGAAGGTCATAGAGAAACACTTTTTTAATTCGTGAAAAAATGTCAGCAATTTCTTTCTATAAAAATCGTTGTCATAAAGTAATAATTTGAAGTTATTTGAAAAAAACATACCCAAAAAGGGGAAATTTTTTCAGTCATTTTTTTTATCCTTAAAATTAATAAAATCGTCGAAATTTTTTAACAGCATGGTAATATAATTCTTTACGAAGAAAATAAACTGAAAATCGTTACTGTAGGGCCATCCGCTGAGAGGATCTAGCCAATTTTCGAAAACGCCTTTTTTTTCAAAAAATCGATAAATCGCGAAAAATAATTAATATTTTTGCATTTTTCAAAAATGCACTTTTTTGGCTTAACGCGGACTATGCTTATAGTAAATAGCAAGTATGGAAACGTAAACGTAAACGAGTTATAGAAAAAGAGGGAAGAGAGAATTTTTAACGGTTTTTTCGATATATCTCAAAAAGTAATAAAGCAATCGATACTTACAAAAAATCAGTCGATAGATCCTTTTAAAAACTACAACTTTTTAATTTAAAATTTTTCGATGAGAGTTGTGGTTTTTTAGTTATTTTAGAAAAACCGTTTTTGCAACTTATATAAAAAAAATCCATTTTGGACAATTTTTATAGGCTCTAGACGTTTTTGGGACTTTTAACTACAAGAGGCCCCAAAAATAGTTCGTAGGTATCCTCAGCAATTTTCAATTTTGACCGAGACTACTTTTTAACGTAATAAGTGCAGGGTTCTGTGCACAATGAATGCCATTTTAATATCGCAGACAAATGTTATTATATTGTTATAGTTTTACCTAGATTATATTTTTATATTTGTTTACATGAAAGCGTATTATGATATAACTTCACCCTTGACAATATTATAATATCCCGTCGAATATGACAAACCTTCAGACATATTAAAAATTAATTAATTACTTAGTTTCGTGCTGTTTGAAAGTTCCATACCTACCAGTTTTTGAATTTCAAATTATTAATTATGAGTGGTAATTATGCTAATCAGTAGATATACCTCAATTATAGCTAATTGTTAAGTACACTTTTTCCAAATTTAATGTGAACAATATTATTATTATGTGTTTTTTAAAACTTGTCGTTTATATAACAACTTTACTATACACGGTGTAGCAGATAAAGTGGGAAATTCTTACAAACCAATATTTTTATTTTTTTTTTTTTCAGGGCCGACTCAGTCACTTGGAATCCCCATAAACTATTAACGGCCCCACAGCAGTGCTCTACTTTGCTATTGCGCCACGAGGGAATTCTCTCAGCTACTCATTCTGCTAATGCTGCATACCTCTTCCAAAAAGACAAGTTCTACGACACGAAGTACGATACAGGTGAGTAACTGTATTTCCGTTTACTTCAATTTGGGTTCAATTTTTTGTTAAACAAACAAGTGAAGACAAACAAAGAAAAATTAGAATGTTGACATACCTAATACTTTTAATAAGTAATGAATGTAAATATTATAGGTTAAAATTTACATTTAAAAAAAGATCTATGACATAGTTTTTACACAAGCTATCCAATGGCACCAAATGACTTGTTATTAAGAATAAACCTGTCTCAACTTTTTTTACCAGTCAGTTGTTTCAAATTATCAAATTTATGACTCTTTTTATCGGGAGTTTCGTTTCAGGCGACAAACACGTCCAATGCGGCAGGAGAGCAGATGTGCTCAAGTTCTGGTACATGTGGAAGGCCAAAGGGACGTCAGGACTAGAACGCCACGTAGACAAGGTCTTCGAAAACACGAAATTCTTCGTAGACACCATCAGGCACAGGCCAGGGTTCGAACTTGTGATAGAAGAGCCGGAATTCACAAATATCTGTTTCTGGTACATTCCCCCTAGTTTGAGGGAAGCAAAGTCCAATCCGGATTATAAAGAGAAGCTCCACAAGGTAGCGCCGAAAATCAAAGAGAGGATGATGAAGGAAGGGACCATGATGGTGACGTACCAAACGCAAAAGGAGCATCCCAACTTTTTCCGAATAGTGTTCCAAAATTCAGGCCTTGAAAAGTCCGACATGATTTACCTTATAGAAGAATTTGAGAGACTTGGAAATGATCTGTAAATCAATCCGCCTTTGTGTTATGCGAGATTTTTTATTTATATTTATTAGTTTAATTTGTTTTTCAGTGTATGAATTAGGATTTATTTGTTAAATTATATCAGTATTAATAAACAGACGCGGATTGTATCCACCTTTATTAGTGATAAATTAAAATGGCATACCAGACTGCTTTTGTTAATAAAATTATATTTCTCTTTCAAATTCATAAAAAAAGTTAGTTATAAACTCGTATATACAGTGTGTCCCGTTTTTCAGATTAACACCTCTGGAAATGTGAGAAGGCTGTGGGCTTTCCCAAGCCAATTTTTTTACAAATAGCAGCCTGAAGAGAGGAGGTTATAATAAAGAGTCTTTATTAAGGCGGGGCTCAGTCTTTGGCTGCTTTTGCCCAACCTGAAATTATAAAGTTACAAGAGAAAATACATATAGACATGGAGTAAATTTAACATCTAACAGAAACATAACTTTCCTGTTGTATGATTAACAAACCTAAATATTACAACCTAACTTACTACGTTTTTTACTACATTTTAATACCACGTCATCACTGACAAGAATTTACTAATGAGGACTACTAAAATAAACTTTTACCTTCTTTTTAAAACTACTGATATTTTTTATCTGTTTAAGATCATCTGGCAACGAATTAAATAACAAAGGCGCGTAATAGGAAAACGATTTTCTAAAGGAAGCTGTTATATGCCGAGGTATTATTAATAAGAAAGGGTTCCTTCTAGACCTACTGTGTATTTGATCTGCAAAAATAATTTTTTCTTTTAAATATGTAGGCTTATCTGTAATAATTATTTTCTGAATAAAACAGGCAAAGTGAATTTCTCTTCTCACATTCATTTTTAACCAACCATGTTCAATGTAGCTTGGAGTAATGTGATACCTTCTTTTAATATTCACAGAAAACTTCATGCATGTATTTTGTAAGACCTGAATTCTATGTGCATCATAAAATGATAAGCAAGGACCATACACTGTATCGCAATAATCAAATAAGGATAGAATTAGAGTATCAACTATTTTTAATTTCACAGGCGTACTTAAAATAAATTTAAATTTGTATAAACATCTCAACCTCGCATACGCAGCTTTGATTATATTGTCGATGTGAAATGTAAAAGAAAATTTTGGATCTAGAGTAATGCCAAGGCTTTTACATTGATTATTTATTGGTAAAACAGTGTTATTCAGCAAAAGCCTGCCTTGCAAATCTACTCTACCACGGTGGGTATTTGATCCCGTTAACAAAACATTTGTTTTCTGTGGATTTAACAGCAATGCATTTTTTACAGACCAATTGTATATGTTATTAAGATCACTATTCATTTGAGTAATAGCCAAATCTGAATTATCTGTTGAAAAGGGCAAAAATAACTGGCAATCGTCAGCATATAAATGCACCTTACTATATTGTATTTCATTAGGAATATCCGCAGTATAAATGACGAAAAGTAAAGGCCCCAGTATAGATCCTTGGGGGACTCCACTGGATATATTTAACGGGTTTGAATATATAGTTGTGCTGTAACCGCTCCTAAAACCAGATTGTTTATTCTGCAATATGTCAAATTTATCAACATGACTTTTTAGTTGACCATGAACAACTCTTTCTAATATCTTAGAGAAAACAGGTAGCACACTAATAGGTCTCAAATCTGTTAACTGGGAAATATTTGCCTTTTTCGGAATAGGGGTTATTAACGCATGTTTCCACCGATTCGGTACAATGCTGTTGTTTAGTGACATATTGATTATATGTGTAATAGCGTCACAACAAAAAGGTAAACATAACTTGATCATTTCTACAGTAATTTGATCTACACCACAAGCATTTGTTTTTATATTATTTATAATTTCAGAGATTTGCACGCTATTTATAGGTTTGAACTCCATTAAGCTAGTTATTTTGTCACATTTATGATTGTTAAAAAAAGAAACTCTATCTCTTATATTCTACTAATCATATTATTGGTGTGATAAAAGCCTGGCCTACTAAGTTTTTTTACAAGGGTCGTTTTTCCAGAAGGTATTAGGCATTTTTCTATCAAAAAGATGACATTACTAGGCTAGCTAGAGAGCGACAAAGTAAAGTAAAGAAATCCGTGCGATAGACAAGGATGGCTAACCACGGGCGTCCCATTTAAAATGTCACTCAGATATTCAAGACCGCGTGAAATCAATCAGTGGTGGGGGGAGCAAACACATCTACTCCGATCTCGAGTTCAAAACTGCGACGCTCGGAAAAATTTCACTTATCAGCTTCTAATGGACCAATTTCGATGATTTTTTTTAAATCGAAGTCTCGCAACTTAAAAAATTCAATTATCATATTTTCAACTACCTTTTATTATTAATTATTGGACTTTTGACAGATTTTGACAGACAGTTACTTAAAAAATGATTAATTTATTGTTTATTTACTATGTTAATATTCACGACCAAAATTTTTGCATGTTGCACTAGGTAATACTAGTGTTTCTTTAAATATTATAAAATTGTTTAAACGATAATTATTTAATTAAATAACTGAAAATTGGTATTAATTTTTAGTTGTACGATAAATTTCTAAAAATCTTTCAAAAAAAATAAATTGTGAATAATTATAATTTTAATTTTTTCGTTTACATTTAAAATATTTATCTAAATTTTATTGTTTATTTATATAAAAAATTATAAGAATCTTTTGGATAGGTACTTGAATAAACAGTACACACTTTTCATGATTTTTTTAATTTTAAACTATTTATTTCAATTTTTATTTATATTTAATCTAATCTAATTCTTTTACATGCCTCATCAGTATTATCACAATCTATTTCCTCGTCCTGCAACTGCAAAATATCAATTTCAATGACTCTGACTGCCGAGTTCACTTGCACTTTCTTCTGACATGTCTTCTTCAAAATCGATTTCGAACTTGTCTGCTTCCACTGTTTTGTAAGCATTTTCACACATTTGCCCATGGCAATGGGTGCAATACTCAAAGCATTTTTGAACTCGAGAATTCAGATCGGAGTAGATGTGTTTGCTTCCCCCACCACTGATTGAATTCACGCGGTCTTGAATATCTTTGAGCAACATTTTAAATACGACACCCGTGATTTCAAATTTTGAAAATTTATATCTGGAAAGTACTCGGAATGACAAACCTATTAATTAAAAAACCAGCCCTTATACTCTTATAGTTTTGCTGTAAATAAGGGTTAACTTTAACGGGCTATAACTCCGAAAATAGTGGGCGGATCATCAGATTTGTTTTTTTTAAAGTACTCGTCTTTCCGAGTACTTTCAAACCATATTTTAAAATAAAAAAAAATTTTGAACCATTTTAAAGCTTGAGCTCTTCTTTTTGTGATGAAATATTCAAGTATTCAATGGCTTTAGATTTTTAGAAATTTGATTTTGAAAATTTTTTAATTTAAAAAAAAATTTAAACAATTATGCAAAAACTATCGAACCGAATTGGATGAAATTTGGTGTGATGATTCTATGCAGTTTAATTGAGAAAAGTATGAAGATCCTAGGTATTATTCGTGTCTGAAAAAAATTGATAACGCATTTTTTGCAATTTTTTAAGTTTTTTCAGATTTTTGCAATAACAATAATTATTTTTTCAAATTGCAACTAACTCTGTGTTAATTACAAAACTTTTTTTCCTCTTCCATTTTTGTCTAAAACGAATAGTTGCTAAGTTGTCAAAGAGAAATCCAAGAAAAAAATGATTTTTTTTTGTTTCTTTTCTATATTTTTTTGCAATAACAATTAAACCCACGTTTTTTTTATTTGCATAGAAAAATTATCATTTCTGATGTTATTTAGAAGCCGTTAAAGCAAAAATCTCCGATCATATGCGTTTTACCCAAGTTTACCCTTTTTAAAACAGATACCGCCTGGACTAACTATAAACCTGCTTTTTACCTGCTTTTTTGCTACCTACTCTGTCAGAAAATGATAATTATAACATTCCTCCTCAGACAAACCAGCCGTGAGCCTCCACCGTTTAATTTCTTCTACATTTTGACGGGTTTGAAATAAAACAAATAGTACTAATCAGATAATATATTTACTTATGAATGGAATACAATCTATATACAAAAATAACGACGAACTTTAATGGCTGAGTATATAAATTATTCATACACTTAATCCTACGGCCACTAAAACGTGACATCGCCTGGGCTCTCGACGAACCACGGATTCGTTTATATCGCAACAAAAAGTGTTGAAATGTGGGAGGCTTCTAAATAACAACGAAATTGGTGTAAATCACTCGGATAAACCAGCCCGATCAGAATGGCTTGTGCGAAAAAATCCCCAACTCGAGAAAAGTCGATCTTCGCCAGAAGAAAAATCATCCAATTACATCCGGCTCCGGCACGAAAACCCGCCTGCAGTTTCAATCGGAAACCTTCTAACAGAATTCCGCCGGTGGACTTCCGAAGGAAACGACAACCAGAAGAGAACTAAATAAATAGAAAAATCACACAGCCAAATAATTTCACCTTTCCGGTACAACGAAAGAAAATATTTCAGATGTTCGAAAGAGCAGCCATACTGCTTTTGCAATCTATTGAGGTCCTCTCGACGTCGACAAACGTTAAGGAAAATTGTTCTAAGAATTCTAAACATTCCTTTGTTGATCTGTACGCCAGTTCTTGCATCACAAAGCTGACTGTTACGTTTTGACGGTAGCTAAACATAAAAACAATATAAGAATGCGATATAAAAAAACCACCTGAAGGATGCAAATATTTCTGTAATGCAAGTCACACTGCTGTGCCAAAAAGGTGCAAAACTAAATACCGCAACTCTTAACGTTGTTTATTTTGTTTCGTTTTAAAACCTATCGTGTTTTTTTAATTATATTTTCAAAATTTGAACAACTGAAAGTAAAATTTTATAAAATGCAACTTCCTAAAAAATATTAGTATGTTTCCATTAATTAATGCAAGTTTGTTTGTAGAACCAATCGGTTAAAGAAATAAAGAGTGACCAAAAAAACCTGTAATTTTCGCCCATTTTTGCACAATTCGCAAAGAATTAAAAAAATACATAAAAATGTTTTTAGTCGCAAATAATTTGTTGTAAAAAAACTGAAATGAGGATAGCTTTTAGTATTTTGAAAATTTTAAAAATCACCCCTACTTAGGGGTTGAAAAAATGCCAAAAATTAAGAATTTGAATATTACCAGTTGATATAAAAACTATGTGAAATATCTTAACATCTTTTTTTTGGAATTTTTACAATTATTTCTGATATTCTTTATTTTTGGGGATGATTCCACCCTCTGACCGCGCTTAAGGGTGGATTTTCTAATTCAACATGCTTATTTCAGTCATGAGAATAAATCTTTCTTTGTATCAAGAATCATTCGATAGAAAAATTCACATGCTAATAGTTTTTATATTTATTGGTAATATTCAATTCTTCATTTTGGGCATCTTTTCAACCCCTAAATAGGGGAGATTTATGAAAATTTTCGAAAAACTAAAAGTTATGCTCATCTTAATTTTTTACGACGAGTAATTTGAGACCAAAAACATATTTTTATCTATTTTCTTTATTCTCTATGAATTGTGAAAAAACGGGAGATTTTTGCGTCACTCTTTGCCCAAAAACTATTCAGCCTTATCTAAAAGTCGTGCATACATGCATGCATTAGAGGTTATTCCGAACTGCACGCAACTAGTGCACTAAAAAGTGGTAAAAATCTATCGATACTGTGCATAAAACTTGTTAAATTAAATATTTGCATCCCTTTTGTACATAAAATAACACAACTGAAAAATAGAAAATGACATTCAATTCCAAGTAATTTTTTTTACACCGAATACTGAACAACGCTAATTTTTTTGTTGCATCCCTTAAAAAATTATCAGAGATTGAAAAATAAAATGTGCATTAATATCAGAGAAATTTTAATATATATTTTTTTATTAAATTAAATCTTTGATTTGGTTTTTAAATTATTTAAATTATTCTTTTTCCGATATATCCAAACAATTATCCAATACATAAAAAAAAATAGAACGAAAATATGTAGAAATAAGTAATTTATAAATTAACTTACGTTTTTATCAAGTTTTCACCTTTCATGTAAAAAAATTTTGCCTCTCGATTAGGATAAGTGCCATGAGCAGTTGTAATTTGGTTTAATGTAAAACTAATAGCGCATCAATGGAAAAAAATTATTTTACCGAGTTAGCAAATTCCACTTTCTTTAACGTAAAAATAAACGGATTAAGAAAATGCACAAAATATCTGATCTGATTTTAGAATATTATTTCGACTGTAAATTTTCAAAAAACATTCTTTATCAATATTCAACCTGTTTTATTATTATTTTTTGAATATCACGAATTGTTTTTTTGTTTTTCTTGCAATCGCAATAGAATTTAATTAATTAAATACAACTGAAATTTCAATTATTGAAATTAAGACCCAAAACGATTCAATACAGTAAAAAAAAAATGAAGTTTATGGGATTCACACGGTCC
This sequence comes from Anoplophora glabripennis, assembly GCF_000390285.2. Classification (NCBI taxonomy): domain Eukaryota; kingdom Metazoa; phylum Arthropoda; class Insecta; order Coleoptera; family Cerambycidae; genus Anoplophora; species Anoplophora glabripennis. The sequence continues at coordinate 220,183 of NW_019416251.1, forward strand.
TACATTTCAATACTTTTTTTAACTTTGTAAAATAAAATTAATAAATATTATAATATTAATTCTCGACAAAGAATCATTTAACATCAAACCTGTCGCAGTAGGAATATTAATCATTAATTTTTTAATATTTATTTTATTATGAACTGAAATATATTAAGATGGATTCATGGATTTTCCTGCAAACATTGCTTGCGACTAACATTATTCCTATTATGAAATGTTAAAACCAAATAAGTAAATTCAGTCAAAACCATGCGGGTGTTCAATATTCCACAGAAAAAATTCTGCATTGGCAAAAAATAAGAAAAAGAAATTCATATGAACGTAGACTTGCAAACAATTCATTTTCGAGATACAGGGTGATAAACTTTTATCACATTTTAACTTCATCATTTGCCTTGTACAGTTTTGAAGACAAGGTATTTTGAAAACGATCGAGGACCAAAGAAATATACGAGTTAGATAATGTTCAAACTCTTCTCCCTCCAATTTTTTTATCGCGACGACACCGACTCTTCTCTTCGCAACTTCTCTATCTTTTAATTTTTTAATCTTGTGGTATGTGTTTGTATTCTTTGTATTTGGATTTTAATCATCAAAATCTAACTTAATCTGAAGACCTAACTGTCTAGGAACAAACATGTAAAAATAATGAGTAAAACTTTATCGCAACAAGGAAGTGTTTGTGTACCTTTCGTGTTCGTGCGATTTTTTTTCCTTATTTTTAGCCGGTACGAATTTGTCTGCGAAACACGAATATTGCAACACCCCGTACATGCACGTCTCGGGTTAAACGAAAACCCGGCCGGACATTGCACGAAAACTGTTCGGTAATGGATAAATTTAAACTTAAATTTATCCGTAACGTGAAGTAATCAAATCAATACATACCTTTTGATAATACATTTTAAATAGTCTTTGCGCTCTCTATCAATGAACCAGTCGACGAGGTAACCCGTCATTAGAGGTGCTTGAGAGTAAAGCGTAAAGAACTTATGGAAATTGCCCGAACCCCAAGCGGACCTAATTTTTAACGCGAACGAGATACACGGATCGGATTTTTCCTCTTTCGTAAGAGATTTCATTATTGTCATTATATCTGCAAGAAAAAAATAAAAATAAATAAATACCCACTACGATTCGTATAATACGTTTGTAAACAAAACACCTGTATATTTTTGGTACTTACCTAAAGTATTTTTGGTGAAGATGTAGTACAATATCCTGTAAGCTATAAACTCGTTCCTGTTCGACCCACCTACTTCGTTATACAACATTTTTAATTGCGTCTGACACTGATTAAACTCCTCGTGGTCGCCCTTCTCCAGCGCAATCCGCGCGTGGGTTTCGTACACCTGAACTGTGAAGTCATTCCTTACCCCTTGAACCTGTAAGGTATGATAAAATTTCTGAATATTACAATATTTATGCAATATAGTCAAATTAATTCGCAAGAAAGTGAAAATAAACCGGTTGTGATGATAAAAATTTGAGAAGTATTTTGTATAATCAGCGGAAACATTCACGAAAAAATTTCAAATCAAAAAAATAAACATAATAATTTAGATTCAAGGCAGAAAAATATTTTTTTTTGCATGTGAAAAATCATGTATGTAATAGGTATTTGTCTCAATAGTTTTTCAAAGTAGTAACAAATAATATGTGGAAACACATGCAGCAATCGACCCATTTTTAAGTACAAAGTCAATAGTGCCGTCCTAACGCTACCTGGGACACAACAGGGTTCCAAAAAAAAGGTCGACGGCAGACTGGCACCAAGGCCAAGGACTTCTGCGAGCGACTCCACACCAAGAAGGACTCTCCAGCGAACGCTCGCCCCGACAACACGTCTTTTTTGACAAACTTAGTTTTCAATAAAAATACTTTATTTTTACCATTGAGAGTTTTATTTTTGCTGTACTGCGAAAGCAACCCTCAAATATATATTTATTTTTTTCTATTCACTTTACCGTTTGCAAAATTATTTAAATTACATAAATTTTAATAACGACTTATTGAATTGATTGAAGCGAAACAAAAGAATTATGCGTCCTGCAAAGAAAAGTTTGCAAACACCCTACTTGAAAATATTTTAAAAAATTGATCTTTTTTATGTTAGTAGTAAAAAAAGACATTTACTAACCGTTAGATCCTGACGAATCGACTTGAGCTGGTCGCATGCATAGAAATAGTCCTGCTTCTGCATCCACTTCTCCTTGACGTTCTGCAATGACAATTTAAGTACCTCAACTGGCCGAACATCACACGGATCGGGGGCTTTCGTCAGACGAAGGAACGATTTTTCCAAATCCTGACACGTGCCCACAATGTGACAATCCGACCAGTCGAAGTCCATGGCATTACTGTCCTCAAAAGGCTTATCAACTACGAAGCTTTGCCGCTTACTGCAGCTGACCAGACTCGCGGCACTGGTCGGGGTAACGGAAGACTTTAAACTATTAAATCTAGCCGCCCTCTGTTGCAGGATCTCGTTGTTTTCTTCCACATCTTGGCCGAACGTAGCGTAGAAGTTAGCCTTCTTCTCTTTCGCCTTCTGTTTCTTCATTGCCTTTGCCGAAAGCTTATTTTTGGTAGGACCTAATCTATCAGACAATTTACCTTTATTTTTTTTACCGCTCTTTACGAGAGGTTTGAAATTTTCATCACTACTTGACGACGAACTTCCACTGAAACAAATGTTTCACGTTACATATAAATCAAAATCAATTTAGATGGGTTGAGGATTATTTACTTGTACAATACAAGTACAATGCAATACTAGTTTCTTTTCGTTTTTACCTTCAAATCAATTAATGAATAAATATTACTGACAATGTATCGCTCACCTAGGTGTGTGATGCCGTCTCGGGCTTCTGGACCTCGACTTAGACTTCCTCCTTCCGATAGGAGACCTTGACCTAGACCTAGAAGAAGACTTGCTCTTCCCCCTTAACGTACTTGCCCGAGCACCCAGCCTAGCACCCAGACCAGGCGACAATCCCTTCTTATTATTTTGGAACTGAGCAAGCTGACCGGGAACAGTCTTTACCTGCCCCGTGAAAGCTTGCCGTTCGCTGTGAATATTAGGTAGAGGCTCCTTATTCCAGTCTTTGTTCAGCTGGCCGGATTGGTAAGCCTGCGTGATTTTCCCTTTGAGAATAATCTCCACCTGATTCTTGTCGATTGCAGTTTTGCATTTGGCATAACTTCGATGAACATAATCTTTTAAACTATCGGGCCAATCATCAGATGGGTTGGTTATCGGAGGCTTAATATCAGACAAGTCATGAGACGGTATAGGAGGTAGAGGAGGCTTATCGCCTTTGGGTAGAGGCGGCAGTGGGGGTTCAGGGGGCATCGTCTCCGGAGGTGGGGCTGGTTTGGGTATATTTAATTCCGGAGGGGGTAGCGGTGGTGTATTAAAGTGGTTCTGGTTGAATTGGTTGTTCTGGTTATTTCTGTTACGCTTGCGTTTTTTCTTAGCCGCGCCACTATTAGGAGAATTACTCTGCTGCTGCATCATGGCATTGTGGTTTGGTAACCGTTTGCCGTTCAACTGAAATCTGATATTCCCAAACTGCTTTTGGGCATTCAATAATGGGGAACGTGAAACGTTTGGTGGGGTGCTAGGCAAAGGAGGGCCGGGAGGAAGCGGGGGCTGGATCTTGTCTCCCTCTTCCTTCTTGTTCAGCTGAGCTTGATATGCTTGGAATTGTTGGTTATATCCGTTCATGTAAAATTGATAGAATTGGGCATACTGAGGATTATAATAACCATTAAAATAATACGGTAACCAACCCTGTTGCTGGTGATTTTGAACTGAATTGTTACTTGGTGTTGGGGGCGGAAGAGGGGGATTCTCTGTGCCCAGAGGGGGATTCTCTGTGCCCGGAGGGGGAGGAATCGCAGAAACAGAAGTTTCCGTCATCCTAAAACCTGTAATGAAAATTTATATAGAAATATCGACGACAATAAATATACGTAACTTTTTCCTTCAATTGTTTAAAAATGCTTCAAACTACAATAATTCTACAAAACTCAAAAAACAAAAGTTAGTGGGGCGTCTTTATGAATTATACAACTGAGAACTGAGAAATATATTCTTAACGTGGCAAAACTGATTATACGGGTCAATTTCGTGAGGGGCAGTCGACCTTAAATTAAGACAAAAATAAAAAATTGTCTACGTATATTTTAGCATATATCTTAAAATTTGTATTAAAAATTGCGGAATAATACTTCTAGGTACATCAACCTCTCACATACTGAGAATCTCAAAAAAGCAACCAGAAGAGAAAGGCACAATGAACTAAAGTCCGCCATTTTGACTTACCTATAATAAAATGAAAGTAACGTTAACGTAACGATAATTAATCTGTAAAGCAAATAATAAAAATTAATAAATCACTATAAGTTCAAATAATTTATAATGTTTTTGTAGAGAAATTCACGTATTTTTACACAAAATCACAATATACACATCGCATAATTTCCTATTTCCTGAATAATGCAGATGGAAATAGAATTAAATGACATTGACAGAACGGAATGCAATGACAAATTGAGTGACGTCATAAACTGACGACCAGATTCGTTGTTTTCCGTCGTCTGCGCAAACGCAGAAACGAAAAATTGTGGCGTTGGATAAACCCTAATCAACACTCTGCGTTTCGTTATACCTTAGCCAATCAAAATGAAGAATAAAAAACGCCTTGAAAGATTATCGTCTTTTTGATTGGGTAAATCAGAGAAAAAATTATAACTATAAAGTAGGCTTAAGCTTGTTCTCTCTCTCTTCACAGCTCGCCTCTCTATCTCTAGATGTCCAAATATTTTTATAACTGCTATGCACTTGATTAAATTAAATTTGTTCCTGTATCTGTTATTTGTTAGTCATGGATTTAAATGATAGCAAATAATTCTATCTGTTTTTAACTTCATGCTCTCGTAATTCATTCTATTTACTCGAGTTCGTATGATACAACGGCGCTAATTTTGGACTTTCTCAACATTGTGAAATGTGAAATAATAATAAAAATAACGCTTTTGTAAATCTATTTTCAAAACATATTTATAACTAAGATATCCGGAAAAATAATGAACGCATCCACTTTCATTCTAGCCCTTTCTATATTATTCCAGAAAATTCTTTAAACTAGTCTAGGCGCCATTAAAAATAATCTACAACTTACGCCTGCGCAAATGTTTTCTTTTGGATCCATATATATATATAAGCGTGTTCCACGACGCTCGTTTCATTCCTCTATTATCTATGCGTTTCATAATTTTCAAATTGAAAGTGTCGAGTGACTATCGTTATCGAAGTGTTTTAGAAATTGGAAGGTGAAGATGTCCCTCTTGCCTCTTGTATTTCGCGACGTGTTGAGACCCCTCAGAAAGCTGGAGAATCAAATGAGGTTGACGGAAGAGCTTTTTCATCCAACATTATACTGCGTTAAAAGGCCAAGACACATTTTAGATTTCGACGAAAATTTGTTGAAGGGGGACGCCGTTATTCAGGACAAAGAAAAATTCCAGCTAAAACTTGACGTGCAAGACTTCAAACCCGAGGAAATTAGGGTTAAAACGGTAGATGGAAACGCAGTTGAAATAGAAGCGAAACACGATGAAAAATATGATGAGGGATTTATTTCGAAGCAATTAATCAAGAGGTTTGTGTTGCCCAAGGGGCACGATTTAAAAAGTGTCGTCTCCAGTTTGTCGACTGATGGTGTCCTTACCATCACGGCTCGTAGACGGGTCGAAGATCTCGAAGAGAAGAGCATTCCCGTAATCCACGAAGGCACAGAGAAAAATCGCCAGTAATTTGCACCCAGTGATCATATATCTGTAGAATTATTACATTTTTATTGTTTGTACAATGTTTGGATTCGACAGTGAGTGAGTTTTATACATTAACTTATATTTTTTTTGTACTGAATGTTACTACGTAAGACTGATCCAATAAAAACTATATTATTAATCAAGTGCATTTTTTTATTTTTACAAACCATATTAATTTATAATAGTTTCGAGGTATTTTCTTTCCAATTTTACATTATAAATTATAAAAATTGTACATTCTGTATATTGCTTTGTTTAGAGGACCATGTACTTTTGTGTATGTTAGGACTGTGTTTACACATGTAATAAAGTTCCCTGACCCTTTTTCTTAGTGAAGCCAAAGAAAATTAGTTTATTCTCTTTGGCTTCACGCCTATTTCACACGGACGTTGTTTTGCCGGTCGGTAGCCGACCGTCAGACCCGACGGCGACGTTTTTGTGTGTAGAGCTCTATTTAACTTGTAATTTGAAATTTTAGTCGTTTTGCCGATCGTTTTAAATACCGACCGGCAAAACAACGTCCGTGTGAAAGAGGCGTTATCCTTGTGTAAACGACGATTATGGACATAATGATTTTAAGCCTGAGGAATCTATATTTGTAAGTCCGTTAAGAATATCAAATGATTAGCAGCTTATAGTATTATTTCTCACTTCTATATAAATATTTAAATCTATTTCTCGAAAGGGAAGTGCTGGTAGTGATATATTGATAACACCTTTATCATCTGGCCCCACCACATTATGAGTATACTAATCTCGCGATTCTCGCGTCATCCATATTTCCACCATTTTGTTAGCGATTGACAGTTATTACCACAAAACATAATATGTTATTACGATTTCCGTTCTCATATTTTTATTCATTGATCTAGTATGTTTTCATTAAAGTATATGTAATTAACCTCACTTATACCTTATATCTCAGCTTTATGTATTAAAAACCTATGATGTCGAGTAGTTGTTTAGTTTAGTTATCTTGTTCTTGTGTATTTTATTAGTGATTAATGATTATTTATAAAATACTACACCCAGTAAATAATAATGAATTAAAAATTATAGTAGACATACATTTTAAAATATGTTTAGATAATATAAATACGCTTTCGTAAGTTTTTGAACAAAATTTATAAAATTCAGACCAATATAATCTAATCTAAATAATTTCTGCTGGAATTCAAATAACTAAACCCGTATTTAACCAAAAAATGTAATGGTTGGTTTATAAAAAATTATTAGTCCTAACTTAGCCGTAACTTAACCTAATTCCTAAAAATTTAAATGTACAAAATGTAATGTATAGAACTAGGGCAAGGTTAAGATTTTTATAAACCGATACATTACATTTTGTACATTTAACTTTTTAGGACTAAGGTTAAGTTACGGCTAAGTTAGGACTAATACTTTCTTATAAACCAACCATAAACTTCTCAATAAAAAAAAAAACTCGATTTACGTGTAACACTACTACATAGCTAACAATCTTTTTATTACCTTGGATTACAATAATTAATCAGAAATTGATGTATAATAATCAAAAGTATTAAAACCAGGAAAAATAACAGTATGTTTATTATACTACTGGAGGTCATGGCATGGTATAATATCATGACTGGTGGTAGCATGCCATCACGTCCTCTTTACGGACCGTGGCATACCATTGCGAAAAATGTGGCTGAGAGACGGACAGTATCTCAGACATGCTGTCTCACTCTAGCACGCCGCGATTGGTTGGAGTATTCATTTCCAAGCAATCGCGGCGAACTAGAGTGAGACGACAAGTCCCGAGATATAGTCTGTCTCTCGCGCACACTCAGCCACAATTTTCGCAATGGCTGCCTCCAGTAGTATATGCTCGAAGGATCCGTCATATTCTTAGTGACTTTTCCTAGGGAGGGGCTATTTAAAAATTGGCATACGGAATACATTCATAAATCATTTAAGATTCCATAGTCCATACCCATTGATTTATTGATTAGTGAGCCCCACGGACGCAACACCGTAGCAGATTTTCTGGATCACATCAATGGAATACAACCAGATATCCAGTTTACCATGGAAGTAGAGGAAAATGCCGCCCTTCCCTTCTTGGATGTTTTGAGGTGCTTTCGTTTTGGCAAAAATGGTACCTAATAGCAACTAATATCAGTTCAGAGTAACTCTAAGTTGCTATTAGCTGCTGTTAGCTACTATTCTTGCCAAATCGAAAGACCCTTTGGTTGAGAGGAAACCAGATGGCACTTTACGACATCGAGTATACAGGGTGTCCCAGTGTCAGCGTACAAAAATTTACCAGAGGGTAGACCAGACCAAAATAAGATTAAAATTCTTATAAAATATTTTTCTGCGATGCACTCTCACCAAGTTACAGGGTGTTGTTTAGAAAAAAATAACTTTCCGCAATAACTGAAAAACCGTTTGAGGGATTTAAGTAATTTTTGGGTAAAGTGTACATCTATTAAACGTCATTATAACTACATGGTACTTATTTCGATCTGACGCCGGGGGAGGCCTAGGCCAACTTGTCCTCAAAGTTTTATCTTCATAACTTTTGCATATCCTTTTTTTATGGAATTTGATTAAGTTTTCTTGAATCTGCAATCGATTCTGAGCAAAAAATGTACTCTTGTTTAATAGCTTAAAAATGAACCGTTTTCGAGTAAACTGGGTCTAAAGTACCATCTGCATTAATTCGTAGAAAAATGCGTTTAAAGATTTCATTTGTTATTATGTAGTAGGTACCTGTCATTATAAAAAACAAAGTTGTTTACAAGCGTATATGTCAAAATTAATTACAGTAATCGAAATTACGAGAAATTAAATTTACAAAACAACAAGATATTAAGTACTATGAAATTTTCCAACAACGGATATGCCGATATGGTATTTGTCTACGGTTTCTGTGATGCAAATTCACTGGTGGCCTCACGAAAATATCTACGCAGATTTCCAAATAAAGGGCAAATTGGAAATACCAGAATAAGAGGTAATTTGGAAGATGCAAACATTTTAGAAGAAAATGTAATCGCTGCTGTTGTTGATGATCCTTCCACCAATGTCCAAAGAATATCAACGCAAGTAGGTATTCCACGAAGCAGCGTCTGGAGAATTTTAGACCGAGAAGAACTGCACCCATACCAGCTACATAAAGTACAAACTTTACATCCTGGTGATTTTGAAAAAAGGATACAATTTTGCAGGTGGTTGTTAGAAAATATCGATAATAACGAAAATTTCCATCAAAAGATATTGTGAAGTGATGAAACTATTTTTACGAGAATTGCTATAAATAATTTAAAGAATTTTCATATCTGATCCATTGAAAATCCGCATGTGATATGATCCTCCGAATCTTCAACGGAGCCATTCTGCCTCCTCAAATTATTGTAACCGTTTGAATTCAAATAAACCGATTTTTTTAGAAAATATTGTTGATGGCGTACTAGATGACGTTCAATTAGCTTTGCGAAATCAAACGTACTACCAAAAAAAAGGAGCATCTACTCGTAACGGAAAACGGGTATTTGCATGGCTCGATTTACATTTATCAGAATGCTGGGTTGGGAAAAATGGACCTATTATGTGGCCTCCCAGGTTCCCCGATTTGAATCCGCTTGATTTTTTTACTGTGGTCTTATGAAGCAACTGGTGTATGCCAAACCCAGAAACACGAGACGATTAACTTCAAAAAATTAATGTAGCCGCTTAGCAAATTCAAGCAATCGTTAATTTGCGATTTTTCATGGTATAAACCACAAAAATTATTGTGTAAATCAATTATTTCTTGATACATTTCAAATTTTTTTATCGATCTGTCAAATACATCCATGGCATACTTAACTCTCGTGAAACAGTCGAATAACAATATTTTTTTGCATTTATTCCTTCAACGAAATTTTTCTTGTAAATATGTTGTAATACATCGTTTGAAAGGAAATATGACGCAGACAAAAAATAGAAAAATATAACTAAAAGAACTAGAAATTATAGAAGAGGGAATGCTGCTTGATTCTACATAAAAAAACTGTGTAAAAACCCTCATAAACATCCAAGATTTTCACAAACAAAAAAATTATAGGGTATCGTAGAAAACGACAACAAATTAAACTTTTCTTGCAAATCAGACATTGGTGGTACACATGTCTGCAATTGACCCACGCTGCACGGACTGGTCTAATAGTTGCAAGGACAAAGCGGGACGCACCAGAGTTCCAGGAAAGGTCCACGGCAGACCGGCGCCAGCGACCAGATACTTACTAATATACCTGCGAACAATTCCACACCAAGATGACTCCAGCAAACCCTTGCCCCAACAACATAGCTTTTTCTCTCCACTTAGTTTTCAATAAAAATACTGCTATTTACTGTTGAAAAGGAGTTTTATTTGCTGCACACCGAACATGGCAGTTATTTTGAATTTTGAAATCTTAACGTCTTCCGAAATGAAACGCCCCAGCAGGAAATTTATGAAGAATGACAATTTCTCTTTAAATTTGCAAGTAAAAAAGTTCTCCCTCTTCGGGAGAAAATCGTGGAACGCGCAGTATAATTTCCAGTTGCACAGTAATTAAAAAAATGCACGTTATATACATCCTTCAGCTTCATCTCTTAAACTATGGCAGAAATAATATTTTCTATCCATTTTTTACCACATTAAAAAAAAACAAATTGACAAAAATTTGCAATATGCGATAGTTTTTCTCAAAATATTATTTTTAATCGCCCTTGGTTTTACAATTATCCAAAAGAATTTGTAACCGAATGAAATTATATGTTACGGTAATATTCTTCCCCGCCCCACATGAAAGGGTTAAAAATTAAAAAAACGACCTCGCCTGTATTGAAATTCGCTGCCGCAACTTAAAAAAATGCATAAAAATCGTCGGGGACTTCACAGGGAGGGGTAAAAGGTGAAACAACTTTTCTGTAATAAATTTATTATTACGTTACGTAACTAAAGTATATTTTTAATGGAAGAAAACATTTTAAATATATACAATATATTAGTTCCTTTTAAATACATTCAATAACAATTTAAATAGATTAGTTCCAAAGTGCTATCAAACTGTGTGTTTTCTGGGTGTTTCGCATTCAGATCTGAAAATGTCTAAAAGTATAAAAATATGTTTGTTCTGTTACGTTGATAGCACTCGTTCAACAATAAATAAATAACGGGCAAATCTTAAAACGAAAAATTAAAATTTCTATCGAAAGTGAAGACTTACAATTTGGCTGAAGATTCAGTTCATGAAAAAGGAATATTGCAATTAATTTACGTGGTTTAAACGGAAAGTGACACGAAGCTGTTATACTGCGTTATATTCCTCTTCAGTATGTCGGCGCAGAGGCCGAGAACCCTCTCAAATCTGGAACAAGTAAAAAAAAATTAGTAGAAAAATTAAATTACCCGAATCATAAATCTTTTTTAACGTGACACGGTGTAACTTACCTAGCCCTATCTAGTTTGACACATTTTAATGGCCCGCAAGCCACGACGGTGGCCGCCCTCGGTCTGTCGAGTAAAAGGGCTATTTCCCCGAAATAATCACTGGGTCCTAACCTTCCGACTTCAGTGGGCTCCTCGCCCTCGGCTCTGTTCTGTTTGACGATGGCCGTGCCCTCGACGATGATGTAGAAATCGTCACCGGGCTCGCCCTGACGTACGATCGTCTCTCCGTCCTCGAAACTGACGGGCTCTAGAGCATCTGCCACCTAAAAGACGATACAGGAAGTTATAGGAGTTGGTAGTTTATTTGTTAGTTCTAGGAACGGATCAGACAGTAAAATATTTCAGTCAACAATAATTGTTAAGGGTTTTCAAGTAGGTTTAGCGTCGCCATAAAGTCGTCGAGAGACCAGTGCCTTTTGTCACCGGGAGTAATAAATTTGCAAAGCCGTCCTTCGGAGAAGGCCTCATGAAATTTAGCAATGTTTTTGAACAAGTTGAGTTAGACCGTCGGTGCCATGTGTTGAGCATCTGATATCAACGGTTTAGCCCATGGTGAAGGGAAAAATCGATAATTCTAATAACGCGCGAAATGCATTCGAAAAGACGTAGGAATTCCCACACGAAGTAATTAAACTGCAACTACACGGCATGTCCATGGTTAAATTGGACAAGAGTAAAAATGTTGTCCCATTTAAAGAAAAAACATTATTACTGGCAAATATATTAGCACTTATGTTTTAGAACTGCGTTAAAAAAGTTCTGAACCTATTAATTACTATAAAAATAAATACTTATTTTTGGAATACATAATAATAGATTTAATCAACGTTAAGATCTCACCGTAAGTCGTTCCCACTTATCCAAATTTTCTAGGATGGAAACCCTGGACAGGAACTCCTCGTACATCTTCCTCTTCCTTATCGTGGAACCCATGAGAATTCTTCGGTAGGAGTCTCGGTCGATACCCCACAATTTTACATCTGTCTTGGCCTTAACCGTGGCAGCCCTGGGAGTGCCGTATATGAGAGCAAGTTCTCCGAAGCTTCCGCCGTCGCCTATTGTCGTTACCAGTTCGTTATTCACATATACCTAGAATCGGATTACAAAACTGTATAGACTTCTCGATACTTATATGACGTGGAATAGATACAATATTAAGAGATGTTTGTCAGTGGAGCCTGGTCGAAATCTGAATAAAATATACTTCTCCCTTTCGTAATAATAATAGTTTTTATTTTGTTGAAACGATCCTGTGTTGCTTCATTTAACCACTACAGCGTAATAAGAGATGACAAAAAAAATTAATAACTTTATAAAGGTCTTGTAACATCATTTAGTACAGGATGATTCACTATATTTTGACCCCCCCTTTAACTTTTTTGTTTTAAGTTATAAAAAAATGTTAAATATAAAAGTTGCACGATTTTTTATGTATTTTTCGAAAGTGATGGTGGAAAAACAAATGAATTCCAAACAAAATGGCCGCGGCTGTTAACTCTATTAAGTTAAATGGAACACCCTGTATATTTTTATATATTTGGATAGAACGTTCCCTATAGAGCAGGGGTTCTCAATCTTTTTCAAAGACTGTACCCCTTAATAAAAAATTAAAACTGTGCGTACCCCCTTTTTATGGGGGGGGGAGTTAAATTAAAAACACGGGTTAGTTTAAGGAAAGGGACAGTTCTGTTAATCCAATTACCTCGTTTACTACGTCATAAAGGGACATCTGTATGGAAGAATTAGTGTACCAAATTCCAGTAAAACCTTAAAAGGCATCTGGTCATTTCTAGGTTATATCTCACCCACACTCAATAACACCTCCGTAATCACCAGTCCGCGCGGAAAATTAAAGAAAACTATGCCTACCTCCACCTCGCCCTGATCGATGACGTAGAAGTTGTCCCCTTCGTCGCCCTGCTGGATGATGGCCTCGCCCGGAAGACAGGTTACGGGGAACATGGCGTCGAAGATGTCCGATCGCTCGTTCTCGTCGAGGTGCGAGAAGAGCACGTTCTTCGCGATGGCCTTGGAGAGGGCGGCCATCGTCTTGTAGTCCTTGGGCACCACCTTCTTCACGTAGCTGGTGGCGTCCTCCTCGCTGACGGGTTCGGCGGAGATGCCGCCGCGGCGCCGCACGGGCTGCTGCGCGTGCGCCGGCAGCGGCGACAGGTCCTCCGTGTCCTCCGGAGAAGCGGCCTGCTGCTTGGCATCTAAGGCTTGTTCCTGCAAGGACGAAACTTGTGTTAGAAATAATAGATTACCGCAGACAGAGATAGTTTCTTTGGGAGTTTGCCGAGGTTCCGACTTTCTCGAGGCCATGAAAAGAATCTTATGTCGTTAATGGTAAAATAAGACTGTCGTATAAATACTGCGAGTAAACTCAAATTTCGGCCCGGGCGATAGTTCAAACGTTAAACCGCACTACAGAGTGAGAACTGCTCCAACGACCGAGATATTGCAGAACCATAATACGTCGTTCCCGGAGAAAAAATTCCGAAAATCACTCATTCCCCAGGTTCCAGAGAGCCAACATAGTAACCATATTTCTTAAATACTCAGTATAACGAAACAGTAACAATCGTACGTCATAAGTACTGGCCAGGGACTGTCCCTGGTTATATAACTGCAAGTCGACGTTTGATCGCCTTCCTAACGCGAACGCTTCGAAACCTGGTCGAACTTCGATACGGTACTTTTTCTCTGTATTTTATGCTCGACAATGTCCCTTTTTCTTACAGGACTGAATGACCTCATAATACGTTCTTAATCATGTCACAAATTTAAATTTTTTATATGATTTTAGACATACAGTTAATTTGTAGCATTAATGGAATTAATTTTTATTACCACTGTTAGTTGTCGGTTATAGACTTTCAATCAAGTTGCCTATTCACAATCGGCGCTGCGGCTATTGCGTATAGCTGTGACATAATTGACTGACAACACACATTATTACCTGCTTTGTCACATAACTCAATTCCTACTAGATCCTGGAGATACGGCGACACCCGAGAAATGAGCAAACTATGTAGCTGCGCGAAGCGAAAATAGGTTTTCAATGTCGACTTGATTGCATACGGCTTCCTCAATCCGGTCTAATGCTATATTCCAGGTGGCAGCTACCGAGGAAATCGTTAGATGCAAGAACGAGCAACTTGTCAGTCGGGATTGAACGGCAAATTAAATCATCGCATACTGAGCTATCGAGCTCTACACGACTGCATTCCGGAATATTACGGAATAATTACGGAAGCTTGTTTCTTTTGTGACGAACAGATTTGTTATCGGCTACATTCGCTCGCGTCAGGCTATCAGATTTAAGACGAATTTGTTTGATCAAAATAAATTGATGATACAAAAACTGACTAGTTCTGCGCAATTTGACCATGATCTCTTGAGTTCCAGCATGTTAAATTCGGTGCTATTTTTATTTTTGCAATATCCTAATTTGAATGACTTCATAATAATATCTAATAACACAGACACGGTCTTTAAATTGAAGTAAAAATTAATAGTAATGATTCTTTTATTAAGGCATTATTAAAATGTCCCTGGATTTCAGCTACAACTTTGCGATGCGCTCTAAAGAGCGAATTTCCATCTGACGATGGAAAAAATACGGAAGATTACCGAAGACCGCCGCGTCGTGCAGAATTCCGTTCCGACACAATGGGGTTGCGAAAATGAGAAGCTGGGCTGCGCTGATTCCGATCCTCCATTGTATCCTTGATCGTTAGCGAGGCGGAATGGTGACAGCGATAAGTAGGAGATACGGGTTAAGGCGTATCGCTCCCAGTTTGGATTATGGCATTACTCGGCCGTAAAATCCCAAATACGACACTTAACTTTAAATCGTTATAAGCCGGGAGAAATCGCGGGCGATTAAAACCGGTTCCGATTTAGATATCGCCATTTTTTTCCTGCGGATACTAAAAAAATAGAAACCAGTGTAGATATGTAGAAGCGTAGGAAAGGGAAGATTATGCCGTACATTTCCATAAACTTTTTTACGCACCGACCCGAGTCAAAAGTCAGGTTTAAACGACGCCATATTTTCAGTTTAACTTTTCGCGCTACACGTCATTTTAAGATTTATGAAATTTTCGCGTAACTCCAACTATGTTTGTGGTAGTTTAGAGTTATAAAATAATCGCGTTTAAGAGGTTCAACACGCGCGGAAAATGTATTAAACCTTCTGCAGGATATCAACTTTTTTCTCGACTGTAAACCGTTAAAAATATTGCCAACTGTAACGTTTCTCACGAATCGGATATTCAGGTGGTAATCGGCTTATCAAAACTTGTACCGGATGTATTTCAAATCGGCAGAGCATTCAAAGTCTAATTCATCGATTTTATTCTCTTAGGCCAGCTTTTTTCGACAATAAAAAGCGTATTTGTAATATGCTTTAAATAACATAACATTTCCTACTAGTACGGAAAAATTATTTTCATAAGAGACTTCACAGGGACGACTTTTTCTTTACCGCAAATCGAAACAGGACCGCACATTTTCAAACATTCATCTCTCGTTTGAATCTATCACGCAAAAAAAAATAAATTACTGCAGTATTCAAATTGTACTGTACATTGCTATGAAGTGCTTTTATAGTTTTACATACTGAGTCATTTGTATTAAAAAATAGTGTCATGTCGATTTGTTACTTTATCGAACGGTGTTTTTCTTTTGTAGTACTTTGAAGCTTAATTGTTACAAATATCAGGAAAAATACTACAAAAATTTCAACAAGCTATCTATAAAAATTGAATTACAAATTTTATTGGTATCGACGCATGTGATAAACTGTTATGTTTTGACATCAAATTAAAGCGACGTTCAGCCAAATTTTTGAGGAACAGACGAATGTGTATCCATTGCGCCTAAACAAAATCCGAGGCGTTCGAAAATATACCGTTTCCCGTAATTCATTTGATAGCAGAACAAAATGACAGTTTCATTTAGCAAAATTCCCAACCGACAAACCTAAATTACAGTAACTTGAACCTGTCATTGCGTGATGAATCGTCCAATTGAACGGGTCAAGGTTAAGGCCAATATTTAATCCAGAACACAATTTGGCAATTAAACAGCACCATCATTTTCATGAATCTGTTCAGAGACGCCACTGCTGTCAGGATTAATTAACAATAATTAATTGATCAAATATGTATTTTCGGATCGCTACGATTTACGTTTTAAAAATTATAACGAAACAGGAAAAGCAATAAAAATATGACACTTCCAGTAGATATTAAATGTAGTCATTCCAGAAAAATACAAATCATGTAAGTATACATATTTCGTAAAAGTGCAATGTTTAAAAATGAGTAACGTCCATAACTGTTCCCGCAGCTAACAAGACAGTGTATTAGTTTTTAAAATAGGAATATGATTCATAAAACAGCAAAAACCTATAAATTTTGTCTTCCACCGCAAATAGCGTCGTAAATTGTTCCAAAGGGAATTACTGAACACTAAAAGTTGTACAACAAAGAAGTTACAATGTACGACACAACATAATACAGCTATAGGCACGTATATGTACATATTTAATGTGACATAGGTATTCCCAGAGGAAAAGTCCTGCGACACGATGGATTTATTTCCAAATGACATTTACAAGGCTATTTCCACATTTATTCTCTGTGCTACGAATACATTTCCCATGACATGACAGCCTAGCTTAGAAAGAAATAAAAGAATATGACAAATCATAAATTATTAATATTTAAAATACAATGGTCAATATTTCCTTCAATTTATGTCATCCTACGATCTGAAAAGTATTTACACTATACATAGTGTTAGTAGGTTGGGTCAGTGAGGCATCGCAAACAATTAAACTCTACAATTTTTATTAGAAATTACTACATACACTGCAATTTTAATAGTCTATGAATCGTGGTGACAAAATTGCCCCAACGTTGGGCGCCAAATATGTAAAACGAGACAACGCGGTTTTCTACGTGTATTTTCTTTTTATCGTCGTAAACTGAACTGCAAAATCAACTTACTGCCTTTGAACTGCGAAAAGCTCGACAGCAAATTTCACGATGAATTAAATATTGACCAAAACTTTACATTACGGTTAAAAAAATTCTGTAATAGACCTATCGCACATCGAGTCTACTTTGAGGCTGCGCGACCACTTTTCCCGTAGGAAGCCCGCTTGGTAGTCCGGAGATGTACAAACATTTGTTAGGGAATCGAAATCCTGACGGACTTTTATCCCCCGTTTATGCTGTCCCAACACGTACCCATCGAAATAGGCTGCCGAGCAATTTTCTAGTAACACTAGCTGGAAAGGAGCTGTATGTGGAATCCGAATCGAAGCTTAATTTATGAACAGAAAGTGGGTTTAATACTACCCTGAAAACTCCGTTAGATCGGGCTGCTTTATCTGTTCATGGTGTCGTTTTTATTGTACAACTATTATTTTCTAGCAACACCATCACATGGTTGTAATAAAAATGGAAATTAGTGACCCTCTCGCTTTCTCGCACATGTTTTTGAGTAAAATGGTGAATTTTGTTACATAAATTATTTTTATAGTCATAGTTGTTGCTGAGAAAATAAAAATTAATATAAAAAATTGTGCGGTTGTAAAATAGTCTGTTTCGATTGAAATAAAAAAAAATAATTGGAGCTCAGTAAGTTTAATTTATGAATAAGGATTCATCCATTAAAACAATTTTACCTGAGATACTAAAATAGGTGGAAAAGGGAAAACTCGTATTAAATAATTTTTATTATAAAATTTAATTAACAAAGTTTAGAACACTTTCAAAATTTGGTTGAAAATAGGAAACTCAAATTATTTCCAGATCAATAAAGACATTCCTTTTAACATATTTGGTTTTTTTAATAATGCTTCGATATCATATTCACATCCGACTAAGCTGAACAATAAAATTTGTACGTAAATCGCTCCTAGGAAAAAATATTCTACCACCAATACTCTCGTCAGTTTTTTTTAGTCGTATTTTTTTGGGTTTTGGAATAAAATTTGTTATTAAAAACGACACTTTCTACATATTGCTTTTTATAAAAAGTTTTCGAATTTCGCATATATTGTCGGAAATACAAAATTTTCTTCGGGAAAATACTGATTTAATATCTGGCACTCATTAATTTTTATAATATTAGTAGCCTCGTATTACGAATTTGTTCTACAGAATATCCAGCTTCTATAACATCCAATTATTTCGTACTTCCTACCTGTACACCTACAGTGGAATCTGGACTGGCTTTATTACAGGAGTAATTAAATAAATCCACCTCCGCGAAGATGCTCTCTATGAACTGACTTTAATTAGAGGAAAACAAAATTTATGGGACGCAAAAAAGTAGATATAAAACAATCCTTTGAAGAACGACAGTCCATTTCAATAATTAGTCCTTCGTTGTGGTAATTAGGTACACTGGAACTCATAGCTCACATCACTGCTAAATTTTAATTGTAGTATTTTTCTTTTACATTTTCCACAGATCTTCCGTCGACATTCCCTTATTGCTTCATAAAAATGTTATGATTCCCGTTACAGACTTATTTATATTTAATTATTACCGTAACCATCCAAATTTAACGTGCCGTGAAATATATTAAAAATGGAAATTTCACGCTAGAATAGACCATAAACACCTTGAATTAACAACTAGGTTTTATAGGATGTGGAACATAATTGTGCATCGATATGTATAACATATTTATTTACATGAAGTCATCGGCAAAGTGCTCGACAATTTATTTGAATGCATTAAATTTACATGCACGTATACAGGGTGACTCTAAAACACAATTGAGAAAATTTAACATAAATGTAAGCCTGTGCATCTTGTGCACATGCGTTGTGTGTTGCAGTATCAACTAGCGTATAAAATGTTTTCTGATCAAGAACTAGCAGATATGGTGTTAATGTATAGAGAATGTCAGTACAATTTAAATGAGACTTGTCGTTTTGCGTATTTGTACGTATGCGGACTAATTTTGACCGTCGTTTGGAAACACATGGATGGACAATTTACATCTTTTTCGAAAGTAAACGCCTACAAAGATCAACCGAAATGGGCTGCAGTGAATTAGTGAGAAACAACTTGAAATAAGCAAATTAAACGATATTTTATGCTATTTCTAATTTTAAACTGATCACTTTCAATAAAAAAACATATATCTATACACTGAAATGGCAAAATGGGTTAATTTCTCCCGATTATTAACTGTTAAACAGATTTCAAAAGGACCAAAAATTTAGCTGATGTTTCAAAGGAAACGTAAAAAAGCACCTCAAATAAATGTGTCGTGTTTAATCTTTCATGCAAAGAGAATCCTATAAAAGGATTCCAAATCCGCCTGCCCCTTACTAATCAAAGAGCAGGAGCACAAAGCTGACATAATGCAATTAGTCTGTTCAGGATTAAGGCCGAGACACGCATTATACGACGCTGTTTCGTCATCTAACAAACGAATACTCACGGTTATATTTTAAAACCCTTCGTAAGAGCAAATGGATAAACATTTCTAATATCTAAATGATGAACCAGAAATTGCTAGCCGGGACAGCATAGTCACCCTCAAAAACTAAACAATTTCCGCCAAGCGTTTGATATCGTCGCTCGGGCACGGCACAGTGATGTATAGACAAGCACACTGGATTTCATTGAGCAAATCATTTCGATGCCCCAACTCGTTAGCGTTGAATATGTCTAGAGGCGAGAAACCGGACGTTCGATCACACGAAGGTCCTTTACGAACATAAAGGATTGCCAACCCCTCGGAGAGAAATCTAATAAATTATCTTTTTTTTTTATTGCTCGGCTTTCTCCAAACATGGACCGGTATCAAATTTATCTCACGGAACTAATAAATCCTGGCGGCTCCACGAATATATCACGCGCCAGTTTGTGCGTTATTCTATGACTTTTAGGAAATAAATGAAGATAAGCTGTAATTTCGGCGAGGATATTTCATTCTGAAAAAATTGGTGCGACCTGCATAAATCCAAAGATACAA
Organism: Anoplophora glabripennis; assembly: GCF_000390285.2. Classification (NCBI taxonomy): domain Eukaryota; kingdom Metazoa; phylum Arthropoda; class Insecta; order Coleoptera; family Cerambycidae; genus Anoplophora; species Anoplophora glabripennis. The sequence goes on from NW_019416251.1 coordinate 240,486, forward strand.
GGCTAGAACATCATGCTTTGGTATACAATTCCCGTTAAATACAAAGTGTTTCTGAAATAGGTGCGTTTCCTTAAACAACTTGTGGTCTAAAATGTCATATATCCAAAATAAAAATGTTGTCTATTCATCACGCCACAAAGACCCCGCTTGCGGTTTTTTATATGCTGTTTCCGTTTTCACATAATGGCGACCGATCATCGGTTTTACATCACCCTGTACATGGCAAAATGAACATCGCAGTCACAGATAAATGAAAGAAGAAATACCCTGGGGTGGTAGTACAATACCGCAGTATTATGTTTCTCATTAGTGAAGCAATATTTCACGTTTTCGAATCGATGTATCGTCATATAAAAACAGACCTCCATATAATTTTTTCACATCGCTATCCGCATGGGTTGCTTGGGTGTGCCCTAAGGGAAAATTAAACAAATCTCCTTGATTGCAAAATCAACAGCGCATCAATTTAATTTCGCAAACAAGTAAACTCCAATTATTACGAACATGATATTTTGCTTGTGAACACAGTCGTTTATTGGTTCTGAATATCCATTGAAGTCTTTTAAAATTATTTAATGTTGACATTTGCTGTCGGTAACACAAAAATAAATGATTATTCGTTTATATTTCATGTTGTAAGAATGTTAATCAAAAACGATAAAGAGCAAATAAGCGCAATTTTTTATGGTTTATATATTAATTTCGTTATATTTACGTCCATTTGCTATTCATTTGGTTTTGCTATTGACTGATATTCATATTAATATTGAAAAATAATGCATATAGGTATTAAAACTTTACTTACCACTTCCTGATCAGAACTTATTCATTACATAATCGTTCAATTAGAAAGAAAGAGCAATTATTTCAATTTTCTTTTTTCATAAAAGCAATAAACTTTTAATTTTGTCTTTTCTTTTATGGTGTTTCATTTAACACACAATACTGAACAAGCTCTCAGTCGCCAAATACTACTTTTAGTAAAAAGTAAACAGATTAATAAAATATTACATTTGTATGTGATCTCAAATAAACTCAACATGTGTTTGTGACAGGTAGTATATTTCATAAAGCATAATGTTACGTTTATCATTACACAGTTTTTTAGCTTCAGATCAGTCTAGAACGAGTCACGAAATTGAAATTACTATTTATTGTGCATTCCTTGTCTTCTTCATTTCAAACAATTAATATTACTACCGTTTACGCTTTTTAATAGTTACATATTTCGATTAATACTAATACGTATCACTATACATTTGCGATACCAATTGTGGTTAGCACTGGCCCCGAAAAAACTACACACTAATGATTTGATAATGATTTAATGTCTATTCTAAAGCCATACAACTTTAGTTTAAATAATTTTTTGTATCCCCAATCACTTCCGAGATATTTCAGGATGTGGATTTCAGTTTTCTGTCAATTAGTTGTCGAGTAATACCTTTAAAAATTCAGTTGAGATACGCCATTTGTACAGTAAATCATAAAAAACCTCTTTTGTCTAAATCTGGCGAGTTACATTAAAGTATGTGTTTCTTTCGAAGAGTTCCTTCTACCAAAAATTCCACGCAATCTGCGCACAGTCTCTACTACACACTCTCCGTACTTATAATGAATTTTCACAATCTTCACTCAACCATATTGGTATTGAGGTATATTTCTTTAACCGTTTTGTTTTGGTATGAGAAAACGTTGGTTAAATCTTTTACGCTTGATTATGACTTACCCTGTGTATGTACTTAATTCCAGAAACTTTTAACAAGAATCTTATAAAAGAGTATATTAGAATAAAAAAAAACATGGTCATGCAGACATTCTTACAAAAATGTTGACAATCGTGCTACCAAAAGACGCAAATCACGGAACAGCCAAGTAATCAAATCGAGACGAGTCACCTTAAATCGTAATCAACAAAACGAGTTAAACGGAGTTAGCGGGCGAATTTACATTAATTTTTTTTAATCTCAGCTCACAATTGGCACTCCAAACCGATAAAAACCTTCTGAGGAGCGAGTCGATTCGGCACTTTTCAGGGCACCCGCCCGAGGGTTCGTCCCGAACGCCGCGAAATAGGGAGGGCGTAGGGGAAAGCAGGGAACTTTTCGTACCATATGTGACGGCTCGAATGGAACCAAGCTGCCGGGAAACGAACGCGCTCTGCTCCGGTCGTTACCGGACCGCGAACTGGATCTCCAGCCTCGCCTGCCTGCACCATACCCGCCGGTGAGTCTCGGCGTCTTCGAGAGCGACGGCGGGCCGGCGAGGAAGAGAAATCCGCGACCCACACCCACCAGGAAATACGAAGTGTCTCAGCAGGAAGTGTCATGATTGGAAAATATTGAGAAGCGAATTGGACGAGGCCAAAATAGTAGCCAATGATTCATTCTCAACATGTCAATCCACGAGAGGAACGCGATTCCATGGGCGTATCATTTTGGAAGGTTCCAAAAATTGTTAGATATAAAACTATGTCAATTTTGGTAAAACTCAACTTGGTATATCCAACAGGTAGGTAGGTAGGTTTAATAATAAAGTATGTGTTTGAGTACCTTATAACTTTAGAAATTTTGACTATATTTCAGCTCTTAGAAATTTTAAAACATCTTTTTTTCAACGCATAATGACAAGCCATCTTAACACTTTTATCTGCAATATAGCACATCATTTAAGTTATTAGTACCTCTAGAATTACAAATAATTTCAAAGCGCCACTCCTATTACTATTACTCAATGTCTTGCAACTCTTTTAAGATGATGATCGGCCAACAATTTCAGTTTCAACTAAATTACTATTAAATCAAGGGGCATTGTTCTGTTGATAACAAAATCGATACGGTTCTCTGAACACAATAAAACTAAATTGTATACGACTCGGGATATCCAATTTTATTCACCACTTAAACGAATTTATTTATAAAACTTTCTACGTACAAGTTAATGGTGGTTGTAAGTCATGTAGATATCAAATAATAACTGTGCTTATACTTGTGCGAAAACACAAATCATTGCAGGACTGTTCATTGCATTTGGACATAAATAAAGTCAAATGTCAAGTCAGTTAATGTTTCGTTTTTATGCCAACAATTTGACCTTAAACTCCAATGTACATGTATTACTAAGTATTTTTACATTACGATTAAGATATGGAAATTATTTATTTATACTAATCAGTACCGCTATGATTTTGTTTAGCAACAGCGTTTATATAAAACTATATATAGGTACTTATAACGTCAAAGAGACCCTTCGGGCAAAACGACGGAACGTACTTCTAGTTCCCAACTAACGATGAAACTCCCTACTCCACTACATCTATAGATTGAAAATTGCCCTTTTTATTGAAAACGAACTTTCAACAGATGAAAAAATACCTTCGATAAGAACTTGAACTGCCTTCAAACAGCGACGGGCGTCTTTCAAAAAATGACGTTTCCACAAGAAGGGATATAAAAGTTTCTTAACGCCTTACCCAATAAACACCGAGATGTAAGATACCAGATATCGATTGTGCATATAAAAGTATTCTCAATTAATCAAAGCGCCAGGTAAAGTATATTCATAGATTTAAGAGAACGACCTGAGTTCAGTTACCGTCCATGATAAAATTTAATTGTCAACGAATACAGCCAAATTAGTTTATTGTCTGGAAGAGCAGGAAGACTGTCTTTCTGGGAAACAATTTAAAATGAAAATGATGTGAATGACCAAAAATACAGGTTTCATTATATAAAAGTGGAGTACAGTTCGTGAAGTTGAAAATCAACTGAAGAAAAACAGGAGAGAATATGCTACAAAGCGGAATATCGAAAAAAACGATATTTTTAAATATTAAATTTTAATTAATTAATTGAATATCGAAGATATCGTTTGATTTTTCTCAATGCTTCTCATTCTATCAAATTTATACGTCGGTTGCCAACGTTTAAATTATGTTTACATAACATTACACAGCAAGGTACCTAATCGATTCATTCCAGTCACTTACCTGAGATATAGGCAGATATATATTAATACCTACTTGTACACGTAAATAACACAGGCACGTAGGTAGAATGGAGTGGTACCAGAAAGTGGGCGCGGTTCTAGGCATACTGATTTGCGGTAGTGTAGAGAACGAGTTTAATAAACAAAAGCAGTCGCTGTCTTGTATAATACAATTTTGTAACCCACGTCGTGTCAGAGGCGTTAGTCTTTGAAACTGCCTCTAATTAATATGTGAGGAGAAAACTTTAACAGGAACCACAATTCGCAATATAATGTGTTCTAATATAATTTCCATTCCAAGAACAGGACGGTATAAGCATACAATACAAATTATACCATTTTTTCTATGTACAATACTTTGTTGGATCGTGGCTATGTAGTTTTTGCTATAAAAATCCAAAGGAAAAAATGTGTGTACTTATCGAACTTTACACTAGATGATATAAAATAGTATTTAAGTTTGTTTCCACCACTTTTCTATTAAAATATAGTCATAGTACTTACATATCACTAAATGTAGCATTAAAATAAAGTAAATTGGACGTAGTGGTCATGAAATAAGTCTAAATCCATATAATTTGTTTTAAATTCATTCTTTAATAAGCAGGAAAAACTTTTCTGTAAAATTCAACTCCACCTCGCCTAAACTTTTAATATTCGTTTCAGCAAAAAAATGAACAAAATTGTGCGCCATAACAATGTCTTCCAAGACAAATGACTGGGTTCGGGCTCTTCAATTTTATATCTCATTTACCCACTTTATTTACTCAAAGAAAGCCAACTTGATTATAAATTGAAACGCCGGCACATAAATTATGGCTTCATATTTTCGCATGAGATAGTTAAAGAGAAAAGTAAATAATAAAAGAACTTACGCCAGAATTGTTCCCGTTTCCCTGCCTTAAGATTCTAGTATAAAGCGCCTCTTGCTTGAATCTTGAAACAAGCAACTAATAAGAATAACTGTACTGGGTGAATGACGATATATTTCTCCCTGGTAGTCTCAGACCAATATCGAAATTTCAAAACAATCTTTCCTCGACTAGCATTGAATTACACCCCCAATAACTAGTCGGAGCGTAGTTGTCCGCAGTATCATCAGTTGGAAACACATTACTCTTTGTTAAACAAACAACAGCTAAAAAGACAGTTAAGGCAAAAAAAATTCAATAAAAGTCGGCAAGTAAAGTAAACGTTTCAGGTAAAGCTTCATGTAATTTTACTCTAAAAGGATGGGATACATATCCATTAAAAGCAGGTTTCAGCAACCCAGTAAGCTTCTGGGCAGGGCAGATGTACGCAAAAGTTTCCTTATAATTACACGACAGAGGAAAACATAATTTTTTTATAATTTCGTTAATGCAAGCTCCAGTTTACATTTAATTAGTGTTCCAACTAAATACGCCGCTCGTTATAAAAAATTATAATTGATGGCGTAGTCGCCCCCACTTAATTAGCGGCATAAAATATATGACCCTTTTCCCGGAAAGATCGGGAGAGGGAAGGGGAGAGACAGCGAGAAAATCAATTCGTGAAGTTGGAAAGAACGGGTTGCCATTCCAAATATTAACATTCGAGAATAGGAAATTGTACACAAAATTACGAAGTCAAAGGGGTACTCTTCATTGCAAATACCATCCTATTGTTTTTCTGTCTTGTCGTTGGTATTGCTCCATTTTACATATTAAACCAGTTAAACGATGGATGTTCTTTATACATAGTATTTTTATTTCTCATTTTTGGACAGTTATCTCTAAAACTCTTTATTTTGTAAGACAAATCAAAGATGTGTAATAATGTCAAGTAATTAGGTTACGAATAAAATAATTGCAATTTTTTTTTTTAAATTAGCACATTTGATGAGGAATATTTTTAAAACGAATTTATACATTACATTACATTATACATTATTTATTACATTATTAATACCATGTAAAATTTTAAATCTTCATTTTAACTCTTTGAAGCACTCATTTTTCATCACAACACAGTGGACAGTGAATTATGGGTCGCTGATCACGAATCTGGTTCGACAGATGACAGCTGCCATAATGGTGTATCATTGACGAAGCGGCTGGAGATCTTAGATAATTGTCACTGGTAAACGTTGTTTTTGACGCCGATTCCCAATCTGATATCAGAAATGCCTTTCTGACAGTTGACAGCTATCATATAGATGCTATGCAAATGTCAGAATGAATTGGTTGGTACTCATTTTCAGAAAAAATTCCTCAAATTCTCGTCAAAAGTGAGTTTTCCAAAAACAACTTGTTAAAAGCAAACTACTTTTGTCCATCCTACAAAATAATTTACTCTAAGCAAAAAAAAAATTAAAATGGACTCACATTTTAGCAAATAAATACGTATTTTTTATCGGACTAACTCTATAATCGCACAAACATTTAAATTATCAAATTATAAACACCTACGCTCATTCGATCCGAAAAACGAATCGAAAACAGATTTATTATTATCCAAGGTGTTGATTGTGTTTCCTGAAAGTGTTTAATCAAACAATATTATTCCTATGTGCCTCGGGCACGTCTCTTCTCTTTGGCATGTCCTGTATAATACCAAAGTTTACAGAATATTTATTCTGTAAACTTTGATAATACATCAAAGTAATTCCGTCAACACACAAAGCAAACTTCTTAAGCGGAGCGCTCGATAATATCACGTTGGCTGTTGAAAGTAGATCTTAGTGACGCAATAAGTGTTTGTTAGCTATCTATCAATCAGATGTTTCAAATGGTTTCCTACGAAATAGCTGTTAGGTTAATGTGTGTACCGTTACATTATCGAAAATGTTCCTATAGTTTCCGTCAACCAAAAGCTGAAGAATCCGTATTCTTCCAGAAATCGCCAGTTTGAACCATCATATAACTATACCTGTACAGAAACGGCATCAGGACATACATTATGTAGGATTATAATGAAAGTTTGCGCATTAGAACTATTTTTCTACTAACTATAAGACATATACAAAAATCACTTCACTTCACTTGATCATAACGACATAGTGACAAGCCTTTCATGGATTTTCCAGTGTTTCCCTTTTGTTTGTGGAAAAAAGAACAACCTCGTTTCTGGTATCGATCTCACAATCTCGACGGCGACTTAACAAATGTTCCTGTAACTGTAACAGGCGCTTAAGTAAACATTATTCTCCTCATTCATAAAGTCTATTCACCATTCACACAATCGCAGAGGAAGATGCGAGACTGAGAAACAATAACCAGATGAGTAATGCATGTCTGGATTTACGTCTACCACGATTTAAAAGCTTTTCCGTATACGGGCGCGGATTATCTAATCTGGGTGATTAAGATTTATCACCTCTTTTATTAGTGTCATGTTACGGTTTGTTACTTTATGTCTGAACTGATTCTATTGTATTGTCACAATAATTATGATAACGCATGCAGTGTGAAAAATATAGACGGAAAGTACTTATTATATTTTAATTCTTGTAAGTTCTCTGACAAAAATTGTTCAAAATAATTGACATCAGTGGAGCAAAGTAAACACCACATTGTACTGTACTTTTGTTTGATAAAAACTATAGTAGGCGATGTCGTTATGGAAGAGCGTGAATTTTGTATAAACACATGGATTGGTTTTATCAGTAACTTTCTGCTTGATCTTATTAGATTAAAAAAATTCTCCATTACGCTAGAATTACAGAATATTCTGCCAGAATTGTTTGACGAACTACGTGATCACATTAATTTTGTGCATGATCACCGCACTTCAGTCCCACTGTAAGAGAACATTTAAATGACCAGAACCCAGGCAGATGGATAGGCAGAGGATACGATGCTCCAATTCACTGGCCTCCACGTTCGCCAGACTTGAATCTACGTTATTTTTTTATTTGGAGGCCTTAAAACAGACAGTGTACTTTGTGAGTGAAGAACAGCTATGGAAATAATGAAGGCATACTGAGGACTTAATTTTTGGGCATATATGACTTCTTTTAGGATATTTAATCCCCTCAAAATAAAACTTTTGTAATCACGTAAAAAGTTCTTGATACATTTTAAGGAACAAGTTTATATTAACTTTTAAATTAGAGATCGAAGTTTGAGTTCTCCAGTTGCTGGAGACGTTGGATAAATTGGAATGGGACAGTGTATATACGGCCTAAAATAATACGCCCCCACTCGAAAAAAAAAGGAAATGGAACTGATCAAATCTAACCCTCTGCGAGACCTGAAATTGATTTCAAGTTAATACATAAAAGTAGCTGCCACTGTCTCGGGGGTTATAAAAATACCCACGTAATTTATTTCCGTTTCCTTTTGGTTTCAGCTCAGTGATAACAAAAAAATGCCGCAAAAAACCATATCTCCTTATTTATTTAACATTTACTGAATTTCCCCTGATATTTCAGCAATTTACATGCACCTCCTGAAAAAAATGGAAAAGATAAAAGTTTTCTGAAATTTTTTGGTGATCAATTGCACAACAATTTGTTTTATTTACCGACTCTACACAATGGATAAAGTCAACATTGTTTTATGTATTTCTTTGAAACCACAAGAAAATCTTCTAAAACTTTCATCTTTACGATTTCTTCCTATTTAGAAAGGCATATTTAGATAAGGAGGACAGAATGTAATGTGAATAACCCTGAAACGCCTAACGACTATATGAATTCAAATTTCGAATCAGAATTTAGAATTCTGTATTATTTCGCTATTCTGGGTCTCCAAACCCTTTGTGAGTAACGACTATTTTCACGAAAAAATTTATTTCTTTCATAAATGAGAAATTTTGTGACGAAATTCATTTTTAGCGATGAGAAACTTACGCAACATTACTGATTACAAAAAAAAAACTAGAAGAAATTAATTTTACACTTACGCGGATCCGAATATTTGATTGAACTGTTACGATAAATATGATTATCTAAATCTAAGAGACAAATATTAAAAGCATTAATGTTTTGCCAGCGGCATTTGAAATACGCTAACGCTGCAATATAGGACGAATTTTTGGCAAGCGCTCGAATAAAATAGTGTAAAAATAAAATCGGGAATTTCAAGTTCTTTCGAATTTTCGTTATATCTACAGCGCGTCCAAATCATCACAAAATTACTCAAACGTGTACACCTATTATTAATTCTATGTAATAGTTGTCTTAGATAATTTGAAAGAGTCACAAAACACGTCATATTTTCCAGTTACGGGAAAAAAATTAATATGAGACTTGCACTTTCTTTTGATTAGCTCTGTTCAAGTGGTGAAATTCTACCTGCATACATTTTTTCTCTTTAAAAATTATTATTTGGGGATGCTGTAGATCCCGGAAAATCACGAAATGAACAGAAAATGTATAAAAAATAATCCAGAATAAAAGCAAATACTTCAAATCACCTAATAACCGCTACGAAATGAAACAAATTCGTGAAAACAGTAACTGACGTATCACCATACGTCCAAAGAGCTTCAACATCCATCAAAAGTCCTCGAATTTCCTTTAGAATCCTTTGAAGAGCACCTAAACTTCTATAAAATATGTCGAAGTACATCGGAAGGATTCACAAATAAAATGAATTAAATCAGCTTTATAAACAAGACGATATCAGCAGGAATAGCTTTAAAATAAATTTCTTTAAAACCTCAAGGAATACAGTAAAATATATTGAATTACATTGAAAGTATAGTCTTTCCGAAGTCAGTTGAACATGTATAAAAACGCCTAGCAATAAAATTTAATTAGTTTCATAGGCGTCCCTAAAAAAGTTTTCTGCTAAAGGTAAAAATTATAATTTGTATATAATGTGTAGAAAATTTCTATTATATTTGGCCAACAATATATTTGAATTATTTTGTTTTGTTCCGTTTCAAAAGATCTCCAAAATGTCATGTTGTAATAATATTAGAAAACAAAATATCCCTCTTATTTTTCCCTTTCGCAATTGTAATATGAATGATTAATAGAAGGTGCCTATAATAAATTAAAATTACCTGGATCACACCAAATTCCGCATTGCTGCACTGCACTGCTAGGCAATTTGTCAACCAATTGTCAACAACTGAGATTTATTGCCCAGTCGCCCAGTGGGGCTAACGTTATACGTCGTTTGACCGCGCGCGCATTCTTCAACTGGGCGTATACATTTCTACCACTTCCACTTCCAAGTTTTGCAAATATTTAAATGCCGATTTGCTGCGTCAGCGACCGAGCCTGCCAACCTTTTGGTTGTTCAATTGAGATCGGAAATACTTCCAAACACCTCGGAAATCTACAACTTCTAAATCTAAATATGATATCTTGATAGTCCAAAAATGGATTTTCTAGATTTTCAACAATTTCTTTGACTTTTCGTACATTTCCACCAGCCAATTAACCTTAATACATCTAACACACGATACAGTCGCGTAAAAAGAAAACTTATTAATATAATGCATCCGCTGTTTGTCGCGAAGGGACGGATTGGTTTCCCTGGAAATACGATTCCCTTCCCTCGAGTCCCATCAATCATAATGGGGAATTTTGTCATGACATTAATACAGAACGGTACCGGCCAACGCGTGACGTATTTCCCATGCTAAATGCCACCGGAATTGAAGGTAATCGCCATAATGCGGCAGTAGCTACTGCATGCACGCTACGACCCCTACCTGCTACCTGTAAGCCGAGATACTTTTCGAGCTAATTAACATTTTCGGTACGCTGACGCGGCGGCAGTTCCAGATCCACCGGAAAATACTATTCCACTCAAACTGCTCATCGTCTACAGGTATGCACGGCCATGCACAAGTAATCCAGAACAGACGGCTGATTCAACAAAACGTCCATCCTAAGTTGCTTCGTTTAACCGCTAGAGGGTATGGTATTCGTGTCATCAAACCCTCAGAAATTTTGAAAGACGTCTGGTCAGTTTAAAATTAACAGTGGTAATGCCAGACGTCTTCGTCCTAAAGGACAAAACTAATTTGAAATATACAGAGGAATAAAAATGGGACACGCCAAATATTACATTTTTTAAATAGAACACCCTGTGTATTTTTAAACACATGGGTTTCTGAGAAAATTCTGTATAGATAAAATAGAAACAATAAATACAAAATAATAAAATTAAGTATCTTCTACCCATTACGTTTCAAATGTAGGTCAAAATATATAACTACTGGCATGTACAAATGTTTATTAAATGATAGATATGTATCACGCGCCCCTCTAGCGTAAATAAATTGAACTAAATGCCCCCTCCGTTATATATTTAACGCGACCCTCCCGCTTTGAACCCTTATCAACCGGCGTTAAATATTTAGGGCAGTCTATAAAATAAAACGAGCTAGATGAGGATATCTACATATTGCACCACATCTAAACTGGAACGAGTATATTTGATTTAAACAATCTATTGTTAATTGTTAATTCAGGAACATGTCGCCTTGGGTATTCTAGAACCCGATTGTACAAAGAAATTCCGAAAATGTGCTGACACTTGGATAAGTCTAATGGATTGTTAGTCCATTATAATAATCAAAAACATATCACAAGACTGTAGGTATACTACACGGACTAGAAAGTGAAATATCGGATAGAAACTTCAATAATACAAAATAAATTCAATCAAGGCTTGTAAAAGATGAAAATACCGCCTTCCCTTTATATTTCATTCAATTTGTCTGATTTTGTTATATCAGACAAAGAGCAAGGCACAAATAGAACACAGATGACAATATAAGCAATTGATTCCATATTCCACTATCAGCATAATGTTCACTTGGCTAGCAAATTGCCTGAAACTCCTAAGAAACCAGATGTGATTCCAAGGGACTTCTTTAGAAGGTATTTGACAACTCCAGAAGGGAGTATGTTGTTCCCTGTGATATAAAATACCCTATCGAGAAGCACGATGTTTTTTAGCAACGCCAATTTTTAAAACTCCCTTATTTGCACAAAACCATCGAAAATCTAAAATTACGAAATACCTACGCGTTTAGTATTTTCCGCAAATCCACTAAAAAGATTTTAATTTAGCTGCAGGCAATTTTTTACGCCCGTCACAACCGCTGCCTACTCCCGACGACGTGCGTGTTGTTGAATGTTATTAAAAACGGTATTAATCTACAAATAATCGCCAGAGAGCTGTTACTAGCGTTAATGGAATTAACGGATGAAAATTTAGAACAGCGTAAACTCGGAGGCAACGTTAAAGCTTAATGGATTAATAATCTGGAAGCGAACACGAAAGTTTAGAACACCTTTCGTTACTCAAAATTGGAAAGTGAGGAGAAACATTATATTTTGCTTTCACCATATTACCCATATGCAAAAAAACAGGTATTTTGACTGTATATAATAGTAAACATTAATAAAAACTAGTAGATTTGTCGTTGATACTAATTGGAAAGTGGGGAGAAAAAATGATACGTCGGTATATTTTTTTGCTGATATATATTGTGTTTACAGCGTCTGTACTGGAACAGACATATGCCTAGAGATAACTTCATTAATATCACTTAATTAAAAAAACATAAACATTTTACAAAAAAAAAAAACAATTTCCATTTTCTTTCTATTCCAATGAGGACATCTATTGACACAATTCAATTCATTAACCATAATGTTCCACGCAGTGCTACGACCTTTACAATTTTGTCTATAAAATAGATCTTCCAAGTGATTATTGAGCACAAGCAGCTTAACAGCCTTACACGCAATATTAATCAAAATGATGAATTATGACGAATTGGCTCAGAGCAAATATTTAATACTTGTGGTTAGTTTAGGTACGATATAAGTTTACGCAGTAACTTTTTGGTATCCAGTGTTCCTATAAACAAAGAAAAATACTGCGAATATTTAAAAGACAGTAGGTACGGGGGTGTTGTAATATTCCGTCAACAAGGTTCGTATAATCGTTGATCAACACATACACCTCTTTCTTAAGAAAAAGGATTCTATTATTTTTTTTAGTTATTTGATCTTTAATTTAGTTGCTTAATAGGTTAGCTAACATCTTCAAAATAATACGAAGAAAAGCTTCATTTTTTATAAACAAATTCATGTAAATAATGATCATGACTAATTACAAAATTGTCTTGAATGTCCACAACTGTATCTTTAATAGTTTAAAAGCTATAGGTATTTGTTTATAAGTAAAAAATCGCATGGCCACTTTGACTTTCGGAGAATACCAAACTAAAAAAAATCTATAAAAATAAAAAAAAATTTGGACAAGAATAAAATTATACTATATGGTTGGTTTTATTTTTTTCTCTATCTAAAAAAAATAAGAGCACTTTTGACGATTGTTTATAAAAAATTGTTACCTAAGTAAATAAACAAATAAATTTTCAACATAAAATAAAAAAAAATCTGTACCTAACCTTCTGGAGAATTGGTATCTAAAAACTTATATAAAAAATCGAATTTTTTATAAAAATTATACTATATGGTTAGTTTTGTTATTTTTTTCTCTATCTAAAAAAATAACAGCACTTTTGACGACTGCTTATAACAAATTGTTAAGTAAATTTTCAACATAAAATAAAAAAAAAAAATCTGTAACCTTGGAGAATTGGAAACTATAAATTTAGAGAAAGAAAAGAATTCTTAATACATTATTTAAACAACCATAAAATAAAAAAATCTATTATAAACAATTAAAAACATTTTTTGAGAAAAAAAAATTTTGTTTTTATAAAATACCTACTCTGAACAATGAAATAAAAAAAAATATATGTACCTAATTATTGCATTTGTTTAAATTATTTTAATAATTATGCCGAAAAATTTTCAGCTAATGTTTTTTAATGTCGCTTTTTTTATTAATTTTTAATTCTTTGTTAACTAAAAAATTTAATAACTAATGACTTATAAGAGATCGCAATAGTTGTCAAAAGGTTTCCATGAAGCGAAATAATTTTAGCACTTTTTTTTTAAACAATTATACGCCTTTTTTTGTTTTGAAATTTTTTGTTAATTAACAATGGTCCTATTTGTTGAAAAATCGATAAAAAAAAATTCTCGACGGAATTTTTTTTATTCAAGTTTCTAAATACGATAATTTTTTGAAATTTTTATATTAACATTTAATATCATAAAAAAAATTGTGGGGCGCCGTATGTGCACTGCTTTCGACGTTAAAAGCTCTATTTTCAACATTAAATTAAAATTATAAATAATGACCATAGAGATTCGGGACTTGGGACATTTTTATAAGAAATTTCCTGTTCCTTCATAATATTTTTTCAAATTGACAAAAATAAGTACATTTTTCATATACGCATTGGTCGAGAAACGCTTCCTAAGGGAGCTACGCCCCCCTAAATGGGGACTCAAAAAATTCTTTTTTTTTTAATATTTCCGAAATGGGTTGAAGGAAAATTATGAATTTTGACATCGCGAACGCTCATTGAAAGTCGAAAGAGTTCATCATAAAATTTTTCAAACATTTTAGTCAGGGGCATCTCAATTGGGGGGGTCGTCTGCTAAAATTTGCCCCAATTTTTTTGCATGTCGAAATTTTCAAATTCAGATACCAACAGATGATCATTTTATCGAAAGAAATAAAGAGTAACTTTTTTGTAGAGGTCTATCATATGCTGGCCTTTGAATTTGAACATTTCGACAAGCAAAAAAATTGGGGCAAATATTAACCGACGACCCCCCCAATTGAGACGCCCCTGATAAAAAATCTTGAAAAATTTTATCATGAACTATTTCGACTTTTAATGAGCATTCATGGCGTCAAAATTCATAATTTTCCTTCAACCCATTTCGGAAATATTTAAAAAAATTAATTTTTTGAGGGCCCATTTAGGGAGATGAAACGATATTCTTATTTTTGGCAATAGAATCAAGTGGTAAACTACTGGACACTAATTATGAGACACCCTGTATTTTTCGAGTTATTTACAAAAAAAACCGAACCCATTGTTTGAAATCTTTATTTGTTTATAACTTTTGCAGTTGTTTATGTGCGAATACGACTTTTATGCATATTTTTCTAGACGTCACCCCGAATCGAAGCCCTCAACCATCCCTTAACTCGAATTATCAGTATATTTCTCAGTTTTGAAAATGCTGACTAACTTATAAGAATCAGCAAATATAAAACCACTCCCAACTTCGAACCAGTTTTTTTCCAGAACCGCCATCTCAAAGAACCCGTACGACTTCATACAACGAACGTCAATTTATTTATCCATAAAACGCACAGAGTTAAATATATTACACCGCGAGACGTTTATGGACCGCAATGGGCACCATTTTAATTCATTTACTCCAGATCGGGCCGCAACTAACGCAAGTACGGAGACGTGCGCGGGAACCCAAGTGCTCTGTTAAGCCATTACTTATTGCTTTCTGCACATCCGCCAACATAAACGAACGGCAAATATCGACCGTGGTATCTTTTATCGATCTGGTTTTCTTGTACGAGACAAATAACATATACCTTGTTTTTCCATAATCGCCTTAATGGCATGTTATTATGATGCATTATACGGACGTGTCTGGAATTCTATTAATTGACAGACCGGAACGGGTCGTCTTTAGAAATTTAACGGAATTGGTGGCAAAAAATCCTGTTTAGAACCATCGACATCCTGTTTGTGATACACGTGCACCCAAAATAAAAAAGTGGGTTGATACGTGGGCTCCTCGTAGCTCGCTCCCACGTCTGTAAAGTGTTTACAGCGGTGGTCATGGTTACAATCGCGCAGCAGTGAAAGACGGAATGGGAGTAGCGCGTATATACTATGCAGTTTGAGCTCTGTTTAGTCCGATCGTAACCAAATATGCGGCAGCTATTCACGTTTTTTTTCTTATAAAACGCAATTTGTTCAAGTGGTAAAGTAATTCGAAAGTTTATTTCGACAAAAGCAGAAGAATGGAAACACATTTTCCCTATATTTCAATAGTGCTTAAAATAAAACTGCCGAATTACATTTTCACGATATAGTCATCCAATGAAATGAAATGATACGATCTACAAGGATTCAAATATCAACAGCAAACGAAAATCATTTTTATAATGATTGATGATTGGCGCAGTGATTGTCATGGATAACGCGCCTCGCCAAAGCCAACATCTACAAGGAAAATAAGAAAATAATAAATGTATACAATATTTCACTCGAACAGAAAAAATTAACTTGTTTCATAAATTTTGTTCTCAGTTTAGGAGCTACCGAAGCCAAGTGACTAGCTCCTTGGAAAACCCTATTTGAAATTCCAATACTGAAAATGATCCCTGAAATGCAAATTAGCATTCCTATCCCCCTGGCCCTCGAAAATTCAAATTTTCGCTCCTTTAAGTTGCACGCCAATTCAGTTTAAAGACTGGAAATTAACCGGTAACGACTAGCGTACTTTAAAAAAAAAATAGCACATACTTTTATGAAAATTTCCCAAAATCGAGATAATCGTAATCAAACGTTTAAATCAGTTTATTTTAAAATTCCCTGAAATCATTGTAGCAACGCCTACTATTACGGAAATAGATTTATTATTGAATTTAAGTGTATCGGGATCAAATATCTGTATCACCGTGTTGTTATATAATTTCTCCACGCGCAAATAAATACCGAACATGTGTCGATCAAACCCGGACTTGTCTCTGGAATAAGCTTACTCGGTTGTTATTATGGCAAGGTATAAATAAAAATGATAAAAATACCAAAGCTTCGGGCAAACTTAGAAATGTAAACGAACCCGTTCGTCAGGTACCTGTATTTAAATTTGTGATTTATAAAACACATGCAAACAGTACGTTAAAAATGCTGAAGCGCCTACACGAATCCTCTGTTCGGTACATAAACAAATCCGCGTTTACCAGTCAATCCACTCTCGATTGCGGCAATAAAATCAGATCGTTACCTTTATGTAAGCGGCAGTATTTAATCTTAAGTTGTAGAGAGCACTGTTCAGGGGCATCTTCGAATATTCTCATCGGGACAACGGTTCATTAACTATAACTACACCGCACTCACTGTTATGGTAATGAACAAATCCGTCACACATTACTACACGGTTAGCATACATGTGTGTGCGTTATCTGTTAACATGTGAATGGCCGCTATCTGACAATGTGACTATTAAAAATTAATCCAATTAACTGGTATCGCATCAGCTCGATTGAAAACGACGTCTAACCGTGACGCAAATCTTCCTCCGTCTCTGCCCTTGAGTGGTCGATATCGCGGAGGAGCAACTTCAAATTTCCAAGTGTGTGATTACTCCTCAAAGTACAGAAAATTTGGAAAAGGTATTTCGCGTGAATAAGAGATTAAATTCTAATTGGTGTGGGTTAAAATCTTGTAGGACTGTGTTACCGCTTTCTAGAACATGAAATTATAACTACAAAATAAGTACCAGACTAACAAATAAGTCCATTTGATTTGATAAAAGATAAGTTGAAGCGCTCCAAGGGTTGGGGAACAAACACGTATTGATTGATGGGGTGGCCCCGGTCTGCCGTAGGGATTATCGTGAAATGAAGGGATATAGACGGCATTTGATTAATTCAACATATTGGATACTACGTAGATTACTTATGTTTTAGAAAACTGTCGCAGAAACGCTGCTTTAGAACATTATACAACTTCTGCAAACCAATTTAATACTGACCAAACATTCCAACATAATTCGGATTAGACAAATAGGAAGGCCAATCCAAAAATGTCCTACTTCCAGAAATTATCTGTTAACAATCACTGATCCTAAAGCTTAATTCTATTTCTATGTAAATACTCATAATTGGCAACCAAATAAATCTTGCCTTTGCCGGTGTGTTCATCAAAATGTTTCCAGTATAAAGTATGTTTTAGATACAATACACAAAAATTAAAAGTACTACTTATTGTTTTTCATAAAATAACAAGTCATTTACAGTGAAACGAAACGCCGCACAATGCAGACAAGGTAACTGTACATCCAACGTAAACACAGAATATTAGTACGTAACTAAAAAAAAATTATCGACGCAACATTTAGGGTACCTTGCTGCGGTCACAAATATTAACAGAACTTCAACCGCGTTAATTATTTATTAATTCCTGCGGTTTTGTTATTTACGTTAAATATTGATGTACACGCGACTAAAATTAGTCGACAAATTTAGACAGAGCCCAATTACGGGGCATACCTACCTCAATTCAAACATTATCGATTAAATATTTGTTGATACGTTAGAAAATAATCAAATTAACTAACTTCTCCGCGTTGCTAACTGAATTAATAACTATCAGCAGTGTCCTCGATTTAACCTTATTATTTCTTTTTATTAATTTTACCTAATTGGATTAAAGTCGTATTCCCCAGCATTTTTTCTCTTAGTACATATTCAAATCACTTGACAGTTTGGTGCTAACATCAATCGAAACACCGGATTCGTATTCAGCGACCCATAAACGTATGGGTATGATGATCTAGTCCATCACACATTGATTTTTCCCCATGTGCTTGCATAATTAAGAAAGTGGGGCATAGAGAAAATCTATCTCGCTAAACATTAAACTGGTAAATCAATGTACTGCAACCTACGTCACAACACAGAAAAAACATGTACATATTAAACGAAAATTTAAATAAAAACAAACGTCCCTTTTCGCATAACCAGCGGGATCATTTGTAGTTGAAATGAAAGTTATAAATATTCATCAACTAATATGCTAATATACATATTATTCGAACAACACAACATCTCTATTTATAAGACTCGTGGAAATAGAGGTCTAATATTAGTGGCGGCAGGAAAATTTTATAACTTAACAGGTGGAATCTTCTTATAAATAAACAAGTAGGCACAATTTTGTTGACTAAATTGCCATTAACTACAACAATACGTTATTGAAAGTCTAATTATAGCTTCCTCTGTGGTTCTCATTCATCGTTCTATACCTATAGTTTAACAGGTAACAAATATTTCTATGAAGACAGCTATTCAGCGAAATTTCAAAAAGATGAACACATAAAAGTCTTAGGTCTTAAACTTTAGGAAAAATCTGACATAAAAACAAAAAGGAATAAATCTTGTAATTCGTTTTCTTTTATCCAAAAATTGATATAAAATTAAACTTTTAGTAAGTCATATCACATTTAACTATCCAAAATTAAATCAGAAGAGTAATAATTATTAAACATTAATAATTTACACTACCAGCCATATTTTCCCTATGCCGACAATTCTGTGTGGATTTAAAAGACTTTTGCTTAAATAGTTATTAATTTCAACAAATAAATTCAGCTGGACGTTTCAGTAAACATACCGGCGCATGCACCATTTTCTCGCATGAACTTAAAGATGTGCGGAAATAAAAATAACATAAACCAAGTAAAGTAATGGGACATTTCACCAACAGTCAGATGCTGTTGGTGAAAGATTCCTATTAGAGACAAAATACAAAGTCACGAAAGACAAGAAAACTTTCTTTTAGGATAACTAACAGCGTGAGACAAACGATAAAGACAAATCTCACCCTTCCCTACGAGGGATAAGATAAAAAACACGATGTACGAAATGTCAGCAGATTTTTGTCAAGTTTAGCAAAATTATAAAAAACCATTTCACGTGTAATGCATCCATAAGAAGCCCTTTTTCTCAAAAACCAAGCATTTCATTTAACAATTGTAAGAAACCTTATTGCTGTAGAATAAACCGCAATGTAAAAAATATATATTCATTATGAAAAATTTCCAATGGCGTACAAATTATATTAAAAATAATAAAAACCAAATAACAATTTTTTCAAGAACTTCTATCTCTAAAATGAAGCCTTTGGAAGAAAAAGTGTATACTTCAAAATGACATTATTTTGACGAGATCTATCGATGGTTAAAGTCCTAATCATAAAAAGTGAATCACCCTGTATACAGTTAGGTTTGTTCCTCTGATGTTCTCTGTTTTGAAGATAGATAACTTTAAACTAACAAAATTAATACAAAACTGTTTAATCCAGCTTTGACATGTGATAAAATTTTAGACTTCTATTCATCTCCCATTAAAATAGATTATATTTTAATGGGATATTTTTTTATATACTATAAAAAAAGTTCCAGTGGTGCTAAATTGATGATATTTAGAGCCTGAAGTAAAAGTACCCATCAATAATAAATCATAAAATTATCTACAATTTGAAAAAAAAAAATGGATGATCGGTAATAGAATTTTAACATTCTCGAAATTATTTTAATTAATAAACACAAACAATCATATAGAACTGAGCTATATCTACTGGCAATAAGATACCTACATTTAGAATAACAACTTTCTATTTATCTAATTCATTTTTCTATTTTTAAGTAACCCAATAGTAACTTGGTTAAGAAGTTGTTTTAAAAATAAAATATGAGATATGTGTTTGTAAATAAGTGCGAAATATTTTAGGGGGTGGTTGCCTAACCTATTTTATGAAAAAAGTTCATATAAACATAAATCCGAGATACAGTGTTTACATTGTAATTTTGTATTTATTTCTATTAATTATTTCAAAGAGTTTTAAAGACATTGACTCGAAATTTGATGGTTGTATTTTATTTAGAAATACATATTGACAGCAACCTACTAGGTAATGTATCAATAGAAATTACAAAACTTACAATAAAATGTTTAATTTTTTTGCTCAAAAACGGGTGCATCCCACGAAAAAAATAGAAGAGACTAATTTCATTCAGAATTGATGGCGGATTAAAAAAAATATCAAAACGGGAAAAAGTCAGTGGCGTACAATTTTTTTATTAAAAAATGTGGCATTCTCGCACGAACGCCACTGCAAGTAGAAATATTCCCCAAACAATGCCCATTTATCCCTCCAAAGCGTTTTTCAAATTTTGATCTTTAAAGCTCTGAAATAATTAATAAAAAATAAAAATTTAAAAATCTCGGAAACGAAGCATATTTCGACCTACTTCGGCAACCACCCCCTAAAATATTTCGCAAACACCCTGTATAGGTTTTATAATTCAATGGCGTTTTAAGGACGGAACATATTACCGTTAAAAAATTAAAACAGACGACGAATGTTACATTAAACTAAACTAAATATTAAAAAATAGTTACCAGTATTAAAATAAGTCAATAATAACATACTACACGTCATATTGATAGGTTTAGATGCGGAAGCAGATAAACAAACAAATTAAAAGCGCCAAAACTAACTAAAAAAGAGACTCATTTCCAATTTTGATAACGAAAACAGATGGAGTTTTCGAAACGTTAACGGTAATTGAAGTGGGTGATATGTATTTTATATATAAATATATTTATTGTCTAACTTTTGTGAGACACTTGATTAGGCAAATTAGATTAATATTAATAATAATCGTTAACTTTGGCGCAACTTTCATTAACTCATTAATTATACAAGGAAAGATATGTTTAATTTTCTGTTGTTCTTCACCTGTATTTAATTCAATAAATAGTTCTTTTCTTCTACCTAGAAAATGAAGTCCTTATTTAAAAAGTTAAGAACGATTGTTACTCCAAAATTTAACTTGGGAAAACCAAACAACCTAAACAAAATACAACTGGGTGTACCTGGGGCATATCTTCGAGGTGGTTTAGCCGCCCGGACGAGTGCGAATCAGCGCCAAGAGAGACGCGAAACTCACGGATTGGCACGCACTTCCCCAGACCGACAAAGCGTTCTACGACACCGGCTACTGGCAGTTTACTGACGCCGACTCGCCGCTACGCCTTCCTTACATCTTGGCGTCCGCCGCGGGACGAAGTCGTCGTCCGCATGACGATCCTGCGGTCTGAAAACCAGAGGCGGCAATCCGAAGACGAAGAAAGCGCAAAGACGAGTCTAGGCAGCAGGAAAAGGACACTCCAACGTAACAACGTCAATATCATTTTGCCGCTCTGACTGAATACGAACCTGAAATTCTTTTTTTTTTTAATCAAATAAATAGACCAGTTATAATTAGTTTCGTTTTAATTCCACAAGGGCCAAGGGCCACCCGAAATTAGCCTGGAAAGTTGTATCAAAGCACAAAAATGCCGCATTACCGCCTTCGAAAAGCTGCTATTGCCAGTTGATTTCACCCCTGGTATGATACGACGGGATGGTAAACGAATAAAAAACAAACCGCCACTTTAATTTAACGAAACAGGAATAGCCGAATACGTCATTTTATTGCAATTTTATGGATTACCCCGACTGACAAGTACTGAATAAGAAAATGTTTGTCAAACTGGTTTAACAATAAGTTAAGAAAAGTTAGGGCACGTTTTAAGTCACGTGACTTTTGAAATTGGCGAACAGCCCGTAAAATTTTTATTTTTCAACTTAGAAGGGTGCGGTTTGATTTGTTGGAATCCTCGAACGAAATGCTAGAGGGACAGTTAGTTTTTCGATATTTTCAACGGTTAAAAAGATATGGAGGGGCTTTGTTAGGGCACGCTAGGGTTAGTCACGTGAATTTTGAAATTGGCGAACAGCTCGTTATTAAAAACAAAAACTGCCTTCTTAAATAAGCGCGCAAGATCAAATCGACATTGAGATTCTGACTCAATTCCTGCAGTTTAATTATGACGTTCCAAGTCCGCCCAAAAGTTATCCGTAAAGCAAAATTACAACTAACTAAAATCAAATTGATGGGGCAGCTTCATAAAATATGGCACCTACGCTTAATACTAACGAACTTCTCCGATCTCGCGAAGTTTCATGCACGTAATAAAGTTAATCACGGTTTTCGAGTGCAATTGCATTAACCAAGTATACGTAGTCGCTCAAACATGTCCGCGAAGTTCCCGAGGGGGAATTTTATTAAGCAATTACCGGATTGAGTTTTTAAAGGTATTAACGCTCTAAAATATCACCTGGGATGATATTTATCATCCCGCAGTAAACTTTAAGACAGTAATGGATGACTCGGCGATGAAAACATGGTAATTAATCATGTTTTTTTTTTTTTCAAGATGTTAGAGATGTTAAGTACACAGTCCGTACGATATTAATAGTACACATAAAATATAGTCGACTGCTATATGCTCAATATTAAATGAATAAATTACATAATCGCAAAGTCAACCCTGTTATTTAGTTCAAAACCAGCTCGCTGGTTTTCGTGAGCAACAGTTGTTGTCCTTTGCATTATCTCAACATATCTGAGTTTCATTGTGATCAAATCCAGTAATTGTAGATTTGCGCTTAAGCGACTAGTAATTACTATTGGTCGCTGTTGGTACTGCCAGTATAGCGACATAATAGGAGTTTACGAAGGGTGCTGGGATTACCATCCCTGTCCTTGTTACTCCCTCTTTTAGACAAAGATGAGGAGTTAATCTTCGTAAAGCTCATTAAGACAGGACATAATGGCAAACGTCATCGTGTCCTTAATTTAATATTATTTGGAGGAATTTCAATGAAAGGTGAGCAACATAAAAAAGAATAAAATATTTCATCACATATCATAAATGTCTATCCCTATTAAATAACATTTTACATAAAGTTTTTCTTATGGAAAAGGCCTTATCCTCGTGCTTCATTTGCATATGTTGATTAAATAACAGATTAACAAACTTTCCTTGTTATCGAGTTGACAACTAACTCAGAAACACTCGGGGTTATGTTTAATTTACATGTACATTATATTCAAAGCATTTTCCAGCAATTTTACAAAACATAATCGCACATACAGACGAGAACAATAAAAAGTTTCCAACCAAAAGCTATAAATGGATATAAAGCCGCGAATTACACACCCTAAATCGATATTTCATACTGTACTCTGATTCTACCAATTTGTGTTATATCTCTTTAGAAATTAAAATGAAAATGTCAAATTTATAATTGTCTTAATTAATACACTAATTAACTAAATCTGCATGAACTTATGGTCAATTAATTTAATTTCGTTTGAACATTTTTCTACCTACATTTTTGTACAAATATTAAAAAAAAACTTAACAAGATAACTTGACAAATAAATGTCGTTTACTGAAGTTATTTACTTATATCATAGTTTTCACAAGTGCCAAATTACCCAAATAAATTGATAAATCTTCTACGTGAAACGAAAATTTTGAATAGCCAAAAATGACAATTTCAAGATTGTACATATCTAAAGATATTTAGAAAATTAAAATAATATGGACAAATGGACATTACAAACATTTACGATCAATTTTACATAACTTTTTGATTTAATAAGTTATTTTCTTTCCTTCATAACATAATAACAAATACAATGAAACTCGCCTCGGGAATTTCCCAGACCTACCCAACGGCGACAAGATGAATAAAAGTACCAAATGAAAAATAAGGACGAAGCTTTAGAAAAACCGTCCTTTGTATAGGTGGTCGGGAGCGTTATGGAAGTCCTACAGAACACCTGAAGCTATTGCAGAGAAATGGGACAGAATTAATAACCGTTCCCCCGACAAACAAAAAAAATTAATATCTTCCTCGAACAATGTATGAATGGAATGGAAGGGGAGACACTGTTATTTTTCCAGAAACGGGGATGTTAACCTTGAACGTCGCGGAAAAATTATTTCGTTTTATATCGCGGTGGCACACTTAGGCAACCATAGAAACACTCGATGTGTAGAGCTTCTTGCATACGTTCAGAAATAAATGGTTCATATTCATTAGAGCAGATAAATAAATATACAAAAATAATCTAAAATCTATAATGACGTAAACAATGTTCGTTAAAAAGTGGAATACTGATAGAGGTCGTGTATTTTATATTCGTATACATTTCGTGTAATTGTTTCATGCATTTCATTTAATTAAACCAAATATTATGCATAAATTGAACATGCATCATTTTTATGGAAAAATTTCAAATACAACAACGGGGATGCTGTGGGACATCCTCACTAAGAACCCCACGATCTTGGTGATTCTGAGTATTTCGAAACGTCCATTTGATAGACAATTGTATTCCAAAGAAAAAATATCCTTTCCATTTATTCGAAAAACGAGTAATTTTCAAGTTATTACTGTCTTTGCCTAAAATTCAAAAATAATTTGAGAACTGTTGGTATCACAAAGAAATGTAAGGGAAAATTTAAAATTTCTACGCCATTGTTTTTCTTTCTTAATGAACACCGCACGTTTAAAATTATATTTGCCATAAATTTCTATAAATGCTTTCTGTAACACAAAAAGTTTTAGTTATTTCCTATTTGGTCAAATGTGTCGCACGTAGCAAATGCGACAAAATTTAACAAATTTATCAGAACGGGAAACAATAAGACGACAGGTTCCAGATATGAACTTAAAAAATGATTTCCTTGAAATGTGCGCACCACCAGGTCAGAAAGGCCAAATTATCTTTCCTCGAAGTCCAAAAATACTGGGGCGGCACGGACAAACCTCCACGAAAATCCGCGAAACCCGCCTGCCAGTAAATAATTGCCGAAAAAAAAAGCACGCGACTGCTTCCCAGATGAATATTTTCTGTTTTGGAAAAAACATGACCTAATGACAAGACGCGAAACCTGTCCTGCCACCGAATTACCAAAATAAGTCGGTCGTGGGATACCCCAGGGCCCCCCACCTCGTACCCCTCGCATTCATTCGTTTCACGTGTTGCGTCATAGCCAACGCGATCTGTCGGAGGACCGCAAAACAAGGCCGCGACACGGTTCGCGGTCTGCTCGCGCCTCAATCGCGAGCGCCACAGGCGAGTGTACAGTAATATGGCGACACCATCAGCTGCTCTGTTGGAACGTCTCGACAAACAGGGCATTCCCAAGTCGAAAAGAAAACTTCAGAAACATCTCCGCAGCGCGGGGTTGGCCTACATATCCAGGACGGGGAAACTGATACCAGCAAAGAAGGTGGCGGGTGAGTAAACGTGGATTTTCAATTGTTTACATTGTGATATGACATTTCGTGCCATATAACCAAGTACTTATTTTGTGCCCGTGCAGTATTTTCAATACGTCACGTTGCTGAATCATACGATAAATTACGCCGTTTTACCATATTTCGCCCTGGGAACGCCGAAACCGCGTCCATCCTGAACAAGAACAATAACAGAGCCGAGTTAATAGGAGCCGTTTCCAAATAAATTAATGCGGATCTCAAAAAAACTTTCGGCACCTTTTACGACCTTCCGTATCTAGGTCATTCGATTTATTGGGAAGGAAACGATGGCCTTGTCGCTAGGGCACGTGTAACAATTTTTATAACAGGTTCAGAATATTACGGAATTATGGAAATGTTTTGCCGCGCGCTCGCTGTTATTTTAAAACGAAACCTCGGTAATTTCTGCCGTTGGACATTACGTATATGTGTAAAAAAAATAATGCACGGACATCGGCCGAATGATGGCCACGAAATTACTTCGAAAACAATCATTTCCGAGTACAGTGAGGCACAGCAGGACGGTTTCGCGCCTTGTGAGGAGTTTAAATCCTGCCGAGTGACGTCACCCATACGTGCTCGATATACACAAGAAGTGGTAGCAGATTCCAGTAGCTGTACGGGCCGGTCCCAGACCGCGCCGGAATGGAAACGTCAAAGATGAGCGAGAGATAAACGAAAAAAATGTTGAACGCGGACATTTTATCTATTGTTGTGAAAGTAAGCAACGGCCTATCCGGTACGGCGATAATATCGGCGGACACGTAGGATAGATACACTTCGCCCCGTTTTCTTGGATCGACAAAAAAACCCAACGTAATGCAATTATGCGCGCGCTAATGACTCACGGTGCAAATAAATAATTAAACATTGCACTTGTGCAGCGAGTTAATTTATCAATTATTAGACGTAATGCTACCAACTTTTAATAGACATTTTTATGGGACTTGTATTTTAAAAGGTTTTTATGCGGCGGTTTGAAGGTTGCCCAAATGACATTAGTTCCTACGTGTTGCGAAAAAAATAATTGGTATCGGATTAATCGCTTTTAAATGCATTGTAGCATATCCTTTTCTGAATGGATTTTATATTTAACAATTAAAAAACAATATACCTAAGTAATAGCATTATTATTTTTTTCTTTATCTTAACTTACAAGCGGAATTAAAAAATTTACAGCTGCGTGTCTGCAGCCCAATTTGAATCTCTGTTAGTTATTTAAAAACACCATTGCTGGAAATAGCCCGCAAAATATCCACCAACAAGGAAAAGCAGATTTAGAAAAGTTTTCAAGGCGTAATCGACGACTATTAATAGTTGGAACTGTTGAAAGGTACCGATACACAAACTGTTTAAGGTATTTAATTCACGTATGTATTAATTTAATCAAATTACAAATAAAATTCTTGTTCTGCTCAAGAGCTTGGATTTAATTAAATATCAGTGAACTACTATGGAAGAAAATCGAATGGTAAACAGTATTATTAAAAGAGTAAAGTTATCTGGAGCTTACGAAATACTTCGCGTCACTACTGCTTATTTTCGTAGTAGATTCATGAAAAATTATGTGGTTAATTTTATAAATTATTTTCACCCCTGTAGGAAAAAAATAAATAGGCACATATGAGACGTTTATTTTTCATTGCAACATGTAATTTGAAACATATTTTCGTCGATTTCTGTAGTCAAATGGTCTGCCACATCATATCTTATCGTGTTTTTATCATAAATCCAGTACTTCTCACTACTCAAGTACATGCGAATAATAACCGTTATCAATCTTCCTTCCACGTATCCATTAAAATACTACTTTACGTGAATACTTGATATTTTTAAACAAACAAACGTGAACTTAGTCTGGCAAGAAAAAAATCATTCTTCCACGCGTTTTCCGTCATAAGTATATGTAGGAACGTGTATATTTTTGTATAAATTTAAATAAAAGGTGATAATAAGAACTGATGATATTTATATTTTTAAAAATAAGTCACCATTACGTCAAGAAAAAAATATTTCACGCAAACCTTTTACCGTTTCCCCCTTGATTGCGGTTTTAAAAGTGATACCGATTTATACGTGCGACATCATAATATTTTAAATAAAATCACTTAATCACGTAATAGTCCAAACAACGGCGAATAAAACAAATATGCACGCCAAGAACTATTGAAAAAAATTTCGCTTAATATTTACCAAGCAATTGTCCAAGATACATGAATTAATCGATTGGATCTAGAATCAAAAACGAAACAAAAACATGTATTTAAACAGATCGAAATATTTCATGTTATATTTTTCCAAATTGGGCCCACAAAGGGAATTTTTTGTAACCTTTACAGAAATTACCGTTTGATCTCGATAAAGTCCCTCCAAGCCGAAGTTTTACACAGACGTTCTTTGAAGTGACCCAAACCCAAATCCGCGAACCCATGATATTGAAGGGCAAAGTTTTTTGCAAATATCTCGTGTTCTATGCACGGGACATCCATAACGTCAATGTCAAGAATTTAATTATCTACAAGATTGGTCCCTTACGTTTTTTCCCGAAACCTCGCCATTTTCGAGATATTCAAGGTCAAAGTTTAAAAAACAAGGTATTTCGCGCGAATATCTCGCACCCAATGCATCGGACAGCGATAAAGTTAGCACGTTGTAGAGAATTCAATTATGTGTTAAATAGGTCTCTTGCATTTTTTCCCAAAACCCCGCCCTTTTCGAGACATTCAAGGTCAAACTCCCAAAGAAAATTGCTTTTCGCGAATAATAATAATAATTGCATTCTTTTCCACACCACCCACGAGATATTCCATGACGTCCAATGCATTGGGCGCGAGATATTCGTGAAAAACCTTGTTTTTGGAACTTAACCTTGAATATCTCGAAAACGGCGAGGATTTGGAAAACATCGCAAAGGACCAATCTTGCAGATAATTAAATTGTCCAGTAGCCTAAAAATATGCAGATATCGACAGCAAACCAAAGCAAATCACGTCTTCGATATTGATATTTATTTGCATATTCATTAAAATCTTTACCTTGTCCTAGGTTAGTTACGTATATAATTAGCAATAATTGTCCAATTAACAATTTTTTATTACCTACAAGTATAACTCATAAAAAATACTTATTAAACCAGTCGCAGAAAAAAATGCATGGCATATTATGAGATTTGCCTCCCGACAGAGCTACCATTTTTAATTGTCAACATGTTTATCGAGAGCTAAAAGCACCGCGCCGATTTTTACAATATTCCAACCTTTCGACAAACACTCATTCCGGCTAGTTAATTTGGTTACTTTCACCTTGTCGTCAAGGCACTGCTCTAATAAACAAAAGTTATAAAATAAAAATGTTCACCTAGGAAATCCATAGCGAAGTAAACGTGTATTTACCGGTGGATGAAATCACCTTTTTCTCGTTGAATTGTTGCGGTCGCCGATAAAAAGCCGTTTTAAGCCATAAATTTTTTTCTAAGCATCCACTCCTCGTCGACAGGAAACCTTCTGGTTAAAATGACTTCGTTTTTGCTTGTGGATGAACAAGTAAAATCATATTTCCATTTTCGGTGAAAAAAATACCTGTGCGGGTACAAAAAAAATCACATCCGCATTGCCCATTGCCCAAGTTAAAAAAAAACGTGCTTTCTAACAGCGAATTCGTTATGCGAATTGTTACGGTATATTTACTGTACACATTAAAGCCAAACTGTAAAGTATTTGTTTAAAAAAAAAAAAAGAAAGAAACAGGACAACCAAATCTCTCTGCTATGAAGTAGATTTTAACAATTTTGAGG
This sequence comes from Anoplophora glabripennis, assembly GCF_000390285.2. NCBI lineage: Eukaryota > Metazoa > Arthropoda > Insecta > Coleoptera > Cerambycidae > Anoplophora > Anoplophora glabripennis. The sequence continues at coordinate 270,058 of NW_019416251.1, forward strand.
CAAATGATTAACACGAAAATCGAAAGGTGGTATGGCCTTAAACTTATTGATTATATGCGAAAGAAATATGTATTATCAACTAGGTCATCAGTGGTATATAATTTTTTTTGAGGCAACAGTATGTAGACAATTCAGTCAATCAAAATTCGTAAATAAAGTATATATAAAAAAAATTTGAAGCTTTTAAACCTAAGATTAATTATTTTTACCAACATCCAATCACGGATCTCTTTTAGCAGAACTCCCTTCTAGTTATTGATATTTTTTAGTATTATTCATTAATTAATTACACTACACTGCGCTAAGGTTCTTAAAAAAATGAAATAATTTAATCCTTTAAATTAAAACCAGGTGTATCTAAACAATGAACAACACAAATTGCTAGCAATAGTTTTTGTTGCAACATTCTGCTTGGATAGATTAAAAAATGGGGACAAGCTCTTTATCCTTATTCTAAGTAGCAAGTGGCGTTAAAACTACGAATAAACTAAAACAGTGTAATCAATTTTTACTAGTAATTGTCCTTGTTTTTATTTTGATACCTGACACAAGCTATTAAACCGAATTCGAATTAAATTTTCTATCAATTCGTATAACTTACACGACAAACTTGTGTTGAACTGTTTTATTGACAAGAATAACGGCTCCCATTATTCTTTTTCTACGTAGCTCAGGCCCATGGAATATCATTAGAAATATGACTGAATTCGATGTTTTTTTTTGTAAGTCCTCTTACATAACTTAAAGCAATTAATTTCGTCCTTGAGTCGCGCAGTAAAAAATATGGCTTATAGTTTAAGGTGTATAAACACTATAGTGAGCTCCTGAATATTGTAGATATGTAAGGAATTTAAATCTTCTGTCTAATTTGGCGGGTCGAAATACATAAAATTTAAAATTAATTTAAATGAAAAAATTTCGAAAAGTATACTCTAAAAAACAGTTATTGTCTATAAGATGAAACCTGTGACATTGTTTATACTAAAAATGGAGTATTAAATAAAAACTAGTAATAGTTATGATAATTTTTCCATTGTAATAGTTCCGATAGGTAAAATGACCTGACCTAAATTTAACTCGACATAAAACTATTCCATTTGGCATCCAAGCAGGGAAATGGGACTGTTCGAGGAACATTACCTAACCGGTAGATTTTTGTTGGTAATCGAAACCGCAATCGATCAAATTCTGTTTGGCCACTTGAGATAAATATAATTTTTTCCTACGTCAAGATAATGTGAAGAAAACCCGTTTTATTCGACGGAGTGCCTATATAGCGTCAATGTGTGCAACACTACCAGGGGACCTTGAAACCGACGACTATCTTATAAATACTATGGGTGGACGTTCCCCAATGCCAAATACGCAGGATTTCTAAGACAATGCGTATTTTATTACTCTAATTATTACGTTAATTACACATAAGTACTTAAAATGGAATCGGGCGTTGCTAACGCTAATTAATATATTACTCTTCCTTGAATTAAGGTTAAAATATATATATATATATATATATATATATATATATAAAAAATTATACCATAAACGATATTCAAAGTTCGGAAAACGTACTTGAGGCATAATGACGAAACTATTAACGCAAGGCCCTGGGCAAAGACCGTGGTATTAATTGGATTTTCATTATTTTTAAGCCCACAATGTTTAATTACCGCTCTGGTAAATACACAGTCACGAATCGCGATCTAACAAACAAATTGTACAATAATTCTAATAAACCTTCTATTTTTTAGCGACAAATGAACTGTACAAACCTTCCAAACTGCTCATTTAACGTAGGTATCTATTAAATGTTATTAGCTGTTACACCGATCTAATCGTAAAGTTTTTTAAATTCAAACTTTTAAAAGCGAAATCTTGTCTTTAAAAGCCTTGGGGAAGAGTGCACTTATATAGAATATTAATGTGTTTCGTAATTAGCTGAACTTGGTAACGACTTCCGATGCTTTCTTCCCGTGGAAATGGATCGGAAAATGAACATTTGAATATTTAAAATTGCCGAGGGAATTCCCCTTCTGAAATAAAATATTATAAGACACAGAAAAATATCGGAGCGAGTTTCGATAATAATTTTGAGAAATCAAAAATGATCACGCTAAACCACATCATTCACATCATTATAAATAAGCACCGAGAGTTTGACCTTACGTTTTCATTGAAAATTTATAATTTTGAAATGTTTCTTGAAGCTGAGCTCTAAGACTAGCTTTTACAGAATCAAAAAATCTCTTTCCTTTATCAATTTATCGACAGAGCTTTGTTTCGCTGCAAAGGTTAACTATATTGCATATAGATGTAATAGTTTCACAGAAAGATGGCAAGAAGAACCTTCATAAATGATTACAAGCCACCTGTCCACCGAGCTTAGACAACCAACAATGCACAATTGGCACTGTCAACTAAAAATCCATACATTTTAGCGTCATCAATATTAATGATTCGTTTACAACGAACAATGACTAACACGCATACATATAAAAGCATTAATAACACCTTATTTGTAGTAAAAACAAATAGACAGTCATCAAACTGTTTAGAGGAGTTCGAGTATCAACTGAGTATTCGAGGAAAGCTTCAATTCCGTGCTCGACCACAATTTTAATTAAATTAATCGTTAATTAACGAGAATAATATAACCTACTTCAATAAGTGATGAAAATCGACCGACCAAGTAATTAAGTCCAACTCTTCCCTTCCATTTTCCCTCCGCATTAAAATTTCCGTTGTCATGTCTGACGGTCATATCCCTTTCCAGATGAGCTCTGCCAGTGCCCCCACAAGTGCGACGCCAGCGTGTCGCAGGAGGCGCGGCAGCACCTCTTCAGCCACTTCTACGGGCTGGGCGAGGCCGACCTGCAGAACCAGTTCCTGCGGCAGCACATGGACCTGCGGGCCCGCCTAAACGTACCGGAGACGACGGGTTCGGGGCGGCCGCCTCGACGCATCACCTGCAAGTACCTGGTGCCGCTCCTGCCCTCCGACGAGACGGTGGAGGTCTGCCAAAAAGCCTTCGTCAGCGCATTTGTGATAACTACCAAAAGGGTCAGGCTGCAGCGCGAGAAGCTGATATCCAGCCTCGGCTTGAACAGCTATAGTAGTCATAATAGGTGAGTATGGTCGCTAATGGGGTTCGGGGACACGCGGCTCCTAACAGGACCGGCCTCAGTCGCAGGTCAATTGGTAAATGCAAAATCTAATAATAGTATCTCTCGGACTATAGTCACAACAAAACCACACACACAATTTTTTACTGTTTAAAAAACAAAATGATTGTATTAAAACTTAGATCTTCCCAAATAAATGATTTGATAAGAGACATGTATGTTGCATAAAAAAATACTTAACTCTCCTTGGAAATAAAAGCATATGATTACCTAGAATTTATATTACTTTAATATGATTCTTCTAATGAATAATTATGTATTTTTTATTTAAATTTTCTCAATATTGCAACATTTGAGGTTACGAGTACTTGGACAGTAGCACGTAGACAGTTTTCCAACTTATTTTTTTACAGTACAATGTATACTTGCTTCTTCAGAACAAGTTTTGTTGAAGGGAAAAATCAAATTTTATTAGTAATATTTTTTTGTCTACATTTCCTGGTAAAATTATGAGTGTAATCCTTATTTCCTTTTACTTGATTTAAATCCTAATATTCAATAAAAGAGAAATAAAAATTAATTTTACCTTTTGACAAAGTAAAATTCGAAAAAAATTTTAGGAAAGCCATTGCCTTGAATGATATTCAACGAATAACTCAAAATTCAATTCAGTTATTGGGTGATAAAACCATCACCGATAAAACTTCAATAGACTAGTTTTCTTACTGTAGTCCAACCAAATGACACTTGGAGAAAAAAAAAATGTTACCTGGACTTTGTGGAAACGGTAAAAGGGCTTATAATAAACCTAAAAAAAATAAATGCGTGAGCAGGGGTGGCGGAGGATTGATTTGGGGTGTCGAAAAGTTGTGATTGTATCATTGGGATTTCTGGAGAAAGTTGACGTCAATCAAAAAAGTATCCAATACAAAAGTTGTAGATCATGCAAAAATCTACAACTTTTGTAGAGGTCACTTTTTACGATAACTTCAAAATTTCCGAGAAAAATGCGAAAAACTGTTTTTCTGATTTTTTGTTTCTTATCTCATTTCCGCAAAAATAACTTAATTTTGACGAAACTTGATGAAAGTTACCTTTCTGTGTCTTAAATAACCACAAATTTTTTTAGATAAAAAATTCAAGAAGTTACGGATATTCATTTTTTCCGGACCGACACTTTTTTTTTAAAGAAAAATTCTACTTAGAAAAATCATCGTACAGAGTTCTGCCGATTATAATTTTTTTCGTTTAAACATACATTTTCGTGAAATAAAAAAATCTGTAGCCACAGTTCAAAAACATGCTCAAAAATGCAAAACAAAAATAAAAAATGACGCAACAATGAATTTTTCAGTATCTGTTGATAATAATTTGTTTAAATTTAAAAAAAAAAATAGATAAAAAATCAAGAAGTTTCGGAGCTATTAATTTTCTGTTGGTCTGAAACAATTTAAAAAAAAAAAAAATTCTACTTAGGAAAATCATCATACAGAGTTCTGCCGGTGATTATTTTTTGCAAAATTTCGGGTTTTTCCAGATATCTCCGAAACTACCCGGAATTTTAAAACTTTCTAAACTGCATATTGTTAGGTATAAAAAAACACAACTTTTTTCTAATCTGAGCCACCCCGTATCTCTTACCGTTTCCTAGATCTTAATGCTATCCCATCCTTATCTTGGACACATTGTATATCTATGAATTCATCAAAATTAAAAAAAAATAAGTACACTAATCGATCCTACGGAAAAAAAAATATTAATTTTATTTATTCACTATTCGAATAATGTTTATAGCAATACTGTACAAAAATAAAGTTTTGGGTCAAACAATGAGACACAGTTTTTTTAATTTTTTCCGTACAATTGAATGGTGCAATCAGTTTTTACATTTTTATTAAATTTAAACAAATTTTCAATTACTGGAAAATTAATTGTTGCATTTTTTTTGCATTTTTGAGCATGTTTTTGAACTGTGATTACAGATGTTTTTATTTCACCAAAAAGTATGTCAAAATGAAAAAAATTATCATTGGCAGAACTCTATACGATGATTTTTCTAAGTAGAATTTTTCTTTGAAAAAAAGTGTTTCAGACCGGAAAAAATGAATATCTCGGAAAGGTCTTGATTTTTTTATCTAAAAAAAATTGTGGTTATTTAAGACACAGAAAGGTATGCTTTCACCAAGTTTCGTCAAAATTAAATTATTTTTGCGGAAATGAGAAATAAAAAACGAAAAATAAGAAAAAACCTGTTTTTCGCATTTTCTCGGAAATTTTGAGGTTATCGTAAAAAGTGACCTCTACAAAGGTTGTAGATTTTTGCATGATCTACAACTTTGGTATTGGATACTTTTTTGTTTGATGTCAACTTTCGCCAGAAATCCCAATGAGACAATTTTTCACAAATTTTCAACCCCCCAAATTAACCCTCCGCCACCCCTGCTCACGCATTTATTTCTTTTTGTCGTTTATTATAAGTCCCTTTACCATTTCCACTTACAAAAGTCCTGGTAACAATTATTTTTTTTCCTCTAAATGTGTTATTTTAATAGGTTTAAATACCAATCCATTTTTTTAGCAAAAAAAAATACCTCAAATAAATGAAAAAATCGCGAATTTGGCATTTTTAGGTTAGGATATCTCGAAAACCAAAATCCTTCGGAAAAGTACATTCTGGCTTAAAATGTTGGCCTGTGTAACCAATTGCACTCATTGACTATCCTTTATTTTTATCATAAATTTATTAAATGGTTGATACCTCCGCAATAACGACCAATTTCGACTTTACAGAAGTAAGAACACCAACAACAACAACACCAGCTCCCCGGTGGGGGAGAACAACAACAACGTCAAGAAGCCTTCACCGTTGCCTTTGAAACTTAACATTGAGTTACCGACCACTTGCGAGATGATGAATCTCGACTCGCCAGAGGAACCAAAGAGCCCAGACGTGCCCTCGTCCGACAAGCGGTCGTCGATAAAGCGCCTCATCGACAACCCCCTCATTCCAGTGGGCCTCCTGGTGCCGGACGGAGTTACCATCGCGCCCGTCATCGCCACCCCTGACCACGACAGGGATCTCGCGATAGTCAATAACTTCTTTTCCAACCAGCTGTGGAAGCCGGAGTATATAGGGACCTACTCATGAGGGTAGACGGACCGCGCGGATACGTAGAAAAACAAAAAAAAAAAAAATACAAAAAAGAATCACGTCCTGCCCATCGTACTTAGTTTAATTATTATTGATCAACATTTTTATCTTATTGAAGAGAATACCTATATGTATTGTTATTTATATTTATACAAGATAGTCTATGAATGGAAAGTATATTTACTTGTTTTCAGATAAAAATATTTTATATTTATAGTTATAGTTTGCGGATTAATTGTTTTTGTTAATACTTAAATATTTTATTGTAAAGAACTCGCATACTTGTACAATCATAACGATATGGATGCAACGCTGTGCCTCAAAGGGGCCTTTCGGCCCCGCGTAAGTCTCTAATATGTTAACCAAAATATATTTCTGAGGATTCCTACACCTCTCTAAACTTATTAACTATTTAATGGATCAATTTCAAATGCCTTGTTGTTTACATTTTTACACAGATGTTTATTATGGATAGAATATTTACTTGTTTTCAATAAAAACTGTTTTTTAATATCTCGCCAGTTTCAATTTTTCCAACAATTCACGAACGCAAATAACGGAAATAAAATGGCGATCGCATTTAAGTATAACTTTTGAAGAAAAAAAAAAGGTTAGGATTAGCATCTATTCCATAGAAGCGCCCTACATTTTTTAAATCTCAACACCATAATTTTTTATAATAAATATTTCCAACTTCTAATACAATAACTGGATTCTTGCAATACAAATGATTGTTTCTTGCAAAATTGATAATCAAATTCTAAGTTTTCCCAAATAAAAATTTGCTAATGTGGAGCAATTAAAAGACTAAAATACATGGTCGGTAAAATTACGAAATTTTACGACAAATAACTTGCCTAAAAGAAATTTTACCTATATTTTTTCCCATTGAACCAGTAAAAAAAAACTGAAAATCGTGGTTTTTCGTTTTTACTTGTAACCGAAGAACAAACGCAGATTTTTTAAACTCTTAGCACACAAAAAATAATTTTTTGCTTCATACAAAATTTTGATCAATAGATTTGACAATATACTATGGATGGAGCCAAAGCCAACATTCAATGCGATTTGCCCTAAGTCACGTGACCTATAATAGCACCGTATTCGATGCAAAAAATTGTCGGTCTTTTATCAAAGGAGAATCGTGTCATTATTTTTAGAACGCGTAATATGAACCATTTCAAATTTAAAACGAAATTGAATGTAAAATCTGCAATACAGCTGCATACGCACTGTGTTCCGGTAGTAGCTGTAGTCGCCCAGGTGCATCGAGTATACGAAGTGGTCGGTTATACGTCAAATACTAACCTGGCGAGCTTGGTTGTAAATCAGAGACCTCCTTCAAAAAACAAGTAAACAACAGTGGTGCGGTGCGTACGGAGGTAAAATGTAGTACATATTATTATTATTATTATTATTATTATTATTACATAATAGGTTAGGGCAGAGGATTTACGTCCTATTATACCCAAAATGTGGAATTTAAAAAACAAATTGGATTTATAATAAATTACATTTAAAATAGTTTTGAGACGTGAACTGATCATTTCATCCCTTCATAATGCATAAAGAAATTATTCAATTTCTAAACCCCTTAAAACCGTACTGCACTGAATTCCTCGACAGGCAATGATTTATTACTTTGCATCGAATATGATCCTGCTATAGATACAAATCGCACAACTTTGATTTTAAAAGAAACTATTTGTTATTAGGAAATTGACTCTTTTTTGGTAGTAATACAACGATTAAAAAAATTACTGTCAAATCTATATGTAAAATACGCAGTAACACTTAATCCAACGTAAAGTGGATATAACAAATCGCGTGTGAAAAGCCTGCAAACGTGACACCGAGACTAGTGTCAACTCACTTTACATCTTGGCTCATTACCTCTCTCTCTTTCTCTCTCTCTCTCTCTCTCTCTCTCTCTCTCTCTCTCTACATTTTATACATAGCATACTGTCAAATCTATGATTTTGTCGTGTCAATGAAAATGTAACTGTCAAAATTGAAAATTTTGTTTTCAAAGCACGCTATAAAAGTAATTTGTTACCTCGACGAAATAAGTAAATCACATAACTTGTCCACACAGACTACATTGCCCAACTAATACTAATGATGGGCACTATCGAAATATGTATTCGATAGACGCGATCACTGCGCTGGCTAATATTTGTAACTTGTTAGAGATTCGATAGTTTTATTTGTTAAACGCGCCAAAAAGAGATACAATGATGGTATACATGTCTTCATAGTCTCAATCTATAACAGACAATCGTCGACAATAACTTATGTGTATTAGAGTAAAAGAAAATGGTGGACGTTTGTTGGGTATTAAGTAGTTTTAGACAGTAGTTTGACTACCGCAGTTGAAACAAAATAGAGCCGACATTCAGATTAAAAATTTGACAGTTGTTTTGATCGCGTCTAAACACTAACTGTTGTTTATATTTTCTGAGCGTTGAAATATCGATTTTTTGGCATATTTTCTTAACCAATAACACCAGTATTAAAATTTAGAAGATATCCAGATTTCGGAATTGTCAAGATGACATTTCAATTATATGAAAACAGTGACTAATTTGACTAGGATATTTCGTCTTCATACGAATTGCTTGTGACGCTACAGCGGTTTTAGTGTATTTACTAGTTATTCGACAGCTGAATTCATTCGACAGTGCCCATCACTAACTAATACCACTAACCTACTCCCGCGCTAACTAACGATCCACGGCCTCAACATCCGACTACGACTAGGTCAACATACCCCGACCGCGAACGTGCTGCGCCCTTTCTCACCGATCCACCGTCTATCCTACACCATGCCCCCGAACAACCGAGGATGTCCTCTACGTCTACTTACCACGGGCAACGTGAGCATCATCGTGGGAGCACCGTCCACTCCTGATCTCCTCGACGTACGGCACGCACCGTCTTGCAATTAGCGCGTCGCGGCGTCCGGTAGCATCGACGGCACCCGAATGTCACAAGTTGCCTAGCGACGGCGCACCCCTAAGCATCCCGGCCGCCTCCCCGTGACGTCAAGCGAGGGGCGCCGGCAGGATAAGGTCCCGCGAGGGGGGGAGTGGGATCGGACTATCCGCCCGTTCGTGGGGAGGGAGTCGGGGGGGCGGGAGCGATGAAAAATTAATGCCGGATCCCAATCTGGCCCTTTTGTTGTTACGCGAGGGGGTGTGGGGGTTTAACAATTCGGAGGAAACGGGAAAAGTTGTGAAAAATTGTTTTTTTTGGCGTTTTGCTCCAAATTAAAAAATTGGGAAGACATGGTAAAAAAAATTATTAAAATATTTCACTTTCAATCAAAAAATCTTATTTTTTGCTTTCTTTAAAATTGTTTATTAACGATATTTTGCAAAAAATTTTCCTTTTACATTTTTTAAATAAGCCATTTCGATGAGAAATTCAATTCTCTACAAAATTTTTCCTATGAACTATACCGAAATTTTGCTTCGTTTTCGTGCTATATTCAAAAAAACTGCAAAGTGCACTTTCACCCCTATCTTCAATTTCAACCCTCTAATTTAATAGCACCCCGCGGTTCTTTCATTTTTAATGACCCTTCGAACAAGTCATGTGATAAAAATCCGAACCTCTATCCAATCAGCAATCCCAATATCTACAGCGTAAACGTAGGTAGCGGTTTGTCGTTGTTCGTTGTAAACGAATCATTAATATTGGCGACAACGCTAAGATTTTTAGACAGTGCGATGTTGGTTGCCTAAGCTTAGCAGTTATGTGACTTGTAAACATTTACGAAGGCTTAGTTTAATATGGTCCGTATCATCTTATATTCACCATAGAGTCCGTGATCGAGCGGTGTCTCAACCTTTCTTGGGACACCCTGTATATCTCGGAAACAACAATTTCCGCAATCAGACTAGGTTTAAACGATGAAAACAGTTATGAAAAGTAATTATCACTTTAACAATTGAACGTAAACATATTTATTTACTGTTTATGAAGGTGCTAATTTAATATGAGAGTTGTAGTGTACCAAACCTGACGAGAATAGCGGCAAATATCTACATGCGTTTCTAGTTAGTATTTTATATTGTCACGTACTATTATACGTCGAAATTATAGTAGTCGCGTTAAAATAGGTACCGTTTTTCAAAGACGCTAATCGTTAGTCAGTGTTTCAATTATTTAATATCAAGTTCTAATACTAGATACTACGAAGACTTTTATAACCGTCTATAAGAGCAATTTTTTTTATTATTATTTATTTTGTAAACCTAATCCAGGTGCATTATCACAGCTACTTATTACGCAGAGCAGACACCTACACATGCATATCCTACGTAAATATTTAGGATCAAATGTGTGAAAATCTGGGGGAATATCAAATCCCCGCACAAAAAAAAAGGAAATATCCAGCCACAGTTGTGGGAGTTAATTAACTACGACTGCTCCCTACTATTCAAGAAGATGTACGTGACAAAACTCCCATTGTAAGCTTTAACACACAATTTCCATTCGTAGGATACACCATTCGGTCCTTATACACTGTAAAATTCGCTGCGAAAAACGTATTTCCATGACCCACTTTCCGAGTCTTTCGTATGTGAATGACTTAGGAATTTTTTAACCAAATAACAGACTCTGCATTATTAATTACAATTACGGAATACCTACAAATGTTAAATTTGCGCAAATTAAACGCAAGGTACGGCAGAAGAGCTCTACGTCGTGTCATCATTTAACCTACGACCTTTCACATTTATTCCGTTTATAATTAGACGAGCGTTTCGCGAAAACGACCGTGCCGCAAAAATTTGGAATAAATTTTCCGATATATCCGGCCGTGGTATGCCGTTGTGACGTACGGTGGACTTCTCTGACCTTTTCCCCACCCCAGACGGACGAAGCATCCCCATCGTAATGAATTCGTAATTAAATGCCAAATTAGTTTCGGGGCAACTGAGAGGTAATAATTTGTCAGCAACCGAAACGGCTGGAAAATTAACACATGATTTGTAATCCTGTTACTTACCCTTACACCGAAGAAAAATAGTGGTTGGTTAGCCTAATTTAGAGTAGGAATGACAATATAGTCCAAGCCACTTACTTACACGATAATTTGCGAGTTAAAAGGATGAAAAAAGATCTAGTTTTCTTTATGTAAACTTCATAGGTCACTAGATATATTATAGATACACTTTTTCTTTTTTAATAATTTTGGAATTATAGCCATCGTTTTTTTTTGACAATCCTATTAAACTTCTTAAACTTCATTGTAATACTGAATAACAGTGAGTGTGATGGGGTAATTATAGTTTTCTTTTCAATTCAGTACAAATATTTATTTTCAAAATTATGTGTAAAAAAACAAGAACATACAAGCGGACCTTTATCGTCATTTTTTTTTAAAGATTTCTTGACTTAATTGTTATACACATAGATTTTTTGCCATATCTTCTTTATCTTTTGATAATTTTACACTTGAATTTAATATACTTGTTAATATTACTATTAATATAATGTACTTGAATTGTTGATCTGAAGTTTATCTATTTATGTTGTAACAATTGTAATTGTTATGTTGGCCAAAGCGGTAGGAAAATTAAAGCTAGCTGCTGGTTCAGCGATTGCTAAAGAGTAATTTTGAAAAATCTGTTTATTTATAGATACTTACTTAAAAAATACACAATCATACTTTTAATGTCGACAATAATTTTAAACTCTTACAGAAGTCTAAATTAGGCTCATGTTTGAAATTGAATATTTTGGAAAATTTGGAAATTTAAAAAAATTTAAATTGTGACGATTGCCTAAATTTAAAAGCTATGGTTGAATTCTCCATCACTTTTAATTTTATTCAGGTGTTATCCTACATCAGAATAGTCATTTAATTGAAATGTAGAGTATCAGAATGATTTATTATTTGTTCTCAATTTGTCACGGAATGAAAGAAAATTTACTGATATTTTCATTTTTACACAAAAATTATTTTATCATTTACTAGTAGTTTTATACAGACATTTTTTTTCAATGATTGTATTGTAAATATAACCGGAATATAAACATTAACTGATTTCAATGTATGAATGTAGTCGTTTAACTTTGTTTTTTTACACGTAACTTGGAAATATTTATTTTACTGTTTGTTTGTTTATATGTTAAAGTATCTTTTTCCCAGATGAATGCACAATATGTAAATTAAATTTAAAACTGAGGTCTAGTAACACGATATAGCAAAGTCCTACATTTTTTCTCATTACCGCCCAAAAAAAGAACATGAAAACATTTTGAATAACTATTTGTCTGATACTTTTGTTAACTACCTATAATTTAATACATGAACAAAAAAATTGCTTCATAACTTTATCGTGTTAAAAAATTTTGTAGGTAAGTACATAAAGTAAGTAAAACGAGACTATTTTCGTGTATGTTTAAATTTTTAAACTGTAAATTTCCACTGAGATAAGATAGGTAAGATAAAACAGAGCTTGATAAATCTGTACACTAACGAAAAATTTAAAAACAAATCTATATTGTGAATTTTTAAACATAATTTTAGATCAGAAATGGTGATAGTAATAAAAATCACAGAAAAGCTTACAATAATTAAGATTTCTTGTTTTTACTATCACTTACACAATAGAACTGGAAATCATGCCTATTATTTATGAATAGTTTAATCTATCTACAAAGTTATTTAGTTCATCTAGATAATTAGTGTCAAAAGAATAGAAATGTAATAATTTTATTACAGAAAAATAAAAATAAATACATAAGCTACAGTTACTTATTTACATCAGATTTTAAATAATTTCAAATTTATGCAGACTATAAAAGGATATTTGAAAATTTTACTATTTCATTTCTACGATCTCTACATATATAAGCGAGAAAATTTATAAAGAATAGCTCCATATCTTCTATATAAATTTAACACGTTTACATTCTTGGCAAACAATAAAGCAAAATATTTTGGCTTCGATGAAATCCTTCAAATATTCAAACCTCGATTCAAGGTATTTGAAAATATATAAGTGCATTTACTTTATAAAGATAAATAAGAATTATTATTTCTATTGTATTTAAATTTAAAATATGTATGTACTTTCATAAAGTGAAGAAAATGTTGTCGATTAAATTAGTGCTGATTAAACACAGATCTATTAATAGTGATAAAAGAAATATAATTTAAAAAAAATCATATTGATTAAAGAAATATTAGTTTCAAGAAAGTAAGTATCACGAAAGTTATTAAACTTTCGTCATAACAGTGTCAGACGTCTCTGTAGACATAGCTATATAATCTAAATAATATGTTCCGCACATTGATCCAGAATACAAACATGAAAAATATTAATTATTAAGTAAATAAAAGAAAAATTCAAGAAATATATCTTATGCTTATGAAAAATAACCTTAGAGATAGAAATCTCTCAATCTTTCTAAGTTTATGTTCAGGTATATGTTTCCAATGCCAATTCAAAATGCCATTTGAATGGAGTGACTACAAGATCATAAAAATATTCAAATATTTAGTTAAGGCAAACTTACGAAGCACATTCCTTGGTATTTTATTGAATGGTATATATGTATGCACTTACCCTTTCCAATTTCTGAAAGTGTTCTCTTAAAAACGAAATAGGATTAGATGGACGGCTTACACACAATTGAACTATACAGTCCTTAAGAATTTGTTGAATATTATGCGTTTGAACGTAGGCTTCGCACTCACGTAGAGCCTGTTCTTCATCCATGTTTGTTGCCATTTCTGTCAAGACACTAAATTCGAATGAACTTATTCCGAAAATTGCACGTATTTTCAAACTGACACTATGCAATTCCTATTTACACCTTAATGCCCGAGAGCTCAATTCTCAAATATAAAAAAAACAACACGACTTCTTGACAGTTCTATTTTCTATTTTTTTATTTGTTGCTTGTTGCTGTTAATAAAATAGGGAACTGTAATCAGCTGTAAAATGTTATTCAGAAGGTTTGTTAATTTGTCGTGAACTGTACAGTTAAATTACATGACTGTTTTTAAAAATCTGAATATGGATCTTTTATATTTTAATAATGAAATGAGAATTTAACATTTACAATTTAGAACAGAAACAACACATTACTGATGCAATAGCAATGAACCACAGAAGACCAGACCAATACAAATACAATCCACTTTGCTTTAAGGCAGTTCGTACGCATGCGTTTCTTGATTTTTAACATACAAAAATTAAATTGATGTTAAATTGGGTCAGTTTAGGGTTCTCTGTATGTAAAACATACAGAAATCATGTAAATTATAAAAATGATTCCATTAAATTTATCTTTGGTCCACTTCGCATAAGAAACGTGCATGAGGGTATCCTCGAAATATAGTGAATTTGGCTCTTTACTCTTGCTAGAATTGTACTTTTACTCTAATCTACCCAATTACTCCGTGAAGGAACAACAGATATAACGGATATTTACGTCTGTAAAATAAAATGGCGCGAAATGAAAAGAGGAGAGTCAAAAAAGTAACCTTCAAATTGGTGGGAAAACCTACAACTCGTGAAAAATCATTTATTATCAATTGAAAATTGTTGGAAATGAAAAAATCGGCAAAAAATGTACTGGTAAATTAGCTGTTTTAATTAAATATTAAAATAAATACCAATTTTAATTTTACAGGTAGTAAAAGGCCATATGAAAATTACTAACTTTTTTATTAAACAAGAAAAGTTGGATGTATCTTCTACCAGTACAGAAGATTTAAAAGATTGTAGAAAATCAGCTGTAGTGACTAAACGTAAGGGAGACGATATCAACACACTCAGTCCACCGCAAAAGAAAAAAAATATAATTTTTGAAAGAGAATTAACTCCAGATAGAAAACCCAGCATAAGTGAACAAGACAAAAATGCTAAACCTATTGCAAGTTCTTATAATTCAGTTATATCTGTCAAAAGCCCGGAACAACTATTGTCTGCTGAGGCTCTAATCGAATATTACACACCCGAAAAGAAATTTGAGAGATTTATGGACAAAATAAAAAGTCCTGCAAAGAAGATGTTGTTCAATGAAGATACTATTGAAAAATCTAAAGAAAACCATACATTAGTTTCTAAAGTTGATGAAATTATTGAAAATAAAGTAAATCGAAAATCGACTCCAAAAAAACGGACTCCAAAGGAAAGTAACAACTCGGCAAATGCAAACCAAAGCAATTTAACAGGAAAAACTCCAATTAAAACCAAAAAGACACCTAAGAAGTTATTTGATAAATCTCCAAATAATGTGAATGAATTTAATGTACAAATAATAGAGAGTTTTGTAAAAATAACTCCAAGCAAAAGTCAAAAAAATGATCCAGAAGTGGAATTTGTTAGTTGTAGTGAAAAGAAACAAAGTTCGATTTTAAAATATATTTCACCTACAGCTTCTGCCAAGTAAGTTTAGTATAAATTTATTCAAGTATTATTTATTATGCCTAGTCTTAAGCAAAGGGAGTACCGGGGTAGGCAAAATTTGCTTGAGAATATTCAAAATTATGTACGTTGTAAAGTCTTTTATCTTTATAGATCTTTAGAAGCCAAACATCGGAATGAATTGACACCTACAAAAAGTCACGCAAATGTTTGTAATGGTTCCCAAAGTCCAAGCACAAAAGTAAAGATAAAATTAAACTTTTCAGACTGTATAAATGAAAAACCGTCTTCATCAAAACAGGCAAAAATAAGTGATTCGAAAGTCCGTAAAGGAAATAATAAATCTCTGAAATTGAATGCAAAAGAGGTCTCCCCTGAAAAATGTAATAATCTTGATAAAGGACAAGAGAATAACGTAAATATTCCGAATTGGGAATTTAGTTTTAGCGACGAATGGAATGAGGAAATGTTAATACCCGTAAGTGAAAATAGAGGCAGTATTTCTTAGGTTCAGAAGACCAGAATCTATTAATTTTTTCAAAGTAGATAATAACTTGTTTTTGTGTTATACAATTTATGCAAAATAAAAGAATCTATTTGTTGTACAAATATTTTTTTTTATGTAGTCCCAACTTGAATATAAACTGGATCTGAGGGAATCTCAACACTGCAAAATAATGAATATAAATGCATTTCCAACAAAAAATGTAATAACTTTAAAATCAACTAAAAACGGTGAGCAAGCTCTTTGCAACTTGGAAGGATTTTGGTAAGATTTCTCTTTTATAATATATTTGAAATGACATTCCTATATTTAATTGTTAAGGATGCATTCTCAGCTGAACATCGGGGATACCCTTCACATATCGGCTAAAAAACTAAATGAAGTTGAATGGATTGTTAATAACGACTATGGTTTGGTTGTATATGAGCCCGATTTTCTGATTTCTGCAACAAGCGTAGTCAGTGAGTATCGCACCAGTTTTGTTTTTTTTTGTCGTACCAGTATGTATAATCTGTAGATACACTGTGGTGTAAGAGAAAGAGCGTATTGAGTGATTGCTTCCACGGTTTCGACCCTGCCAACAAAGCCATGCTTGTGGGAAGTCTGGTACACAGTTTATTGCAACACGTTTTGAAAAATAAGATTCATAACCAGGAAGAAATCGAGAAGATTGCAAAGGATCTCCTCAAAAATCGTAACACTGTAAGTTCTAAATTTTTGTGAATACCTTATTACTGTAAACGTGTCGTTTCCAGATTTCAAGTATATATGACTGTGATTTAACGATAGAACTAATCGAAGAAGAACTAATGAAATATGTTCCGAAGATCGTGTCTTTTATACATATGTACGTCAAAGATATACAAACGAAAAGGCAGCCGAATCTCAAGCGTAACAAGGAAGACTGGAAGGGTACAATTAACAGCATAGACGACATAGAAGAAAATATCTGGTGCCCTGAGCTGGGGATTAAAGGAAAAGTAGACGTAAGTGTGAGAACCGACCACAGTTTGATGCCCCTCGAAGTAAAAACCGGGAGAGCCTCGGTTTCTTTGGAACACCGAGGACAAGTTTTGATGTACATTATGATGATGAATAAATTGGGCTACGAAGTTCCTTCTGGGCTGCTGCTGTATCTCAAGTAAGACAGTTTCTTTAATTTTAAGGGTTTTGTGACATTTGGTGACGAAATCAGTAAATTCATTGGCAGATATGGTTTGGCAACAACCGTTTAACACATTTAAATATTATCAGCTATATTTTTTATGTTCGTTTTATTATGTATTTTTCAAGTTTTATATAGTTTTATTCGTATTTTTTTTTAATTACTAGGACGTATAGTGTGTATGTTTCAATGAGGGACGTGTTTATAGAAAGGCTACATATAACCTTTAGCAACATAAATTTGTTTTTCAAAATTCAGAATTTTTGTAAAATGTTTCTTCATTAAATTATCTGATTAGAAAGTCATATAATGTTGCAGAATGTAAACTTAAACTTAAGAAATTAGAGTCGAGAAAAATTGTTGCTTCTGTAATAATTATAATGTACGTAAAATAATAAAAATTCTTACTTTTTTCGAAGGGATGGGGTATTAAGAGAAATTCCACCCACACAGAAAGAAAAGAGGGATATAATAATAATGAGGAATGAATTGGCTTATTATTTGACTAGAAAGCCAAAAATAGTGGAAGACGACAAAATTAAAAGGAAAAGACTTGTTCCGCCTGATCTACCGGAGCCCATCAACCACACGAGTTGTGCGAAATGCCCTTACAATGTCATTTGCACAGCCTTTGCCAAGTAAGCGTTCCTACAGTATCTAAATTGACACATAATTTGAATACACTGTGATAGATTATTTATCGTGAGAATATTGAAAAGGGTGAGAGGTTCAGAAAAAAAGCTGTATTATTAAGGGACTATTGATATAACATAGATCTCGGACATTTTTTTAGTTTTGTGATATATCTCGAGTAAACCCAATTTTTCGATTTTCCCTTTTTTATTTTATTTTTATCGTTTCGTACTTTTTCTGTACGTTTTTATGGAAACGTTAGTTTTACTGTTTTGAATCCACACTCTAGGTGGTGACTTTATTGAAGAACGAAAATAGTAAGAAACGTTTAGGTTCAATTGGAATAAATTTGTGATTTGTTCAGCTCAGGTCGCATCGCTCGACGGGGTGCATGGAAATCTAGTGAAAGATATAACTACTCAAAGTTTCATTGAAAAAGTCAATGTGACAGTCATTAAAAATGAATCTGCTATTTTCAACGGTATTTTTACCAGCAAATGGTGAAACGCCGATGATAACAACTTTTTTCTAATTCTGACTACCCTGCGTCTAAACCATTTTTAATATAACTTGAAGACGGTGCATAATTTACAATCGAAAAATGTTTTTCTGTCGCAAAATTTTCAACTGGTTTTTCAGATACAATAATGAGGATATTTCATCGATGAAAACATTAAAAAATATACAGGATGAAGTTTTCTTTTACTTGGACGAATCACACCTCAACTACTTCATACACTGGGTGTCCTTGTTAGCACTCGAGTCTAACACAAAAAAGGGCTCGAAGGATCTCAGAGAAATATACACTTTGCCTCCAGAGGAAAGGTACGACAAAATCGAATACTAATTAAAAAAATGTAACTTATTTTCTATATTTTAGGGAAAGTAATGGAAAATGCATCATAAACTTAAAAGTGTCGCACATCGGAAAAGAATGCAATGGTGTAATCGAGCATACTTTTGTAAGGATTCATGACGAACCAGGCTACAACTTCTTTTCTCACGGAATAAAGGAAAGCAATTACGTCGTCGTTAGCGTTGCGAGTAGGCCTGCGATATCGGCAGGCTTCGTGACAGATATAACGCCAAACTCCATCACTGTAACGCTAGACAGGTAAGCGAATTGATATTAAAACGTTCTCGAAACTTACTCTACTTTTTTTAGGGACTTAAATAAAAAATATCGAGACCAGACCTTTTATATAGACAGTTACGATTCCAGTTCTATACAGTCTTTCAATCTGACGAGCTTAACGTTGTTGTTGGGGTTAACAGATAGAGCGGAAAAGTTGAGGAGAATAGTAGTGGACAAGATACCTCCGACGTTCAAGTCTCGTCTGCCTAAAGTGATCGGGTCCAAGGGAAAAGCGATATTAAGGAGGCTGAACGTAGTCCAACAGAGAGCCGTGTTGAAGGCTATAGCCGCCAACGACTATTTCCTCATCGAAGGGATGCCCGGCACAGGTAAAGAAATATGTCTTTTTTCGCTTTCCCAACGTTTGATTTGCGACGTCTTTACAGGAAAAACCGCCACTATAGTGGCCTTGATCCAGTTACTAGTGGAACTAGGTAAGTCTGTCCTTATAACGAGCCACACTCACTCAGCTGTCGACAATGTGTGTACACGGCTCGTCAGTTATGGCGTCAAACTGTTAAGGTTAGGTTCCGAGTCGAGGATACATCCCAGTTTGAAAGACCATTCGGAGTATTGGCTTACGAAAGACTGTACTACGCCAGAACAGCTTGCGGAAGTTTATAACAGCGCGGTAAGTGGTATATTATTTTAAATCTTGCACGGCGAACTATTATTAAGGCTTTTCCTACATTTTTTCATATTTAATAACGGTTTAAATTGTTTCAATTGCAAGTTTGGGGTCAAATCATATTCGACGTTGCGAAAAATGTGAATTTTCAGTAGTTTTTGTAAAAACACCCCTTTCAGCAAGTCGTAGCCGTGACGTGCTTAGGATCTGGTCATCCGATACTGTCGAAACGAGTTATGGACATTTGTATCGTAGACGAGAGCACCCAAGTGGTCCAGAGTTCCGTTATTAGACCTCTTCATTCAGCAAACACTTTCATACTGATAGGAGATCCGAATCAGCTGCCGGCTGTCATTAGAAGCAGGGACGCGATGTGAGTTTTTTTCGTATTAAGAGCAAGCTTAAATTTAATTCTATGTTTATTTCTAGTGAAATGGGAATGTCCGAAAGTTTATTCGAAAGGCTGTACAGCAAAGAAGCGGCGATAGCCTTAAATTTAAATTACCGGATGAACGCGACTATAACGGCCTTAGCGAATCACGTCACGTATCGCGGAGAGCTTAAAATCGGTAACGATAGTGTTGCCAATGCGAGTTTGAAACTGCCCGAACCAGAGGTATTATAAGAAACAAATTCCCTTCAAAGATTCTACGTGTCACTCTTTTTTTCAGGCCCTAGAATTGACGTCCGATCGTTGGTTAGTAAAAGCTTTGGATGAATCCATGGAAAACGCCGTACAGTTCTTGGATACCGGACCGGTGTGGAATTTTCAGCACGTCGTTCCTTGGCGTACACATAAAAGTACCGATGAAAATGGTGAAGGTCAGAGCTGTGCAAACGTTTACGAGGCAGCGGTGGTTTTCCATTTAGTGAAGGCTTTGTTGAAGGTAAATCGTTACTAAAACCTTGGTATTAGGTATAAAATATCGGCAATTTGATTTTTTTTTTAGGCGGGGATTCAGTCGCACGACATAGGGGTAATCGCTACGTTTAGGGCTCAAGTCGCACAAATATCTCTTCTACTACAAACAGACAGTGTCGACATTAGTACCGTTGATCAGTTTCAGGGTAAAGATAAAAATGTGATAATTTATTCCAGTTCGAAATCGAGGGATGTTTCTGTTCCTAAAGTCACTAATAAGGTAAGACGTTTAATGTCCAATGTGTAACGATTTCTGAAAAATGAAGATATGCTTTCTCGTCTAAATGTAAGAATATTTTGTTTGTCCTTGGAAATCTCGTTTCTGAGAATTTTTTCTAGTGAAAATTCCATTTTTAAACTATTTATATTGCGGGACTACTACTCTGCGGACTATAGCGCTGTCTAGTATTTAATTACGAAAATATTATTTTTAACTTATTTTAAAGATACATTCAGGTAAATTTACAACTATTTAAATGATTTTAGGAAATAGGTCAATATTGTGTACTCGATACAATGTTAAAAACAAATTTTTTCACTTTAAATGCTACTTTATATATGTTTTGTTTAAATATCTTCATTTATTGGAGGTATAGGAAACATTTTTAGATAACTTGTACCATAAATGTGCTTCATTTTTGACATCAAGTATAACAAGAAATTTTGAGATTACGTCTGTCTCTCGGAAGATAAACAATCTTCTTTTCTTCAGTTTTTAATGTTGTATAAAAATATATTTCCTGTTTTTTAGTACGAAATATTGGAAGACAAACGAAGACTGACGGTAGCTATAACGAGGGCGAAACATAAATTAATAATCGTTGGGGATGTTTCGACACTCGAAGGCTACTCAACCTTTAAACAAATCTTGCCCTACGTCGAAGCGAATCTGATAAGACTGCCCGAAACTGCCGACTTTAGTTGGGACAAAATATTAGATAATGTTAAGATTTGAAAGGGTAAGCAACGTTTAGAACAATTTTTAATTTTTTATTTCGTGCAAATGCGTATGTCAAAATGTGCCTTTGTTTTATTCGTGTTAAGTATTTTTATTTAGTACTGTATGTTTTGTAAAGCGAATCACGTGATTTTTAATAAACTTGTCCAAAATAACTGTTTTTTCTTGTAAATTGTTCTCTTGCATCTGAAATAAACTAAAAATATTTGGGCAGTCAACATATTTCGGCAAATGTTTTTCCTGAAAAGTGGTGTCTATAATAAATTACAATTGCCTGATTCACACCAAATTCCTCATTGCTGCACTGCACTGCTGGGTAATTTGTCAACCACTTGTCAACAGCTCAGATTTATTGCCGAGTGGCCCAATGCAGCTGTGTTTGTATTTTGTTTGCCCGCGCTCGCATTCTTCAACTGGGCGTATACATCTCTACCACCTCCAAGTTTAGTTCGACCAGACCTGTATGTGGGTATGGCTAAATAAATACGGGAACAAGATTTTCAAATATTTCAATGCCGAATTGCTGCGTCAAAGAAAGACTATACATATTATTAATTGTACCATGTAAATATTTTGTTTTTTTTTGCTTTTATTTGCAGTATTTTGAATAATTTAGGGTCAACGAATTTATCAAATCAACTGACCGTCGAAATACGGCGATTAAAAAAATCATTTAAAAAGACTTTAAAACGGAAAAAATGCCTATAAGAGACTTTTATCTAGGTCGAATTTAGTTTACTGGCTGGACAGTCCATCACCATTCGTCAACTTGGCTTTAATTTTTGGCACACCCTGTATGTCAAATGTGGGAATTTCAGAAATGATTTTCAACGTTAACTTGAATTGAAAATCATCGAAATGTAGGCAATTTATTTAAATTTGCCGCCTTGAAGTAGGTTGGCAGTGTAGTTGGTAGCACTGAGCTTAGTTAAGGCTTGTCCGGTAGAGGCACGGTCCGTAAAGAGTCCTTTTTTACGGACCGTGCGGTAGAAATGTTTAGTTCCGTGTTCTGATTGGTAGAAGTTTTGTTGTTGCTCAAAGATAGGGATGTTCTGTGGTCAAAGTGTCAAAGAATGACCTTGGTTGTAGAATTATGTTTAATATATGAAAATTTAAAAAAGCAGTGTAAGTTCAATTACCGAATACCAGCCAACATCCCAAATAGACGCCCACAGAAAGTATAAAAAAAATTGCCACATAGAAAGTTTATATAAAAAAATTATTGGAACTATATTTTTTTATGCTAATTGAGTGACGGTCTCTGGAACCGTTTTCAAAAGTTTCATTATCTTCAATCGTATTCAAGAAAAGTGCATGTGTCATTCACTCCATACATTAAAACACAAATAAAATAGGTAATATTTATTAATCTAAAAAAAAATCGTACATATATCGATATTAGTTATAATGTAAATATAAACAAAGCAAGGTAAGGCTGAAAGTATATCTAAGCTATATCTATAATCCCATAAAGCATCCTGATTTTGACGGGAAATTCAAAATACACGTCTAAACAAACTGCCTCATTACTATTTTATAAAAAGTGCACTTTTCTGTATAGATCGAGAAGGTTTTTAGAGAAGCTGCGAAAATGTTCATCCTTAAAGGCGAATTTCCTGATTTTGAAAGTTTTATATTTACTTAATAAGATATATTGGAATTATTGTTAATAAACAGTTTCTCATTCCTCGGCACTACAAGATATATATAAAGATAAATATTTTATCCCCACAGAATACAGGCCGAGTCAAAATTAACTCCCTATTCGTGAACGGCGAACTCTGCAAAACAACATAACAAACGCCGTTCTCTAAAGTAGATGCTTTTTTTTTTAATTTTTTCCTAATTTGACGGAGAACTAACATCTCCATCAAGTACAATTTTATGTGAATACGAAAAGCCAGTTGCATGCAAATTTCATAAAAAACTTTATAAAAAAAAAATATGTCGCCGTGTAAAGCACAAATTGTGGCATATTTGAAATTTTCAATGGTTTTCAAACTGTTGGATATACTCGTATCTCTGAAACGCATCTTTCCAGAAGAAAAAAAGATTTCAATTTTCTACTGCCGTTACCGGTTTTGGAGGCATTTTATACTCGTTTGTACTCACTGCGAACTGAGAATATTTCCATCCGTCATTATACGAGTGCAAATAAGTAGAAAAAGTTGATCAAACATCATTTTTCTGTAAAATTTGCAGCTGTATTGATTATTTTTTACGATTTATACCAACTTAACTGCATTCGAAAGAATATCAGCTGTAATATAGGTCTCTAAATATTGTTTCATGGAACTATTTTCAGTTTACTAGAATCTAACATTTGAATAAAATCTTAAAAAATATCTAATATAACGTTTAATAACTCGAACACACCAAAATAACTGAAACCGCAGCAGAAAATTGAAACCTGTTTTTCCCTGAAACAATGCATTTTTAGCGACAATCCGCAAGTTTCTACTTTACACAGTCACAAAACATTTTATATTTACATGAAATTGTACTAAAAAAAAGTTAATTCTGGACAATGAAGATCTTTGAACTATTTGTTCATAAGAACTTGTTTCATTTTATTGTTTTAAGGCTGCGGAAGGAATTTTGACTTGCCCTTTCGAAAAACTTAAAAAACTAACTTAAGTTATTTACCTACAAATTGATTATTAAAAACATTCCGTAATGTATCTATCGCTATTTTCATGAGTTCCTCTGGTAGAAAAATATGAATAAAGCCCTATTAAGAGTCTCGATAGGAAATAGGCATCTTATCCAGCAAGTCGGACCAGCAAACATATATATCGACTTTACTCAGATAATTCTTCAGAAGACTTAAAATTTTCTCCATTAGCAAATCATCATTATCATCTTTAATAGCCTGTATACCTACGTATACATATTTATCTTTCCTGTTACTCTTATTGATCTGTGAAATGCACTTGAATAAGCTTGAAAAGCTGAAGGGATCCTTGCTGGTCTTTCTAACAATGCATCCATATAATATGTAGTATTTACATTTGTCTTCGTATCTTATAACATCTCCCAACTGTTTCGGCGAACGTCTGAACTGGTCGAGGAAGAAAAATTTTTTCTGTAGTTGTTCCATTTCCTTCGATATATGCCCGTCCTCCGAAGATAGATACATTATGATCGTTTCTGATTCGATATCGGCAATGGACTTTTCTACGTTTACTACCTTGCACGTATAATTTAGGGATTTATCAGGAGATTCTTCGCTCTGTGGGGAAAAGGAGACAGCCTTACGTTAGTTAAATTTGATGGGCGATAGAATGAACAATATGATGGCCAAAGGATTGCAAAGTGATTACGGAAAATATTGTGTTTGATTAAAACATGCCGTTATATAAATAGTCCAACCAAAGTACACTTGGAGAAAAAAAAAGTGGAAATGGTAAAGGTATAAACCTATAAAAAATAAATGCATGAGCAGGGTTGAAAAGTTGTGAAAAATTGTATCATTGGGATTTCTGGCGAAAGTTGACGCCAAACAAAAAAATATCCAATACAAAAGTTGTAGACCATGCAAAAATCTATAACTTTTGTAGAAGTCACTTTTTAAGATAACCTCAAAATTTCCGAGAAAAATGCGAAAAACAGATTTTTTTTCTGATTTTTTATTTATTTCTCATTTCCGCAAAAATAATTTAATTTTTACGAAACTAGGTGAAAGTATACCTTTCTGTGTCTTTTTCCAGTCTGAAACATTTTTTTTTTTCGAAGAAAAATCATCGTACAGAGTTCTGCCGGTGATCATTTTTTTGTTTTGACATATACTTTTTGATGAAATAAAAAAATCTGTAATCACAGTTGAAAAACATGCTCAAAAATGAAAAAAAAATTAAAAATGACTTGAACGGTTCAGAATTTCGCAATGTTTGTTTTGGTTTTATTCGAACTTAGTATATTTTTGTAATGCGTTCTGGTTTTCAAATAACTCCGGATAGTTCCGAATCGTTCAGAATTTTGTCTATTGTGTTTATAGTTCTGCAATGATTCTGGACTGTTCAGAAATAGAGAACCAAAGCAAAGCTATAATTAGAGGTCTTGTTACATATTTTCTATCAATCAACATATACATTTTTTATTCCGCATGTGCTTTCCTCGTAGCCGTTACAAATCACTTGCCAGTTTGTTTCGAAAACTTTTAAACTGATTGGAAAATCTGCTATAGCGACTACACTAGGAAGACCACTTAATTACACAAGTCCGTTACCCCGCAACAGAGCTACTTAAGCAAATTTTGCTTGCTAGCGATCACGAGCCACAAGTCAAATGCGTTTAATATAAAAATGTTTTTTCACATCCAACCTGGCAAATATGCTACAAACAGCGTTAACAAACGTATTTAGTCCTTTACGTTTACAATAAGAACAAACAAATTGGAATTCGACGATCTAATATTCGGTTCGTAAGGCACTCACACTAACAACAGATACATTACAGGTTACAATTTGGCAGTGAGTAGGTACAAGTCACTTATGATGAAGTTGGACGCTAAACCTGACCCCCACCACAAATATTACTGTTGTAAATGATCTAAAATAATTGTAAATATTTTCTACAATGAAAAGTATCTACTTCATCATAAACGACGATCGGTATTCCCTTATTTTTAGGTGCAGTATTACCAGTAGATATATTTGGACAACAATCTATGACAAAAATTAATACAAGTAGGAATTATTTTTTCTTTTTCTTTGTTTTTGACTTCTTTGACTTATCGGCATGGGTGGTCGTTTGCAACTTTTGTTTAGTTTGTCCATAATTCTGCAACAATGTGACGTTACAGACCGTAATCAAAAGTTAAACAAGACTTGGCGTATTCACTTATGTCAACGAATGAAAAACTCACCTGTTGGAAATTGCAGACGGTAATTTTCACGTCTACGTCTCTGAACAGAAACTCGATCATGTGCTTCACCCGGTCCCATTCCAGCCTGTCCAGGCCGCATCCCAGTCGGGGAATTGCCAGTTTTTTCACGTCGTTCTCCCTAATATGGTTCCTCATCTTTTGCAACGAAGACCAGAACTTTTCGTAGGTCGGTTTTCCGGTCGACTCACGTTTAGTGATCAGGTAATAAATGTACCTAGTCCCTTCTTTACCTTCATCCTCCAACACTGCAAGACCACCCTGTTTCTGTCTCTGATCCAAGAGGCACTCCATCTGCTTGAACTCCCTCCTAAAATGGGAATACATTTTTAAAGTTAAAATTTTCCTTTGAACAAATATAAATTTCAGTGAATCGTCTTATCTTAAATATGTACTACTGACAAAACTGATACAAGATCTTTAATAATTACTTACTTGAAAGTAACGGCAATACCGCTTCCCATCCTCATATCTTCAGCGACGCAATGGCCCAAGGAATAATCTTTTGGCATTTCAAACAAATCCTGTTGAATTTCCTCCACTCTCACGAATATGACTTTCTCATTCCTCCTCTCCTCCTCAAGAAACATTTTGTATTCCTTGTCGGTGCTCTCAGAACGTTTGTCGAAGATATTTCTGTTCCTTGGGCTTTCTTTGTTCCAGTCGTCTTTATTTCCCTCGCTGAATCTCTTTGTAGTATCCTGACGATGCGAGGGCATAGCAGGCAAGCTTTTCCTATTATTGCTTCTCCAGTTGTCAGTACGTTTATTTTTTTCAGGAAAATTGTTTTCAAATAAATCAACTGCGGCATGTGGTGTGTATTTGAATGAATCGTTCTGTGTATGTTCCAACCAATTATTACCTGCTTCAAAAGATAGATTATATAATCTATTCAGTGACTCTTGGCCAACGAGAATATACAATTGTATATACTCTTTGTCTTGGCATTATCTGTTGTGATACGATCTATCTACATTATGAAGAATTTTTGGTTTCTAACTAAGAAAACAATTGACATAAACTGTTCGTATTGAATTAAAGATATTTTGAATAATTTATTTTGTCAAAATTATGACACTATTAAAATCATGTCTGGTTTTACCTCAATAAAAAAATCACCTGAATTAAATTTTGAAATATTAAACGACATATGACAATTCATGAAATATGCTTTTTGTTTAAGATTAAATTCAAGTAAAAAAAGAAATAATGATTAACAGAAATTTTTTTGGACTATCAATGATTAAATTAGGTATAACTAAAAAATGGTTCATTTTTCAAATAAAGTGAAAGATGCTTCATTCTTAGAAACAATATTACTTGCTGCATACCTATTCATTTTTGCCTTTAATTAATTATATAATTAGCCCAATTTTCATCTAAGTAAATGTGATATTTTCTAAACTTAAACATCCCCTATCTCACAAACGTTTGCTTATTATAGTTTTTGGTCGAAAATAACTCAAAGAAATAACCAACTGAAGTTATGACACACTTTTTTTACCAAAAAACAAAAAAAACTGATAGCTAATCTCTGCAAATAACAAAAATTCGTCTTGTACGTATTTGATAAAGTACTCACATTATTGTTTCAGGGTTCTTGTAAGTATGTACTTCACAATATATTTTACAATTTCTAGACGTAAACATAATAAATAAGAAATAAGCTGAAGTCGTCAAAACATGTATGTTAGGTATACTAGAATAACAATAAACTTTGCTTTACTTTTAGAAATAGTACTTGGGAAATGAAAACATTAAGGTGATGAAGGAAATTATAAGTTTCTAATAAAAACCATTAAATGTTACTGACCTGCGTCGCTCGACTTTGTTTCTGAAAAATGTTGGGTTGACTGTATTACTGTATGCTGATTATTGGAATAACCGTCAGCTTCTGCATCCCAATCCTCATCTTCCGGTACTAAATTCGTTCCACTATTACTATCTGTATTTATATTGCCAGGGTTAATAATTTCCGTTTCCGCAAAATTTTGACTTGAATGATGTTCTGTATGTTGATTATTGGAATTCTGATCATCCCAGCATTGAGCTTCCCAATTCTTATTTCCCGGTGGTGGATACTGTCCGATGTTCCTCTCTTTATTTGTATCAACAGGTTTATCCCAGATTCCGGATACCGGTTTCTGTGTTTCAGGTACATTTGGATTTAGTGGTGTTTCAAAGTTTGATAAGTCTTCAAGGGGTGCAGAGTTTTTGTAATTTGCACTTTTGTCTTTCAAATATTTGCCTTGATTGGCTGTTTCATTTCTTTTATCGTACCTGTTTGAATATTGACGAGTATTATTACCTCTTCTGCCTTCATACTGGGTACCACTGCTGTGAAAAGATTCACCATCGCCCAGATTGGCTGAGTCATTTCTTTTATCGTACCTGCATGAATATTGACGGGTATTAATACCTCTTCTGTGATCATACTGGAAAGATTCACCATCACACGGATCCTTAGTTTTTTGTTGTGATTGTTGTACATTATAATTAGTATTATTTACATTGGTTCGACGATCATAACCAGTTCCCTGAGGTCTCCTCCTGGTGGACGTATCGGCATCATATGTTTCCTTGTAAAAGTTTGACGAATCCTGGTATGGGGTTCCCTTACCGCCCCCTCGTTTTGCATTATTAAAACTTTTTCTGTAATTTCTATATTCATTATTACCCCTGCTTTCAAATTGAGTAGAATTTTTATTGAACGAATCTTCAGAGTGAGAGCTCACAGATAAATTTTGAATTCCATTTTTGACTTTTTCCGGCTCATGGTTTCCATAACTTATTTCATTTTCACATTTTGAAATGTTCTGTTTATTATCTTTAATAGTCGGAAATTCATCTAAAACACTTTCATCCAATGGTCCACATAATTTGGTAGAGGTATCAGTACTTTCGTCTCCTTTAGTACTATTAGAAGTCGTTGATACATCAGCAGACGATTCAATATCACTTGTAAGTGTCACAGAATATTTTTCTATTGGAGTGGTATCATCATTTCTATTGCTTTTAATATTTTTAGGATTTTTATTGCTGGTCTTACTTGTCGCCTTATCACTATCAGATTGTGATGGCAAATTGTTTGAATCAAAAGCTACAAATTTTTTTCTGCCTTTGCCTTTATTTTTACCCATTTTAAAGCACTAACTTAACCTACAACGTCGCTAAAATAAGATTTATTTTTAGTTCTTACTTTCTCGGGAACGCGAATACGAACAAAAATATGCACACACACCAAAAAATATGCTAACATAAGCTAAATATTCCGGATCCGGATACTGATGACGGGGAACCCCCAAACTAACGTTCCTTTTGGTAAAATAATAAATTCCATCTCATTCTATCAGTCACAGTGAAGGCCAATGATGTTTTTAATAAATGGATTGTGTTGTGATTAGTATAAGCGTCAAATATCCAACACCGATTTCGATTTTCTAAGGTCCAACAGCCAATGGCGTAATTAAAAAACTGTTGATTTTTGAAACTTGAAAGTCCAAGCTGGTTAACTTCTTTGTCAATCTTGGATCACATACCTAGGATACAGGATAGGGAGGATACACTCTAAATTTATTTAACCGCCATTATTCCATGGCTAGAAATTGGCCTCAATGATTTGGGATCGAGGAGGATTATCCCTCTTTATCCTGCCTCATCTCGTGTAGGCCTGGACAGCCTTCGTAGGTGGGCCCCATCCGTCGTCTACCCCGACCGCAATTGCGGCCGGTGTAGGCGCTTTGTGGGACCTCCTTTTGTCCTGGCTGGGCCCCGCCGGCTAGGGCCCTTTCTTCTGACGCTTTTCTTGCTATTTATTTAACCGGAACTGGGATGTACTAGTAGTACCAACATTACAAACTGTAATTACCAATATTTTAACTATTTTTTACAACGTACCATTTCAACTAGCGGTAAAGTAATTCATTTTTATCATGTCATACACAGGTGTAATTTTTATATTCGATGAGGTGCTTCAAACTAATTAATAAGTGTGTTAGGGATAAAATATATATATATATATATATATATATATATTTATTAAAATAGTTGAGATTCTCGAGATGGCTCACAAGCGAGTTTTCGCTTTGAATATACTGCATAACGTTTCTGCATTCTCTAAACAATTTATACTTATAATTAAATGAGCAGAATGAAATGCCGCTTGCGCATAGGCGGTTTCGTTGAACATTTTCAAGGGTGCGTTCCCTAATTAGCTTCAGTAGAATTTCAGTAAAACGCATTTTTGTTGAGTGGAGTTGGTAACCTGCAGTGGACAAATCCAGTAACTAGTGAAGAATGAACACACCGTATTTTACGTCAGCTGTTGAGATGCGGTCTATGAGTAAGGGTAATTAACAAATTTCGAACTTTTGGAGCAGTCATTTACCTTCTTAACAAGCATTTTAGTTCATTTTATTGAATTTACGAAACGCACACGAAAGCTGGCAGTTCATAATCTAAAAGAAGTCAGTGCTGGTATCTAGTGGTAAGAACAAGAGGGTGCGTCTAGTTGACAGTACCCTGTGGTTTAAGGGAAATTAGGCGATCCACGACCAGGGGGCAGCACGTTTAATGCAGTCAGATTTAAATATGCGTGCCATAAAAAGCGTCGCTTATGAAATCAATGATAATTTTTCTAAATATTTTAGGGGTAAAGTCAAATATTTTTTCCAACTAATTTTCTAGTGTGAATATGCACATTTTTTACAGTCCAAAACTTAAAAATTAACTACAAATGCTCAAATAATATATTTACTAGATTACAAAAGAATTATTAAATTATAATCTTATAATAAGGGTAGAAATAAAACACACATATTAGGGCGACTAGAACTTTTATCACATTTATGAAAAATATTCAGAATATTACATATAAGAGAGAAAAACGTGACAAATACCACTTTATAACTAGAAAAATAAGTTCGTCTTAACTGTTTATAAATTTACAATAATACTTGTTCTCAGAAAAATGACATGAAAAATGCTAGAATAAATTTAGCGTTAGAAACAATTGAAAGAAGAGTAAGTAACAGTACATTAAATATATTTGACACATATCACATGTATGAATACGTAACCACCCAATTACCGAAAAAAAGTTTAAAAATAGGAACAAGTATAGGGCTTTAAATGAAAACCATTAAAATTGTATCACTTGTTTCTACTGTTGATAGAAGCATATTTGTTTAAATATCTATTTAATTAGAAATGGATAACAGTCATATAATTACTATTTTTATGTTTTACGAAATAATTACGATACAATAAAAAAACATCCCTACATTAATAAAAAAATTGATCTAATTCCCAAAAATAACTACATAACTGAAGATTTAGATAGATTAGATCTAGATAACAGAGTTTAGTGCATATATAATGTTGGGAGTGCAGCTAGTGCTTTATAAAATATAATTTTGCACAATTGCTGCCTCTTGGTCATGTGTATATAATAGTTGAATATTTGAATGGTTGAATAGTAAGAAATTTGTTTCTATAACTTCTTTTTCTGAGATAAAGGAAATACAAAAAGTATGCTAAGATCACTAAAGTTAAACGAGCATAGAAATCCTCCACATAATGTAAAACCTATTTCTCCCTAACGTATATTAAAAGAAAGACGGAGCCTTCGTAAATGATTACAAGCCATGTAAACGCTGAGCCTAGGCAACCCAACAATGCACGACTGGTACTGTCAACTAAATCGTAGCGTCACCAATATTAATGATTCGTTTACAATGAACAATGACAAAACGTTGCGCTTACGCCCGAGATAATGCGATCGCTGCTTGTTGAATGAATCGTCATGAAAAATTACTCCAATCATCAGCCGTGTTTCTTACTGTTTTAATAATTTTTAATTTCATCGAAATTTAACTGCCAAATATTACTGTTCCAAAGAAAATTAAGTGGCTTGTAATGATTTACAAAAGTTCTGTATTATATTTGTACAAATGGAAAATCTAAAACATTACGGCTAATTGGCAAGAGTAAGATATTAAAATGTAAATAACAGAAAAAAGTTTATCTTTCTGTATAGAAATATTCGTGTTTCAATTACTTTAATGATAATTTATGTGAGAAACATTCGTAAATGTGCGATTCAAACGGGACAATTCAATATTAAACTAGTAACAACCAAAGTTATTTATTATAGAAACGAAGACGCTAGTTTTTATTACATTTACTGTATACTCCGTAGTTATTTATATACTAGTGTTACAAATTTCAACTAAAATAGATTTTATGAGTCTTAAAACCTACACTTCCGTTTCATTATACATGATATTATCGCACAGAACGATTCGAGATTCAGTGATCAGTACTAAAGTTGAAACAAGGTAATATTGATTTAATTTTATACCACTCACCATTAACCTCATAAAAAAATACAGTACTATAGTGAAAGATTGGATTACTCACGTAAATAGGCAAGAATTATAACTGGCAAGGATTATTTCACTAGATTAATTATTCATAAAGTTTCCGTAACTCATTTTCCAACCTTAAAACTTTTACAAACGATACCAGATGCCAATTGTCGCTGCCCTCGTCCGGCCTTTTAATGTAGGAGCTCGAATAGCTTATTAGTTCTAGAGAATTATCGTGGTCCATGTCTGCAATTAAAAGTGAGTCGCGTTCATCTTCGTGGTCAGGTTCGCAAGAGTTTAAATCGTCTGGTTCCATACAAATTTGATATCTGTCCGTTAAGCTCGCGTTAATAATATGCCTATCAGTCTCATTAAAAGTAATCAAGACAACTATTTCAGAAATTTCGTTTAAGTAATACGTCTTGTTGTATATCGGTAAACTTCTCTTAAATATTCTGGCTGTTGGTGGTAATTTTTTAAAGTGGTTTCTCCACTGCCAAATCTTCAATATAAACCCGTGAATATGACCCTTCAAGGAGACCATGTTGTCTTCAGTTGACTGGAAAGAATAAGGAAGTGGAGCCATGACATACGCATTTGCGTATATCGATACATTTAGTTTTGTGTTATTTGAACCATACAAGGATATAGTGCTTTGGCAATGTGGACAACTACCGTAATTCTCTATTGTCAACTTATGGTTACCTAAAATAATAGTAATAGTAAGTAATTGGGCTTGAATTCCACCGACATTATTATTTAAAGAGTTGAATACATTTTAGCCGATGATAATTGTTCATTTTTAAGCACTTACCAAAAGAAAATGTATGTAGAATAATGTAATACCTGTTTCATAAATAACTTGTGTTGCCTCCGTCACTTCCTTTGGACTAAGTTGTTCATTGGCATTATGATATTTATTTTTAAGATCGCTAAAAGAGATCTCAAATATTTTGCTCGGTTGTTGTTCAATTTCACAGCCATATCTTATTGCAGAACTAACTAAAGTTAGATTGCTTATATAAGTACATGAACGAGATAATTTTATATTAGAAAGAGCTCTACCAGTTTTCCCCGATATTAAAAGAAAACTTTTCTTTTTATAAATTGATAACAACTCATTAGTCCCATCATTATCGAAGTCGTCTACTTTGACCGGCATATCTAATTTAGGAATTGATTTTTCTTGATCACTGTTTGCATGCCAAACTGCTTCCCCCGAAACAGTTTCAATTACTTTTAGCCCTTTTTCATCGGTTACCAAACAATCATTAAATCCATTTCCATCTACGTCTATTATGGAACAGTTCATGTCTATAGGACAATTTCCTTGCTGGAAATCCCAAGCTATAGCTCCATTACTTCCCATAAAAGATATGACCCCGTGTTTCAACATTTTTTGAGAATTGAAACTACCTTTATACATCATTGCTAGGTTTAGGCTGTTTTGAAATGCCCCGTGGACTAAGTTGATTTTCCCCCGTAATTCGATATTGTCCTGTTGATATTCCCAGTTAGAAATACTGACAGGACAAGTATTGGAGTTCGAACACGGCAAAATCCACAAAAAGATTATTATTGGAAAGAAACAAAGAAGAATAGAAAATATAAATGCTGCTTTACGCAAAGTCGACATCTTCGGGTTTACTCTTTTAACCTTAAGCACATCATCGTCTATACTATGGAAATCCAAGTGACCATTTTGTCCAGAAGAATGTTCCAATTTCGTATGTTTCAAACCACTATTTACATAATTCGTGCATATAGGTTCCATGCTTATTTCTTTTTCGGAGTCTGAATCGCTTAAAGATTGTGGTAATGGTGAATAAACACCTTGTAAAGAGTGAGCCATTTTAAAAGCGACTTGTGTTACACCATTTTCATTCTTATTTAAAAAACATTCTTACAATATACCAGAAATGTGAAATATGAAATAAATAATAAAATGGACAAATGTTTATGATGCCTATTTTGACAATGACAATTAATTGCAATCAGTAATGACAGATGGGAGGTCTCGGATGAAAAATCGAATAGTACTCGATTCTTAAAAGTTCTGGTTGTTCTCGAATACCTGATGAAAGATACTTTTAGTGTTCACGTTGACTGAAATATTTCAATCAACGGTTCTCGATAGTTGCCAGGCTGCCTGGCAAATATACGAAATGTGAATTCTCGAGTGCAAAAAATATTTGAAGAAATTTAATGTAAATGAACTAGGTACTGATTTAGCACATCGAATGAATCAGAAAAATTTGAATTTGAATGAAATTTTTAAAAGTATTGGATAACCAAGTTTTCGATTCTTAAAAATAATCGATCATAATTTTTCGATCAGCGAAATGGAACGGTCACTTGTGTGCAAACAACAATAAATATTTCCATTTCCAAATTTTCACGCCGCCATTTATAGCACAGAAATTACACTAAACTGCATTTTAGACTGTGAAGAATTATAGATAAATTCAATTAAAATGTTAAAAATGTACTTAACAGGTGCATAAAATACCCCACTTAGAAGGGCACTTTAATTTCTCGACAATTTTCATGGACTACAATTACAATATAGATCATCGATTTTCTTAAAAAAATTTTGGGTTCACAGAAAAATCTGAAAATATTCAGGTAAACTATAACGGCCCCGATCTTTCCAAAACTGTATTCAGTTTCTATCTAGCTTTACCAGTTTTTGAGATTTTTGAATTTGTTTCCTTCCAGTTTCATCTAATTGTAAGTGTTTGTTAGGTAGGCAATATACAATACAGCGCTAGTGTATATTTGGCTGCATAAGAATTCACAAAATTTGAATTCTCGGTTTTTTATTTGTATTTTCTTTTATAACTTAGTAAGAAAACTATTAATGAGCACACGACTGTTTAAGATTATAGATAAATTCAATAAAAAGGTACAACACTATTATGAATAAATATTTCTTTATTTATAGAACAGTAATATAATTTCTGTATTTACTAATGCAGCTTAACAGGGCATACAAAATCGCACTTAGAAGGACACTTTAATTTCTTGACAATTTTCATGGACTACAATTACAATATAGATCATCGATTTTCTTAGAAAATTTTTGGATTCAGAGAAAAATCTGAAAATATTCCTGTAGACAATAACGGCCCTGACCAATCCAAAATTGCAATCAGTTCCCCTCTAGCTAATTCCTTTTTGAGGATTGTCGATTTTTTTCCTTAACGGAAGCACTTGCAGAAAAACAGACCATCCCAGCGTGTTCAGCGACCCCAAGGGCGTATGGTCATGCCTTTAGATGAACACTTTAATTTTTTAACAATTTTCATGGACTGTCCATTGATTTTCTCAAAAACTTTTAGGTCTCAGAAAAATCTGAAAAAAATCAGGTAAACTATAACGGCCCTGATTTTTCCAAAACTGTATTCAGTTACTTTCTAGCTCTACCAGTTTACGAGATTTTTGAATTTGTTTCCTTCCAGAAATCGAAAATCTTGAAAACTGATGCAGCTATAGAAGAACAGAATACAGTTTTGGAAACGTCAGGGCCGTTATAATTAACCTGATTTTTTCAGATTTTTCTGAGCCCTAAAAGTTCTTGAGAAAATCGATGGACTAGTCCATTAAAATTGTCAAAAAATTAAAGTGCTCATCTAAAGGCATTACCGTACGTCCTTGGGGTCGCTGAACACGCTGGAAGGTCCGTTTTTCTGCAAGTTCTTCCGTTAAGTAAAAAAAAATCGAAAATTGTCAAAAATGGAATGAGCTAGAGGGGAACTGAATGCAGTTTTGGATTGGTCAGGGCCGTTATTGTCTACATGAATATTTTCATATTTTTCCGTGAGCCTAAATTTTCTTAAGAAAATCGATGATCTATATTGTAATTGTAGTCCATGAAAATTGTCAAGAAATTAAAGTGTCCTTCTAAAAGATACATTAGTAAATACAGAAATTATATTACTGTTCTATAAATAAAGAAAGATTTATTTATAATTGTGTTGTACATTTTTATTGAATTTATCTATAATCTTCCACAGTCGTGTACTTATTAATAGACATCTTTTTTCCTACTAAATTATGAAAGAAAATACAAATAAAAAAACGACGGATCAAATTTTGTGAATTCTTATGCAACCAAATATACACCAGAACGTATTGTATGTTGCCTACCTAACAAGATTTACTTTCTTCCAGTTTCATCTAGTATTTGTTAGGTAGGCAATATACAATACAGTACGAGAGTATATTTGGCTGCATAAGAATTCTCAAAATTTGAATCGTCTGTTTTTTATTTGTATTTTCTTTTATAACTTAATGGGAAAAAGACGTCTATTAATGAGTACACGACTTTGGAGAATTATAGATAAATTCAATAAAAATGTACAACTTAATTATAAATAAATCTTCCTTTATTTATAGAACAGTACAATAATTCTGTATTTACTAATGTAGCTTAACTGGTGCATAAAAAACCGCACTTAGAAGGACATTTTAATTTCTCGACAATTTTCTTGGACCATTACAATATAGATCATCGATTTTCTTTAAAAAAATCTGAAATAATTCAGGTAAACTATAACAGTTCTGATCTTTCCAAAACTGTATTCAGTTCCTTCTTAGCTCCATCAGTTTTCGAGATTTTCGATTTATTTTGTTCCTTTCATCTAGTGTTTGTTAGGTAGGCAACATAAAATACAGTGCTAGTGTATACTTGGCTGCTTAAAAATTCACAAAATTTTTTTAAATTTTACTGACCCTGTTTTTTATTTGTAAAATTAATTAAAAATGAACACTATTATAAATAAATCATTCTTTATTTATAGAACAGTGATATAATTTCTGTATATACAAAACCTTAAAATTCTCGAGAATGAAAGAGGGCGACATCTATTATATTAATTTAAAATCACTCTCACGGGGAAGCTTCCAGGGCACCTTACCTTTTGTAGTTGACGATACCCGTTTTTACAAATAGAAATTCTAAATTTTTTTACATAAAACATAGGAAACTATCCCGTTTTAAAATTTCTATGTAGCGTTCTCCCTCATTTATCTTTACGTCCACAATACTCAAAATTACGACTCGTTTTCGTGACGAACCGATAGAAATAGCAGTACGTTCCGTTCAAGGTTCATATTTTCAAATTGTACTAGTAAAGCACAATGTTTTTTTAACCGAAAAGTTCAAATTCAGTACGTAAAATCCAATTGGATCCCCGAAACGGAAATAAAACACCCGTTTAAATGCAGTTACTTAACATTAATATATTTTTAAATATTATATTACATCAAAACATCATCCTACATACAATTTCTACAGTAAAGTTCCGAGTTTGTGAAGAATTATGTACACTTTACGATAAAATAAATTTAAAATGCTGAACTGTTGACTATTTACAGGACGATATCACATTGTCTTTATTCAATTCAATTTAATTGCACTTGTTGCGTGACCATAAGAATTTCTTGTACATAATTCTCGTAAAACCCGCCTTAAAATGCAAACGACCTGCGATATAAAAAACCCTGTTAGTTTCATTTATATTACTCAAATAATTTATTATTAGCGACTATTAAAAACCAAACCTATCATCTATGCACCGTACAGAATTGTCCAAATTTAATCGAGTAACAAAAATAAATTGTTGCTTAAATCACACTTTTTTTAGATTTGTACATTATCAGTCGAACGTTACTTGTTACACTTAATCGTAGGAGGTATTTCCCGTTAAAAAAAAAAAATCCAATTTCTAACAATTCTGTACCCGATACATTTACATGGACTTGTAACCGTAACCTTACTGTAAAAAACTTAAAAGTAACTTACGAGACATAGCGAATTCGTCATAAGTTTGGACCACATCGATTTTTTTTTGTAATAAGACTTATCGACTGCAAAATTGCTATTTGCACGAAAAAGTCCGACATTTTCAGCCTTCAGTGTTTTTTAAAAGCCGAAACAGAACTCAGAGTTTGGGAATCGAAAACCAAAGGCGTATTTACAAATCATTAAAAACAATAATAAACCGGAACCATTTGCGTAACATAGAAACATAAAAATTAAAAGCAATTCATAGTTTTCTAAGAAGATAGCATCCAACTAAATATTTTCCAGGGGGAGGAGAAACAGTAGAATAATCGTCTATATTGTAAACGTGCACATTAAATTTCAGATTAACGATAGATCGTTATTACACATCCTAAATAAAATGGCGGTCGATTTCGTATCGCGTCGCGCCCCGTCCGCCTTCGACATATACACTCGCCTCCTTCTATGCATGCACGAAAGACTCGGTGTATAAAACTCTAGTTCACTAGAATGCCTACGAAACAATATTTACAAATTACAGAGAATATACACAGAAAACGAAAACGGACGGGGCGCGAGAACTCGACTACAACGGTTCCGCCCGTCGAAATCCATCTTGACAAATTTTCCGTTTCGTGGTTTTATTCTTATCGTTTTCACCTTTCCACTAAAATTAAAGCTTTTTTTTACAATTAAAAAATTTATCACAACTTTCGGTTAAAAATCGTCCAAAATTTCAACACGGTTAAAATTTCACAACAATTGGCAGATGCGCGAACAATTATGTGTCAAAATGGATTCCGTTCGGCGAACAAAGTATATGTGACACGGTCCAGTCAAAATTGCGAGCCGACGGTACCCGGTAAACCCGGCAACTCCACGAACTGCCGATACGACAACTCGCTTCCGCTATTAAAATTACACAGTCATAAGATTATTTACAATTGTATGCAATTAATATTAGTAAGTTCTAATTAAGAGACATTTGTACACAGTACAATTAACGCCCGCCGGACGACGCACCATTGACTGGACCGTTGTGAGAAATACTGTCGATTTAACGTTAAAAATGCATATTTTGGACAATTAGATTAATTTGTACCATGTATATGTCAAACTATAAGCAACCAACTATTTATCTTAACGTACACCTAAGAATTAGATATTGCCAACGAATATCGGCTCCCCGTTCACTTACACTTTTTTTTTCTCTTTTTGGTAATATTAAAATTCAGTCAGAGGGATATTATATACGATAGCAATGACTTAGAAGATCGTGCGGGAAGCTGACGCCGACAGCAGAGCGCTCGCTCCGCTCGCCCCTACGCTTCGTGACAAGAAAACTTTGAAATATCCTCACCGATTCACCTTAACCTCTTACAAGGAACTTAACGTAACTGAAGACGGGGCGCGACCTTCGATCGTGCCCCGTCCCAAAAAAATGAACACGCAGAACAGCAAATGGCTTCATTTGTCATGACAGAAAATTATATCACAGCACTAACTTAAAATTACGAAACGTACACAGACACCGACGAGTACCTATTAAAATTTCTTTTTACAAATAACAATTGCTTATAGTTTGAGGCGTGAAAATAATAGAACGTCGACGAATTTCACCCACGGCTCAACGACACCCTCCATTTTTACAAACAAAAGACGTCCTTAAAATCAGGCGTCCTATGTCCCAGACACCCTTCCCGGAAAGCAACCAGACAACTCTCACTTCTCCCGAAACGAACATCACATATATTTTTCCTCTAATCGATAAACATCTATTTGAATTTGAAAAAAAAAAGTCATTAATAACAGAACATTACTTTGGGTGGTTAAATTTAATCCTGTTTTAATTTAAAACACAACCATCTACCGTTAATCCTAAGACGTGGGGGGTGGAGCTCTACACTCTACAAACGTTCTTGTAATGTGTTCTATTGTAGTTCATATTCCTATAGAACGCGGGGGTCAGGGGGTAGGGGGGGCCATCGCATCTGTACATCGGACGATTGGGGTTGAAATTAAAGTTCATCTGCAACAAACCAACCCATATTTGAGGCCATCAATCCACGATTTATACATTTTTTTTTTTAATACGCAGTGTTACAAAAAAATAAATAGCTTCATATATTTTAAGTAGAAACTGCCATAAGGTATTTTAAAAAATGTTATCTCAATTGTTGTTTATTTATTTTGACACCCAATTACGGAAAATACAATAAATATAACAAGTAAAATGAACAATATTTAAATATGACAAAAATCTTCCCAACTCTTCCCTTTTCAAGATACAGAGTGTCAAAGTTAAATTAAGATTTTTATCGATACTGAAATTTGAAACGTCGAAAATGCCGTCACAATTTTTGTGAATTTTGGTTAAAAAAAAAAATGTGCCAGCACAACAGTCGCACCCCATACCCAGGAGCGTAAGGAAAGACCCATTGCGTTCACTCGAAGAATCTTGGCCTAGGTTTTTTGTAACACCCTGTTCGTAAACGAAAACTTACCTCTCTAGGCGACGGCTTCACCCTTATGGACGAGATAGCCATATTTGAATGGTTGCGGTACTTATTGGCGTAGTCCAGAGAGTTGTACCTCTGGTGCGTGGGTTTTTGTACTTTCTTGGGTTTCTCCTGTAAGGGCGTTACTGGAGGTGAGGGGCTTGGTGTTGAGCTCGAACTCTCCGAAGATGAGTCCGATGGAAAAGTTGCTAGCGTACAGTACGAACCTTCCGATTCGCCAAGTCTGGAACAGCAGATCGTCAAGCGTTAACAATATTTTCCTCTTTCCCAATATCGATTTACATTAAAGTATATATGTTTTTCTAAATACAGAAGAGAAGTTGTGTAATTTTTTGTTGGCCGACAAATGGTCTGGGTGTAATAAATTTTGTGAAGTATTCTGTGACAATAAAGTATAAGTCTGTTTCAGGTCAATTATAATCTGGTCCGTAACGGTGTTTCACAAAGCAAATGGAAAATAATAAAAAATTTCTTAATAAACTCAGGCCATACAAAGTTTTAAAATAAAATTCAAAATTTTGTAATAACTCTGAAAAGCTTTAAAATAACTTGTAACACACAGATATTATTCAAAAAATTATAAAAATCACACTGTACCAATTTTGAGTGTCTTTTGTCTACAAAAAAAATTCCTTGAAAATTTTACTCTGCATTATGAATTTCGAGACAATTACAATTTTCTATATCTAATGTTTGGAATGAATAAAAAATGTGTGTGTATGTACTTTCCTCACAAATAGCCATGACAATAATGGTCGTTAATGTCGACAACTGTCTAATGATCCTCAAAGTAATTGGGGAGTATTTATTTAATGTCAAACCTATTAGTACAAATTCCAAGATTTTCCATCAATTTCAAACAATTAAAATCAATTATCTGCGGCTGTACATTCTACTGGACGTAGGTATAAAGTATGGAAGCAAATTTGTGATCAAATTCATAGTTATAAGGACTATTGCTTGTCCAATCTACGAAATTACACGGAAAATCACAACCAATTTGATTAGATGTGTGCAAATTACTCACACTCAAATGAGTAATGACTAATACCACTGATTCAGTAAGTATTTTTATTATAAGAAACATTGGCATTGAAATGTTAATTAAATATACGAAAACCTTATCCGAATAAATGAAAAGAATAAACGTGCTTCAAAACCACATATTTAGACCGATCGAAATATGTAATTCATTTATTTGGGGAAAAAAAAAAGAAAAATTGTTACCTGGACTTTTATAAGTGGAAATGGTACAGGGGCTTATAATGAACCTAAAAAAAATAAATGACGCAACAATGAATTTTTCAGTAAGTGTTGATAATTTGTTTAAATTTAATAAAAATTTTAAAAACTGATTGCACCTTGAATGGTGCAATCAGTACGGAAAAAATCCAAAAAACCTGTCTCATTGTTTGACCCAAAACTTTTTTATTTTTGTACAGTATTACTATAAACATAAGTCGAATAATGAATAAATAAAATATATAATAATATTTTTCCATAGGATCGATTAGTGTACTTATTTTTTTTAATTTTGAT
The DNA here is from genome assembly GCF_000390285.2 of Anoplophora glabripennis. Lineage (NCBI taxonomy): Eukaryota > Metazoa > Arthropoda > Insecta > Coleoptera > Cerambycidae > Anoplophora > Anoplophora glabripennis. The sequence continues at coordinate 312,771 of NW_019416251.1, forward strand.
GAATTCATAGATATACAGTGTGTCCAAGATAAGGATGGGATAGCATTAGGATCTAGGAAACGGTAAAAGATACGGGGTGGCTCAGAAAAAAGTTGTGATTTTTTATACCTAACAATATGTCGTTTAGAAAGTATACATATTTTGTGTGCTATATTGACTTTTGTACTGTTATGACATCCTCCAATAGATATTTTGAAAGCGTTCAGAGCCGTACTCAGAAAAATTTTAAATGAAAACCTTTTTTGATTACAATAGTAATATCATCTAATTCAGAATTAAAAAACCTTTAGATTTTGTCATAAAAATAGCAGCGACGTATTTAAAAAAAAAAATAACCTGATGATGGTCCCTCGAAGACGAAACGTAGGATTGCAAAAATGTTGACGCCATTGGATAGAGCGAAAAAAGTGGCAATATGCAATTTATTTTAAAATTCGTTTTCAAATAAAGCCAGAAAAAAAATAAAACGATTTTGTAAAATTTCGGGGTTTCGGGTTTCGCGTCAACAGTAGACTTTGCAGTTAATACTTTGTATTGCTGAAATCTCAAATGATCCAGAGATAATTTATCATTAGTGCATTTGTAATTCGACTTAGATGTTTATAGCAATACTGTACAAAAATAAAGTTTTGGGTCAAACAATGAGACAGTTTATTTTCCGTAGAATTGAATGGTGTAATTAGCTTTTATTTTTTTTTAATATAAACAAATTATCAACAATTACTGAAAAATTCATTGTTGCAAGTCATTTTTTATTTTTTGCATTTTTAGCATGTTTTTGAACTGTGATTACAGATTTTTTTATTTCACCAAAAAGTGTGTTAAAACGAAAAAAATGATCTCCGGCAGAACTCTGTACGATGATTTTTCTAAGTAGAATTATTTTTCTTTGAAAAAAATGTGTTTCAGACCGGAAAAATGAATATCTCGGAAACTTCTTGATTTTTTTATCTAAACAAAATTTTGGATATTTAAGACACAGAAAGGTATACTCTCAGCAAGTTTTGTCAAAATTAAATTATTTTTGCGAAAATGAGAAATAAAAACGAAAAATAAGAAAAAAATACTGTTTTTCGCATTTTTCTCGGAAAATTTGAGGTTATCTTAAAAAGTGACCTCTACAAAGGTTGTATATTTTTGCATGATCTACAACTTTTGTATTGGATACTTTTTTGTTTGCCGTCAACTTTCGCCAGAAATCCCAATGATACAATTTTTCACAACTTTTCAACCCCCCAAATCAACCCTCCGCCACCCCTGCTCACGCATTTATTTTTTTTTTTTAGGTTCACTATAAGTCATTTCCACTTATAACAGTCCAGGTAACAATTTTTTTTTTCTCCAAGTGAAATTTGGTTGGATAAATTAATAATTAATATTAACTAATAATGAATATTCCTTCGAGGCACATTCAATTTAACGAACAGTTTATCTCCGTGAGCCCGAGACCTGAGACACCCTGTGTGCTACTTTTTTTCATTACATCTCCTAAAAAAGCACTCAATTAGAAAGCCGTCGTCTGCATGGTACATATTGTTCCATTTGGAACAAGCCGTTCGTTTGCTAATGCTAGCAGACGTAAATATGATAATACTCATAAGTAATGGTCACTTGATTTCTACTGGGCGCAGACACGGCTTATTACTATTTATCTAGTACATAGTATTTAATACACAAATGCGTATGTTAGCCTAACGGATATTCTAATGTGTAGGTATTAGATAAGCAGCACTGCCAACAAAACATGTTATTGTAAAATCTAATGTCGCATTATCTTTTCTCATAAAGATGTTTGTCAACGCGCTTTGAAATAAAACGTTATCTAATTGTAAGTAGAAAAATAATATTGAACACTTGTAAAATATAATACCAAGTTCTATGCGTTAAACACAATTTATCGTTAGATTGGTACAATTCCAATAATAAACAGAATTAAATCGTTATCAAGGGTGCAGCGGAGAAGACTGAGGACGTTTGAATTTTTATTTTCATTTGTTTTCATGATACCGTTTGGCTTGTTGCTTCATTGCCCGAGAAGTGGATCGATTCGGTCTGGGAACTGATTTAATGCTGTCAATGGTGTTACTTTGTATTATTTTATGTTTTCATTGAATTTTATTGTATTTCAACCCACATTATTACAGGCACGTATTAAAATTTCATGGATAACGCGATTTTAAAATAACTTTGAGGTCGATCGTCTACACTAAACGACAACCCTCAAGGTCCTACTCATATGCATTAACGCTGTAGAATTACACCCTCTATCTATACAAACACTTTGGATATTGTATTCTATATCGGAACAGATCGATACCATTACACCGCGACACGTTTTTTTCTTAAATTTTTGACACGCATAGAAATCCATGATCCTCAAAATGGAAATGGTAGTTACAAAGATCATATGGCGATTTATTTTTGTTTAGGAACATAAATCTCCAGACGTATCCGGTTTGATTCACCAGAGCCCTGACGTTTGTCGGATAAAAACGACGAACAACAGACGCCGGGTAAACACACAAACAGGAAGATTTGTAAAATATGTTTACGACCACAATATATCTCCCCGGCTATATATGAACGGGAAAAAAGAGCTACCACATATAAGTTTTTGGATGTCCACAAAGTATTTTATTTTTTTACCGGTGAACTTTGTCTAGATACAAATATTTTCCAAGGTCTGTGACTAATATCTTTGTAAACAAAAGTTTACCATTTGTTATTTGCTATAAAACTTATATGTACATTTTATTTTTTAAACTATTGTAACTATTTCATAAAAAATGGTAACTGTACAATGAATGCATAAATTTTTGCTTGTTTTTTTAAAATTAAAATTTGCAATCTTGTTTTGACAAACAGTTTACACATAGTTTTGTTCTTGAAAAACCAATTAAACCAATTTTAAAAATATTATACATTTATCAACGCGTTTATTAAAAGATTGTCTTGTAAAGTTTAAATCCTTAATGCGAAATGACTGCAGCATTTAAAACCTGCTGCCAAAGTTCTTAACAGGTGTTTATAGTTTCTCCATAAACAACTGATTTCATGTAACCCCAAAAACGGAAGTCTCGGCATTCCATCTCGCATTTATGTACATACAATTTAAATTAAGATGTAATTTTAGGTACGAATAATACTTAATGGACAGTAGCATACAAATGACAGCAATAAGACAAGTGGAATATGTCAATTATTTGATTTTCGTCCAAACTTAAGAAACTTCACCGCTAAATTAATAATAGGTAGGTACTTCACTGTAATTTATTTCAACAGCATTGGAAGTTTCAGAGCCAAATATCTCGAAAACGGTGCGAGACAGCTAGTTTTATAAAGTGTAGCTTTTTTGTGTAAAAAAAGTTGGAAAATAAGAATTTGATACCTTAAAGTATAAAAAAGTTATGTCGTTTTTAACACATTCAATCTACTGCAGCTAGCGCTCTATGAACTTTAACCAAAATGTGAACACATTTCAATTCCTCTACTTAAAGAACTCCAAACCTCACAATTTTGTGAGGATATTTGCATTTGTTATGGAATAAATGAAAAGAAAGAATGTTCGAAATTAACCGAGCTACCATCTGTCAAAGTTTGTCATAGAGCTTTGTCCTGTATTTGTGAAAATAACTAAATACACTGATTGAGATTTCTGATCTGTTTTAGGGAGATACCTATGTTCGTCAATGAAAATTTGCGTTTACCAAAAAGTATGTAATTTATCATAATATGGGAATAACTATTTGTTCTCGAATTCTGTGTGGTTAAATGCGTTGACGTGACACCTCTGGTTGACAATTCGTTCCGACCCAAGGCATATTCAATAACGAACAAAACCTGTTTCATAACATCGTCCACGGTATTTTCTATTTTTTTCATCACATTTAAATAATTATATAACGTGTACGCAGGAGCGCTTGTTTGGGAGTTCGAGTGAGATAAATCAATACATTTTGTATGTTTGAAATATCGCTAATAATGTCTAGGTACGTCGGGTTTGAAATACGAATACTTTTGGATACTGGATTTGTTGGAATGAGTGTTATTCTTTTTTGAATTTTCGCCACCTCACAGGATGTGGCAGATATTAACACAGACAAAAGAGGATCGGACTGTTTTGTACTTCTGAATAAAAACAATAATAGTATCCAGTTTGTAAGCACGTACGGAATAATCGTCGACGAATGAAACAAACACACATATGGCCTACAAAATCGGTTTTAATCCTTGCAGAACGACATATTTCTGTTTAACTGGATATTTCAAAACAAATGAATTTGTCTCGCTTGTTTCACCAAACAGACAATGTTTATGCTCTAGATAAGGCTATTGTTCTGTGGATACAATTAACTGTACCACTAACCCTTCTCCTCTATTGAGACATGCAAAACCGAGATATAATCTGCCGACGTAATAAAAAAACTGCGGGTAGAAAAAATAGTATAATCTTAAATGTAAATTCCCCTTACTGCACCAGACATTTAAAAAATCAGTTACAGCCGAATTTCAAATCACGATTTCGACCAGAAATAATGTTAAAGTGACGATTAATATGCGCGTCACAGATACAAAATATTTCGCCCGCAAGTGAAGAGGAGTCATTGCCCAAAAACAGCCGCACATATCAAATTAACGACCACCGAATAAAGCAGTCAACGTCCATAAGAGATTTTTTTATTTAATGAGTTCGGACTCGATTTTTACAGACCCAGTTAATTGAAGACCAGGTGGCGTTGAAAAAATAAATAATGGAAATAACTATTACTGTGCAACATTGGAAAACCCCATATTGTATCTGTGTGACTTGGAAATTTACACGCATTATCACAACCTCACAATCCCATTATAAATAAATGGACTGTCTCTAAATCTCATTAACACCATTTTTATGCGCTGGCTGGTATTTTAATTTGACGAAGGCTGCACGTATGTGGTGTGTATTGAAAATGTTGCGACACATACAATAAAAACAATATTTGTGTAATAATTGTCCTGGTTTATACACCGTGTACAAAGTCACACTGAAGACTCAATTAGAAACATTTACATCTATTTGTTTACGAGTAGAAAACACTAAATCGACACCAATCGATGGTCAAAGTGTTCTTATAGAAATACAGCGAAATTATCATATCCTAGGAGTTACGTGTGTAGTGTAGTCAGTAGTCCTGGAAAAAAGCTAACCTCAAGCGCAGGAAATTAACAGAATAATTTGCTAAATATAGATGTGACCATGTCCGCAAACGCGATATCGGGGCAGGCTGCCGGTCTATTTTGCATTATAGAAATATAACCGCAAGAGAAACGTGATGTTGAACGTCCAAGAAACACCATTTTAAGGGGTATCGCCTGTCTCCCTTCGGTACATCGTTGTTTTTAAAATGCGCCACGTGTTACACGTAGCGCCAATTGTCGCAAAGGGCGAGCGAACGCGTGGTTGCCATGACGACCGTGTAAACAATGCAGAGCTTGCTAATAATAAAATATCCAATAATGATACGCGGGATTAAATTAAAAAAAAATTCTTAAAAGTTGCCATTTTAATCGTGCCTTCCTTTTTTACTGACGGAGGTTTTATACAGGGCGATACAAGACTTATCCAAAAAAAAAAAATGGGAATAGATGTGTCATGAAAAATGGAGCCAATATCGTAAAAAAAATTTTGTAGTTTCCGAGAAAAAAATTATCGAAATTGTAGTATTTTCGACCTTTACATCGCTGGGTCTCCAACGTCATTCGCGTCGTGCGCTGTACGCAACGGGCTCTCTCCCCACGTGGCGCCAGGCGATTCAGATAACTGAAATCCGATTTTACAAGTATTAACGTTTTTGCGATAGTGTTTACATTAGTTTTTAGTAAGACGGGCTCAAGTGTTTACGCGTCGGTAGACAAAATTTTGAACAGTTGTAACATCAGGTGTGTCAAATTATTTTATTAATTAAAACCAAAAAATAATTTTATTAATTAATGATGGCGATAGCGGCAAAAGCAGTTGAATTTGTTGATATAAAATTGTATTTCTATATTATAAATTTTAAAATATCAAAATTGCTTACGGGAATCTGCAAATTTTAAACATTAGTAGGTCATGGTTCTTTAACGCTCTATTAAAGCGAAAGTTGACAAAAGTAAGTTTTTAGTGGTTATGTACGAAGTTTCTACAAATGTAATCAAGCGTATTTAAAAATTAAACAATAACGACAACCTTTATTCACGCCGAGTTTGATACTCGTGTTGAAAAAAAAATAGGAGGATACAGGTATAACTTTAATAATATGTAAGTACGTATTTCCCAAATAAACTGAAAACACAACAATTCAAACTTTTTTAAAATTTCAATTAAATCCTTGTCTACGCCACTACCGGGCAGCTCCCGAACTACCTTTTTAAAATAACAGTGTGAAATTAGCAGAGGAGCAGAGCGGAATTGCAATGAACACTGATTTTCTAAACAGATTGCTTTTGTCCGATTTTTACACATAAAAAAAATGTTGCACCTTTGCAATTAATAATNGATAAGATCGAAACGGTTCTAAGTCTAGTGATTGAAGGTCAGCGTCATCACAATTAATTACCGAATTCTGAAATACATTTAGACATACAAATAACAATAATAATAATAATAATAATAATAATACTTAGTAAAACTAATTTGTTTCAAAATATTTCTGTTTGCTGTTTTACATAATAAAATATAAATAAAAATACTCATATTATTTCAAATTTTTAATAGAAGCTGTTTATTATTTCTTTAAAGCACCGTGTTTAGTTTGTGAATATGTGTCAATGACTTCTGACACTGACCAAGTTTCGAAAAAGATTACCAGAAAAACGGAAATAATATAACACTCTCGAGCTTGACCCATATATTTTTTACTCACAACATTAAACTATTCTAATAATTTACGTCGATGTTTCCAAAACCTAACGCCTTTTCCATATCCCCCACGAATATTAATATTCATACGACCTCGCTCGGACCCGCCCGATTAAACTTTATTTACATATCGTAAGACAATACGGGCATTTATCCAAAAGCATAAGAATATTAATAATGCCATAGTTCAACCACCTCTCTTAAAAATAAACTCTGCCGGTCTGCACGAAAGCAAAGATCGGGATAGAGGTGCGGTAAAAGTGGACAAATTCATTTTCCTTTTATAAAAATACACGGATGCACGTCGCAGTTTGTAATTAGCCTTAATCTCGACAATTGGACGGTTGCATTATTGAACAGCCTATTTGTACCGGCTTATTAATTTTTTTTCTGATAATGCTGCGTTTATATATGAGTTTGTTAGAGACAATAGGTGTATTTATTTATAGTTTCCAGTGCGCATGTGTGGGCGGAGCCGTCTCAGAAGCAAACTTATTTGTCATAGAAAAATACTAAATTAGAGTCAGACCCTTGCGACGGATTTATTTCGACTACTCACCTATAGCACACTTCATTGGGGTCCACCCAAACTGTAAGTTCTGCGGGAAGGCGTAAGTCGCTGTACGTGAGTCCGCATTTGCTGGCGGCCAACTCCAGCGTGAGATCAACGGGACTCACACAGTTAACTCTGATGCATCGGTAACCTTGTCCTCTGGTGGGTATGTTCGGAAACCAGTGCTTCTCAAATCTGGAACGGGAAAGAGCAGTTCAGTAACCGTGGGCAGAAAAAAAGAAACCTTTTAAGATCTCAAATTAAAAAAAAAATAAAAAATTATATATACATGGCATAAGATATCGTGTTTTAAATCGGTCATAGGTGTTTTATTTTGATAATACCTACACATCTACAAGAAAGCAGGCTTCTGTACGTTTATAATTTTTAAGAAATATAATTTAATTTTCTTTAAAGTACGAGGTGGACACAAACGCCATTAGAAGGATTATTTATAATCGATTAGTATATTAAGCGTGCTATAAACAATAAAAAAAAAAACATACAACGTAGAAGATTAGATATTTGTATACAATTTAAACTGATAAGTGACGCAGTCAGTAATCACACCACTTAAAGGTCATTTCACTCCATTTTATGGCATGTGTGTCGACACGGTATAGGTATTATTTGCGCGTACGTTTTCTTTAAGGCGTAGTACGGCAACAAAACAATCTAAAAATTCATCTACGCGATACTGTAAATTGTATCGATAGCGTGTTATTGGTGCTCATTCCGATATTTAATGACGGATTTTTTGAGAAATCACGCATTGAAGGATCCAGCGTCATACACACAGGACAAAAAAACATAATTTACGAAACGTTAACCATGAAGCGTTATTTACCAATACAATCACGTTCGTATCGTATTATGTTTAACACTTAGATATAATAAAATTATGTACGCCATCTGTAATGTGCCGCATCAAACGTAAATCGTGAAAATCGTCCGGCCTTTACAAATTATTTAAGTGAACTAAAGGCCATTCCCCACTGCCACAGCAATGCTGGCCGTTCGAAAATGAAAAGTGACCAGCAGACGTAAAAAAAAATGTAAGCGGGTAACCTCTCGTTTCTTGGGAAGATAATACGCATAAATATTCGAAAGTTATTCTCGACAAAGTAAGCGGGCAAGTCTGATGTGCATTCTCTCACGTTTTCCCCATTTTTGGCGACCGCCGGACCAAAATATCACCATTTTATTTGACGCACATTCATTAAATGCCAACATTATCGGCCATTCTAGATAATTGGCAACAATGTGTTGTGCGTATTTACTCGTGATGGAAATAAACAAAACATATAAACACCGCGGGCAAAAATATCCGTTCGCCTGTTTTTAGAAAACTGTTATTAATTTGCATCTCACCTACACTCAACTCCATGTCGGCAGTTAAGACACCAAAAATAGCTGGATCATTCGTCGGTTGTCTCACCCACGACATACCAATGAGAACTGTAGGTAATAAGTACGGAACCGGTATATGTCTGGTGGTTCTACCGCAATGAAACACTGAAAACGAGGTTATATTTTTTGAACGATTTACATGTTCGATTTCCGTTTACCCGGAAATTATTTTTTTCCGGGACAATATTTATTAATCAACTGTACATTAATTGGTCAGTTACTTCATCAAGGGGGTTTTTAATTAGGAACCCAACTGTATGTGTCGCAATTCCGCTTTTTTATCGCAAAATAATTAGCCAATAATTTTCTTCGAATAATATGACACCCACCTGGCGAATTTCACATCCAAAACGGGAAATATCGCAAATAAATGATCACCACTGACAACATTTCACATTGTATTTCATAAAAAAGTTTTTTTACAATATTTTTTATTTCCAATTCTGTTTTGGAATGCAATTCTGTAGTTTTAATTTTTTTATAACGCCTTTTAATTTCAAATATTTGTGTGAAAGAATTTTGGGTTTTATAGAAAAGGAACACAATCATGATCTTTTGGACTTTTGTTGACTGGATTTGATCCTTGCTTGCTGTCTGTATGTATACTTTAAACTCGATCTCAAGACCATCTAGAAAAATTATTTAACGGCACAGAACAGAAGTGATATTAACTAAGTACGACTACTCGCAAGATGGATTAAAAATAGTCAATCCAAATCGCCACAAGGACGCCACGATCCCCATGTGATTCATGTTCGTGGGAGGCGGTGTTGGTTAACTGATATCTCCTTCAACAGTAGACGTAAACATTAATGTCAATGACAGTTGTTATAGCTTTGTTCTAGTCAGTAACGAATTAACTTTCAAAAGTAAGATAGAATTTAGTATAATCCTATTTCCATAAGTTTTTATTCGATCATGATTTATTTTGGAAGTGATCGTGTTTATCTTACAAACAGTCACGAATATATTAGCAAGGGGTTTACCCACATGTAGATAAGAAACATGGGCGTAGTCAGTCGATCTGTTTGTGAAAAAAAAAGACTTGAAAGAACTGTTACAGATTTCTTTAATGAAATTAGAACCGTCGGCTTCTGATGTTCAAATAATTCAATGTTTCACCCTGTATACGGAAACAAGGGCAACCGTTCTCTCTAGCTATTCGAAACCTTGTACATACATCCAATATTAAAATATTTTGCGTTCGTATACTCGGTTTCTTTTTTCTATTTAGAACGTACAGCAGTTATATAAGCGCATCTACGTAACGTTAAATAATCTGAAATGTTGTGTTGGCCCCCCTATTTAAAGCGGAAAGCATTACAAAGTGTATTGCAAAATCGCGCGCCAGCGTAATTCTTTACATACAGTGTGAATAGCGAACAGAGACTAAAAAACAAGAATTAAAAATACTTAACGGTTTATTTTTTTAACGCACCCGCCTTTGTTTTTTTTTCAAGTATTAGCACTCTAATTTCAAGAGGTCTTACTGTTTAGCAAGATTAGATGTGAACGATTACACACATCATTCAAAACAAAAAAGAAAACGCATTTCTATCAAGAACGTCAGTAAGACTTGAACAGTCTTGTCCAAATTATCCACAGCTCAAAATTCTGTTACGCCTAACGCGAAACTAACGCAGATTAGATTTTCCATTGAAACTTGTGAGAATCGACGGTCATGGGATTTAGTGCAGCGTTTTCTACAACACAATTGAACAACTGATATCGATTTAAATATTGCCCAACAGTAATTATTAATAATAAAAAAAATAAAGGCAAGAAAAATTTCGTAACTTTTCCAATGCGTTTCCATGTCCCAATTCTACTCGCTAGCATATGAAATTAGCATATGAAATACGAAAAAATTTTCTTTTGTATCGAATAACGTATTGGAAATATGGCCTTCGAATGTGACTTATCGTCGCCACTGACGCTAGTTTAATGGAAAACCAAACTGCTCGTAAAACTTAAATTTAGATAAGTGAAGTGTACACACTGAATCACAATTTACAACAGCCAAGTGTGAATAACCTGGCACCGACTAAGCCGATAATCAAATAAAGCACGTTAGGATCACCGTTTTGGCCCGAAACCTTATTTTAAACGCTGCTGGGGCAAATATTTCTGCAGTTTAGACAGCAGTATTAGAAACAGGCATGAAATTTGTACATGTTATACTGGATGTTGCTTAAAAAAAAAACCGTAAGCTATAGTGCCGCCATTTTTGGTCCGATTAAAAGAAAACACACGATTGGCGTTAATGTACTACGAACTTGTACTTAACCCTCAAAGGTCACACTTGGGGTGAGCCACCTTAAAGGTCGCGGATTGAGATTTTGCCAACTTTGAACCTTTGTCTTTACTATTAACAAAAACAACGTATTTATATCAAAAGTAGAGTAAAATTTTCCGAGAAATCGAATGACGTAATTTGTTTAAAAAATAATAATTTGTTAATAAAAAATGCGATTGAAAAACTTTTTTTTTCGAAAAATTACTAAATTCGTATTTTTTTATAAATACTCGTAATGGCTACAGAAAAGTAAAAAAAAGGTTTTTAAATTTGTTTATATTAAAAAAAAAGTCTATATTGATATATTATCGATTTTTCTCGGTATCTCGAAAAAGCATTTTTTGAAATTGCGATTTTTGGTTCCTTTTCTGTAAATTGATGTTTTATTTTGTACTCTTGTGTATAAAAGTAATTTTTCGAAAAACGTTTATTTTTGTTAACAAATAAAGAAGATATAAGGGCTCAAAGTGGGCAAAAATCCCAATTCGCACTAGTGTGACCTTTCAGGGTTAAGTTCGACGCATGTAATACATTTAAATTTTAAAAAGTTAAAAACTAGTACAGCAACAAAATTTAGAAACAGTGTCGAACACGTGTTGGATTTCAAAAAGTGAGGTTAAATCCGATTCGTAACTTTTTGTTCACGAAAACATTAACCACTTTTCCATATACACTAAGTGTGGCAACCCATTGAAAAAAAAATTTCCGATAGTTTTAGACTTTCCAAATTCGACGTAAAATGTCATGACCCTGCAACAATTAAGGAGGTATATCGTATAGGACTAAAACCCGCTACCAACTTAAAAAAATTAAAAATTCTATTGAAATTATTTGAGATAAACATTATCTATAGGTATAGCAAAGAAATATACTCAATATGCACATAGCATACATATTGAAAATTAACAACATAAAAATATCATATTTAAGTAGTTTTAAATTATATTTAAAGAACGCACTATGTAGATGTGGCAACAGCGCTAATAATCGAGTGCAGTTGTACACACTGCGAACCTACAGAACTAGGACATCGGATATACTGCGCGTCAAATTCTGGTAAAGATGCGTACGCGTTCAAAAATGTATTGTGTGTAAACTATGTAAAATATAATTATTATATATAGCAAATATATCGTATTATCCTCGCGAAGATTTGTATCCTTCATTTAAAATCCGTAAATCATGTGAACAACGAGAAAATAATTATGTTAAGTCAAAGAAAATGTTGGATGCAATTTTGAAGGTTCTGTGATAGAAATTACATTATTACTCACTGTTCGTGTTTTTCATCTCTATTTCAGTAATGTTACAGAAGCTTTACAACTACAACTAATTTTTTAGATATAAAGTTTGCTGAGAAATATTTATGTTCCTTTGTTATTCTGTACAAATGCTTTTATCTCAAGTATTACTAATTATATTAATCAAGTAAAGAAAACTTTATGTAACCCTAAATATTGCTGGGTACGGATTACGATGTTTTTATAAACCATTAAATATATTAAAAGGATTTACCAACTGTATTTTTTATTCCAATAAATATATCACAGCTTCCTAGCCTTTTTTAATTAATTTAGTTTTTTAAAAACATTACAAAAAATCATCTGTTGTGGATAATTCATTGTTGATAACAATGTACATGGGATTTAGGAAAAATGTATATGTTTGAAATCAATTTCGTTTTTATCAAGTCTTTCAAATGTATTCCCTCTTTGCTGTCAGCTGATTGCGATGTTGCCACATTAATCCTCATGTCAGACAGAAATGCAATTATAGGTTTATGTTTCTAATTAATACAGCTGTACTATCTTCAAAACTTACATAAAAAATAAGATAATACTGTGTACTATCTATGGAAAAGTTTTGTTTCACAATTTCTACATTTTTTTCTCAGTTATGGGCAAAAAAAGAGCCGCACCGTCCATCCATCCATATAAACCTATGTTAAATTGAACAACTTTCAACAACAATATCTCAAAATCTAGATCAAAAAAAATTTCAAAAAAATATGTCGTACAGAGGGAGCACTGGGTAATACGCTATATAAATTTCAAGTACATCTGTGCATTTTAGTAAACCCGATATACCTCCAAATCACACCATACGCTTGAAATGTATTCGCGTCTTTATCAGCGGATCCTTAATCTGCGACAAAAAAAATTAGGTGACACTTTTATCTCTTTCCTTCAAAACAGGAAATTCATTGTCCGATTTAAGCAGGCCGCGCGCTCCGTCAAGATTAGTATTCTTCAAATTAAAACGTTTACGCAATACAATCTCCTTTCGAAATACGAGGAATCGGTTATATAAAGAGTACCTGCCTACATGCGCTTCTAAATTAAAATTAAACGCATCCCCCTCGACGAATATTACCAACCAGGTGCGATCCATTACACACCTTTTCGCGTACCACCATCCGTGCATGCGTTCCACAACAAAATGCTCTCCGGAGCTTGACAACAATTATCTTATAAAAGGCAGATGTACGCTCCCAAGTGCGGTCTTATGTAACACTCGCGTCGACTTCAATTAACCATTTTAATGCAGCTCTTCTGAATAACGACGCTGTTATTGTCTGTCCCGCGTTATGCTCGCTGTTGTGCCACTCAATAAATGTATATTGATGTAGTGTTGTCCCATGACACAAAGTTATATGGCAAGAATTTGTTAGGTACGACTGTAATCATTCTGTGGTTCTTACTTTTTTTAATTCGGGAACTTCTGAAGCCAATTACAAATATATTCCGATGTTTTAAAATGCTTGAACAAATCCAAGCATTCTTGGTGTTAAACATATTTCTAATTTTGGGCCAGGAACTTTGCTCTCTGACCAAAGCTGACGTTCGATCGCATCTACTATGGATCTAATCCGGGCGAATTAGAACAAATGCCTGTTTAATGACCATGTAAACGTTCATTAAAGGCAGTGATCCGTTCTTTGAAAAAAAAAAAATGATCAGTATTCTTTTTACCGTGCTCGACGTATAAAAATATTGTCTTGAAATTAACTATTACAGAATTATTATTTTGATTGAATGTTACAATGACAACATTACATCATACTGCATTTTAGAGTATTTCAAAGAACTGTTACATTCAATTCTACCATATTTTATTTAATGAATTGTATTGCTAAAGAAAGTTCTTTTTTTAATTTTTATAAGAATATTAAAAGTAAAATAAATATTTAATGTATAATATATTTTAGACCTACATGGATTTTTCAAGTTAATGGTTGACGTTGTATAGCACGTGATTTAAATGGGGCAAAATGGCAAAATTCATCGATGTCTAAAATTTTTATAGGCGAATTGAAATTACGCAAATCAAGTTACCAATTACACATTACAGACTGCGATTCGATCCTGCGTTAACGAAATCGCCATCGAAATTGGTCCGTTTCAGAAAACAGCTACGCGTCGGCCAAATTCCATCGCTATCCCAATATTTGCTCTTCGGCAACAATGACCAACTTTCTACGAATGCGGTGTCAGAGTAAATAATGGATATAAGTATCAACAGATCAAGATAAATGTACCTTTACGCCCATATGTCCCCTTTAACGCCACGAAAATAAGTGAAAGAAAGAACCTGCTTACAAACGAGATTTCTACTTGAAAAAAACGTTAAGCCTATAAATAAAGCGCGTTTAAAAATAAGGCTACCCGTTGAGAACGGATATTTTAATCTAAATTCACAGTGACGGCATTCGGCAGTGCTTGAGCGTGATTTTGAGATGAGAAATTAACTCTTAAAAGGTCATGTTTTTATCATGATACTGCTCGGTAAATGCGGGTTATGCAGTAAAATGTTTTTTTTTGGAGCTGAGAGGTCATCCGGTATTAAATTAAATTTGAAAGTCGAACTTGACGGAATGAAAGAAGAACATTGTCTAAAATGTAGGTAGAATGATCGAGAGAATGACTTTAGTTGAGGAGATAAAGTGCATTTAATTTATCAAAACAGCCTAGGTACTTGAGAATCCACTCTCGCATTTTAATGTGAAACGTTATCAAAGTCAGTCACTACGTCGCACTAAAAAGCACGCTTTTTAAGTCATTGGAAACTGCATACGTCGTAGGAAAGTACTAAAGATAAATTAAAAAAAAAAAACAGGAAATGTATGCTTTGTATCTTATAATTGCCTGCAATTTTTCTACGCTAAGAAATTGAAAACTTCCTCATCTTTGTCTTATAAATATATATAAAAAAATAAATATATCATCGATACAATTTGCTACCACATTAAATATATTTAACAGTACACGTAACAATGCTCATCCTGTATAACACAATCTAACAAAAAAATCAGTACACCCATCAATCATTGACACTGAAATGGCGGTGAGCCAAAGTTGAACATTTACCTTCGAATATTGAAATTGACATTGAGATACAAATATATCTGTTTATATTTTTTACAGAGGTTTTACGTTCAAGGAGAAAAACTAGTAGGAAATAATTATTTCAAGTGAATTGGATTGATTCGTTTTCCTCCTTATACAAAAAAATGACAAATGATTCCTACTGAGAATTATAAATAAATTTCCGCTCTTTCGGTATAAAAAAATTAAACAATGCATTTTTTAACAAAACCTGAAATAGCAACGCGAGAATACACTGAGGGACACCGCATTTTAATAAAAATAAAGCAGTTTTCGGAGAGCTACTATTGAACACGTCGAACAAAGAAAAACTGCCAGTGTATTTCAAAATATTTGATAACAATATTGATATTACTACGCATTTGAATAATCCTAATAATTTACAGACGAACCAAGAATGGATGATTAATGCTTGTTTTGATGGTAGAGACCCATTCAAAAAGGATGGCCAGGTAAAAATGGAACATCCCAGAATAGGAGATAAAGGAACAGGATAATTCTAGAACCAAATGGACCTAAATTATGTTCCTTTCTCATTAATACTGACTAGACAACATGATACCCGTTTCTGGCTATAACAATAAATGTTACATTATTCGAACGATATAGAAATATAATTGCATATTTCATACTTTTACCTACGAAAATAGCTTATAGGAAACAGACACGTAAAAGTAAAAGAGCAGTTCACTCCAACAATGAAGCAATTATTACTATTGCGACGATTCTGCTTGTCATTTTGTAATTTGTACAACGGAAAAAGGTATTAGGCACTTATAATTTCAAAGTAAATTAAAGAAATAAGATCGACAAGATAAATACTTCTATACCTAAATCCTAAATATAAATATTGAATTCTTCGATCTGTTAGTTATGTGTCAATGTTTTTCTGTACTTCTTATACTTTTATTTAAAAAATTCAGCGAGTATTTACTGTAACGTTTATTAATGATTCCGATTTCACTTTATTTTAAATACGTATATTTTCTTGAAGCGGGTACCTATTTCGTAGTTAAGTGTAACAACAGCGCCATTTTCTCACTATCCAATGTCAATCAGCAATTTCCTAATAAGGAATAAATAATGAACTAACAATGTTATGATGATTCACCTGCGGTTTGGGAAGTGGTTCTAAAACTCGTAAAGAATCTACATCCTAACTAAATTGAAAATATTAAATCTTTAGATAATATTCAAAAGGCTGAAAAATTGTCCTAGAGAAATAAAAAAACTAATTTAAGCATGAATTGTCTTGTTTCATGACCTGAAGGTAACAAATTTTAACCGTTGGCCACCTTTAAGAAATCATAAGAAATCCAGAGCAAAAAAAAATTCAAAATTTTTGGTCCCCTTTCAAAAGTTCCACGGGTCTCAATAAATTTTTTTGGCAATCCCATCTGTCAGCTCTCTTAGTTTGATTCATCCTATTTAATGTGAGTTGTTCAAGAGCTTTCGACAGCCTTCAAAATAAAAATGTTATCGTTTTTTTGATAAAGAAAATTTTCAATGAGAGAAACTCGAATTCAAAGGAAAAAAATTGCATATTTGAGGGTTTTCGCTAAACTTAACATAACTATATAAATAATGAATAGACGAAGGATATTTGCGTCTTTTTTTTTTAATATCAAAGAAACCCTCAAGAGTTCAAACCGCTGTAATTTTTCTTTCATTGTGATTTGAATGACCGAAATTGTCACTTTTGATAAAAGTGTTAAAAGAGACATTTTTTTTAAATTGAAGTTGTTTTTTTTCTCAAAAACATATTTTTTCATCAAAAATTGTTATACCTACATCAAAAAAAAAATAGAATAGATTTTTTTCTAATTTATTACAGCGAAGCATATATATGCGTCGTAATTAAGACCATTTTAGAAAAATTAACATATTCAGAGGTCCAATTTTTAATCTCCTTTCCATAATGCTAACATTTAGGGCAGGTAAACAAAACATGTTAAAAACACAGTTTGCCTACAAAGCGATTTGGGTTTTCTCAGTACCATTCATTTAGTGGTTTACAAACAGGTATGAAAGGCAGAACATTTTAAAATTTAAAGGGACCAGTCGCGTATGAACTGAAATCCTACAACTTAACAGGAATCTCACATCAGAACAGCCAAAACTGAATTCCCGCAAAATAAAAGGAAACTTGCCACCGAAGGCGAAGGCACGGGATTTACGGTTAAAATCACATAACGTCACAGATCAGGGGTACGTGCAAAGGGAGCCATATAACGGATATCACTGAAGGCGGCTGTAATTTTTAACGGTTGGAAGAAAAGGAAAAATAATATCCAAGCACACCACCATAAACATTATAATCGGGACCGTAAAAAAGATCATTTCCTAATATCATTGAACCGCGTGTCTTTGCAATTTTGTACGCCAAAATAATTTACTGCCTCGCAATAACAGATACCTATAATAGCAATCAATTTGTTTCTAAGGCAGGTGTAAACAAGAAATTGTCGCTTGGTTAGAACTAATCAGTCTCAAAGAGAAACATGTGGAAAGTAGGCCAGATCTAAATAAGGATAATAATAATTTATACATACATCATCAACACAACGTATATAACTCATCAATTTTAAGATAAACAAATTAGGATTTATGTAACGAAACACAGTTTCATGTTCCGCAATTCTTTATATAAATCTCTAATACCCATAATTTAATTATATGAAAAATATAGTTAAATGTTCTGTAAAAAAACAAATAATAACCAACATAAGAAGATTTGTATGGTCTGTTTTTGCTTTACCAGTAAATATTTATCCTAAATGACACAGACCTAGCTACTAGAAATAGTATTACTGTAATTTAAGTTGTTTACGGTGCCTCTGGATTAATGTTAAAGTAGAAACCTTGAGGGGCACAAATACAGCATGAAATCCTTTAAAGAACAATAGTCGCTTTCAGTCGCTTTAATTGCCGTTTTTAAGTATCTGTGCGGCTGGGCTGTATACCGTCTCCCATTCATTAACCGCCAGCTACGAATTATATAAAGCTCAGTCATGGTAACCGACAGATAATGTATTAGTGAGTTTCACCAGACTTTTACCATTTCACGTTGTTAAAAACTGTGTAATTCGTTAAACGGCGTATTCTAAAGTAGAAACCTAGCTTGACAGCGTTAATTTTTCTTATAAAAATATGGCGCATAATCAAATTTTTTCGATGTAACAAGTAGTGGTGACGCATACTGAAATCCTTACTATAATAATAACAAGCAGTAAATTGCTGTTCAAGTCATCCAACGCCCAACGGAAATCGTGGAGGGTCCTTCAACTGCATATCCGGTATTCCTTTCTGGCAGGAGGTTTTCTGTTCTCTCATCACTTACCAAACCATATTCCCAAAGCATTTCATTAATCTAACACCAGCTATACGTGTGTAGATAAACCACAATAATTTATCTGCACAGTTCAAATTGTACAAATTTATCTGACCTGTGGACGAAAAACCGCTTGGTTTGCACATATATTTGTTGCAGTGATTTTTTTGCACAATTAAATCGCTTACAGGAAATCTTAAATGTGTACGTCGTGATCACAGTTTGTAGATAAAGTTCTTTGCAAAACCACTATGTGGATTAGTTGATGCTTGAACGGTGTGCGGAGGTTCTGGTTCCACAATCTTTTTTTTCAACAGCTTTTTTCCTGATTTTGCTATTTTCTCTTTTAATTCTCAAGCACTCATACTTCTTTTCGGTCACAAATATTCCTTTCTACGGACTCTGTTCTTCATCCGACATTATATAGGTTAAAACAATCAGCTGCGCGAGACAAGAGCTTTGTTTTGGATCCGACAGAGAACTGTTTATTAAAAGAATATGTTACTTTCTTTCTGCATAACTTGATCTACTTCTGCATTATGAGATTTGCAGTCAGTTCTTTGGTCGAAAACAAATAAGCTACATGTCCAAAAGCGACTTTCGCCTTCTGAGAAATTCACACCTTGGCGGTTTCTCCGCAGTTCCGAATTAAAACCCACGTAAAAAATATGCTTTTATTAGAACCAGTGTGACGGCGACGGCACGTACGACGTACGACACAATCATGGTTCAAAAACAAGACCACTTATGTTACCCACTGGAACACCGATTACATTATTCAAATTTAACTGCCGCGGTGGCTTGTAAGGCGATGAAATTTAACCAGTAAATTCTATTGGCAAATGTTAAATGTTAATATCGAGAATGGCTCATACAAAGCGTAATGTAAATAAAATCGATTGATAACCTATTTGAAACATCGAATTGTGTTTTAAAGAGCAAAAGGTGACGCACGTTACATACAAACTCGAAGAATTGAATATTACATCTAAAAAGTAACCATTAATAGTCGTTGCTATTAATACCAAGGTCGTAATTTACATTTGTATAGACACATTTAATCGATGGGTATTAAAGGAAAAAAATCGTCTTAGCGGTCGACTCTTCCACATACCTCAAACGATAAATATTGTGATACTCTCGCCATTATCTTCATATTGCTGACTGAGGGTCTTTAAAATGCTAGGCACTTTTGAAGCGATAAAGCGAATTTCTGTTGCTGATGATGGGGATATTTTTGATAGCCTCTAACGAAAACAATTACGATATGACGATTTTCTGTAGAGCAATTCAACTGACAATAAGTGCACATAATAGTTCGAAATTTGACATGGTAAAGGGAGAGTAACTGCCGTTTTATATTAACGTTTTTTTTTTATCAAAATTAGTTGGATATATTTATAACAGCATTTATCTAAACGCAGTCGTTTTTAGAACCATTGGACGGATATAAACGATATTACAAGCCTTAAAACAATATTTAATTCTACGATTTCTATTTAAAACGCATACGCTGAACGAAAACCAGTAGTTTGCTTATTTATACGCAGCCGTTGGCCCCACCAAACTGTTGCTATTAATCGTTAAGAAACGATTTGTATGCATGCTCGAAAAACACAGAAAAGCTTACAATTTCATAAAATTTGCACTGAAAGGAACAGCATTTTTAAATGAGATTAGTAAAATATAATTCAAAGGCATGAAGGTATGATCCAAAGAAGGAATTTTTAAATTCTTAATCACGATACCCCGCTAAATATTTCTATTTTACAGCTGTGGCATTTTTAGAGTTAGGTACTTGTTTACTTGCCCGCGATTCGACGTTTATCGTTGAATAATAAAATTAGTGTTATCGAACACAATTGGACAGTGGAAAACAATGATTATTAAACAACACACTCGCGGTTGTTAAAGTTCAGCCGGATATGTTGAAATTTACCTACACACGACACAATTATTACTGCATTGCCATCGCTGTGGTGCAATGAAAATGCGATTTTACAACAACAATGCCTCTCCAAAGCGGATAAACAAACTGAAACAGATTACCGATTACATACTTATATTTGGATAGGCGTTTTCTTAATAATATATCGGAGATGGTACGATGATAATATGTCATATTCGAGTACATCACTAGCATCTGGTTATAGTCGTAAGTAGTGCATGTTCACAGGTTTTGTTTATGTAAACAAAAAACGGCGGCGATGACAGAATTACAGTATTTAAAATTTCGCAGAGTTGGTAAAATATTTATAACGGAGTGTGTTTTATAATATTACTCAGAAAGCCAGAAGTGGTTTATTATAATTCGTTAAATAACACTAATTATTATTTGAACTGTTCAACATCTGGATTTTCAGTCACTACAGAAGCACTGACTGCAAGGAGTCTGAATCCCACTTCTGATGTGGTATTACTATGTAAGTTACTGGTAATATCTAAACACAGATTAACAACGGCTTGTTATCGAGTTCGATACTATTTTACTTCATTTATCGCCAAGTTGAAATGTAAAACTTGTTAATATCTTCCACAAACCAAGAGGAAATGCGTCGATGCTATCAAGCCGCCGCTTGACCTCTACAGATAAAAATTTTAAAAATTACACAATTCACAACAGCAATTAAACACATTAACGTACACCCTGGCAAAAAATATGTGCCATGTCGACACAAAGTTCGCGATTGAATTAATGAACGGTCGAAGAAGGATGCAAATTACAGCTAACTGTAATATACGGCGTGTTAAAACAAGCTCGGCAGGCTGAACCTTTCTACATCACATCATCAATAATTCTCTTTGGTAACCCGACGCAAAACTATCTTGCGACATAATTTCATACCCGTGTAGAAATCCAGTTGTTTGCTTAATGACTCTTTCTGCGGTCAGTTGAAGGTTGCTGGCGGCTATATTCGACGAAATTTTATGTTGGTTTAACTTGCGAAAGTCGATCAAATTCACAAATTCGGAACGCGACTAATTTTTAATTTCTTTCCTCGAAGTTCAAAGAGAGAATATGTCGATAGCTGTAAACTTTGTTGAGATTTTTTGAAATCACTTAGTATGGATAATGTGACGTGAGAGAAGAAGAGACGAAAGTATAGAAAATAATGTCTTTATTAAACGAAAAAAAATGCCCTTCAGACTTCTATGACACCAAGAAAATATACATAATTATTCTATAGTTGCCCTAGTACAGACATTTCGAGTAAACTTTCTCTAAACACAAGACAACCCAGTAAAAGTACAAAATTAAATATATCTAATGAAGTTTTTAAAGGTTTTCCATTTTTATCTGTAAAAATGAATTTTATACTAAACATAGGAAGGATTTTTAATTGTACCATTCTAAAATTACTTTGTACGAACTGTAGAAGTAAACAGATACTATCTGTCTGTCACGTATACATACCTTGCAAAGCCTGACTAAAATCTTGTAACTTTTTAATAAGACACGTTTCCTGACTAGCATTAGTTTCCTATTTACAAATTACTATACTTTCATCGCCTTAAGCCTCAGGTGTTCATAATTTGTCATGTTATTTATCACGGAATCTATGTTCATTTTTACAGAGCCTCATAAATGAATGCAAGCCACGTGACTGCAGAATAATAAAAATCCCACGTTCATACCGTTTCACATATACCTTCAAAATCCATACTACGAATGCCCGATTTAAAATATTGATATGTCGTAAAGACAAAAGTGTAATTTGAGGTTCAAACTTTCAAAATAGTCCAAAGTAGAGCAAATCGTTCACTGCATGCATTACAAATACCGAGTCGTGTTTTTCTGCTGTCCCAAGTCTCGCAATTTTTACTTTTAGCCACAGATGACCGGGCGAACTTAAAATTTTAAATCCCAACCATTCTCTTAATTGTTCTAATTTTACTACTACAATAATTGCACAATTTAACGGTAACCATGTGTATGAAAACCGCCATTCTCGTTCAACTCTAATTACTTCCATAAACATAACTATAAAGTAAATTATATAATGTCACTACTCGGCTAGTATTTTGTAACGAGTATGTACAAACCGTGTGATTACGGAGATGTTCGCAATTAATTTGATGCAAGGCACTTAACAGAAAAAAAGTGTCAAAAGTTTATCAGGTCAATTGTAACTGTACTTTAACACAATCAACCGTAACAACTTAGTCCTTAATTTACATCCCACTTACCGCAAATTATTATTATTTTAAGATTTCTATACTGCGCAATAAGTAACGCCACATAATCGTTGCGATGAAAAAAGGCGAAAAAGAAATTTGAATGAACTTGAAATTAATCCGGGTCGCCGGAAAACCCGATATCCTAATTTAGTATTAACCATTTATTAGTAAAATAAACAGGAATATAAGATAAATAACTTCATTTTTTTAAGAAGTATGACGGGTATTCATTGAGATATTTATGAATTCATTCCAGAAATTAAAAGTTCATACGATAATTAAATATGTAATTAATTTAATAGGTATCTATTATTCTATTATTATAAGAGCAAGATACAGAAAGTAGACGCGCAAACAAAAAAAAATGCATTCTCTCGTCCTTCGTTTTGGAGAATGCCTTCTCACCAATTGTAATCAGAAAGTAAAAATGAAATGTTAATAATTACTGGATGAAACCGCTTTGTTTCAATTTCCTCTGTACGTAAATCTCTTGTAGTAAAAAGCAATTTTACAAAACGACAAAAATGAAATGAAGTCGAATTTTACGTTGCAATAGGATTGAATCATTGAGTGATATACCATTCTGAAACTGATAGAAATGTGTTTCAAATCTTGATCTGAAATTAAAGTTCAATATAAAAAACCTATTTACCTAGTATAAACCAGACGAAATGCCTTTCTATTTGACCAGAAATACACTTTTAGGGCAATCTAATTATTGTATAGTACCTAGATTTTTCTAAAACAACCAATTTATTACATTTTCCTGGTATCCCAAGAAATTAAATCTACATAAACAGCAATATAATTCGAGAACTTAATACTTTATTGCGATAATTACTAATCTGATAATTGCACCAACAATTTACACTTAGTACCTTTTAATTTACGCTACAGGATAGAGATAAGTTTGATAAAAATAGCTTGTTTGTAAACTTTTATCGGAATAACTATTGCCTACGTAGTTAAATAAATACGACTTACCTTTCTATGAGAAGTTGAGTAAGATGCTTCTGAAAATTTTCTAACTGGTCTCTAGGAAAGGTATCACTTTTTTCAATAAAACGAATAAAGAACATAACAGCAGTTAAAATTTCTTCCTTCATATTCGTTCGTTCGAATTTCTTTTCATCGGTGTTTAAAGGAAAACTAAAAGAAGTAAAGCTGCCAAATCTTGTTTAGGTCTGCCAGAGGTTATCTGAAAGGATGAATTATATTATTTTTTTTCAAGTAAATTTTTCAAACTTCATAAAATGTTCAAATAGTGAAATATTTACCCGGGCCTTAAAACAACGTAAAACTTTGTATAAAATGTATAAGGTATAAATATTAGTCTTACAACTATCTATTTTCAGCCATAATTGTATAAGTAGCACCTCTGTTTTTTAAATGACAGCATATGTTAATCAGATTTGACAAAAATCAAGTTATGAACGCAACAGACACTGAACAAACACCTACCACTTTCCTATATTTATTTGACTCACAAGATAAATTTGCTGCAACTTTGTGAAATGTTAACAATAAGTTGGATATTATTGAAATAATGGCCAAGTCAAAAAAACATTTTTTCAGTCCTAACAGAGACCATAATACATAATACGAAACTTGTAGCAGATGCGGGCTTAAATTATATACAACCAAAACAAAGAACGTGCAGCAGTGGGTCACAATTGGCCAGAGGACAGATGGTCCAATTTTAAAGAAATTATTTAAGGCTTATATTTAGTTTAATAAAATTAAAGTATTAAAACAAATATTTCATATCCGTTTTTATGATAAATGGGTTTTTTGGAATTATTAAATTTTACTCCAACTAAACACCAGCTACGTGACATATTTAGCAACTTTTCCATTAAGAAATGAGGTACTGCTAACATTTCTGTGCAATAATTCTTACCTAAAATGATTTTGTTCGACAAATTTTAGTAAAAATGAAATATTCTTCATGAATAACACAATTTTACTGAAGTTTTTTGGCAGCACACGAACAAAGCGCGAACAAAATGACGACGCAAACTGAAAACAGAACCAAACTCGTCGGAAGTGAGTCACAAACTGGCAAATCATCTGTTTTCTAATGGAAACTAAACTGCGCAGTAGCAAATACAACCACTACGGCCACAGCGGCAAATTTGAATATAGAAGGATCTTTAATAATATAAAATTTGAGTTGATTTTGTATAATTAAAGATATTAAATGAAAGAAACTGTTTTATAGGACTATGATACAACAAAAGGTTAGGAAGTAATCTTTGGATAAAATATTTAGTTTAATTATCCCTATGTGCTTTCATTTTGGATGTTATTCAAAAAATTCATTTCAAAATTTAAATGCTTTTCATTTTTTCTGCATAATTTTATAATTGATTCAAATAGTATTGTGTACGATACTGAAGTATAGTCCTACAAGTAATTTTTATAATAAGTTCAGTCTCTTTTTAGCTTTATATTTTCCTATCTCCTTCTACTGAATACACAGGTGACAGAAACATAAATATATAATAGATTAATAGTAACAAAACTCAAATTTTACCTTTTCAATTTTTAGACACCAAACAATACGTCTTTTTTACTCCCGAACTTTGTATCAAGTACTACAATTTTCAAAAACTCATAACAACACATTTCTGACACAAATTTTATTAATTTCGACATTTAAATTGTCACTGACAAAAAAGTTCACAATTTTAAATAATTTTCTTGGCGTGTCAGGCTGACACAACACTCATACCAACCTAATAACATAACCCTTACCGTGCGGCGACTGTGTAGGCGACTGATAGAGATAGATAATTTGGGTACCCTCTTTCTCTCGCGCGCAAGTACGTGATTGGCTATCGCACCTCCTTCCACAACGATTAGAGAAAGAGACCGAGTACCCAAACTATCTCTCTACTTTACAGCGCCTACACTTTTTAACATGCGGTGCTTCTTCCATGTATTCTGTTTTGTTTTCCATGTAGTATATCTATGTTTTGTGTAGTATATGCTCTAAAGTTTATGTTCTGTGGTGTTTATCGATGAAACATTTGTTTTTTATCCCAAAAACAGTATATTTTTATTTTTTGGATTATAAATTTAAATATAGGAAGAATAGATACTACAAATAGGTATGTACCGTTCTGGGCAAAAAATATGTATAGGGTGTTTCCATTTATAATGTACAAGTTATATTTAGCTACTCACTAAGTAAAATTTAGTAAGTCAGGCACCCTTTTTATAAGGTATCAAAGAGAACACAATCGTGTAGAGAAAACAATAATTTTATTTCATATTATATTTTATTACCATGCAAATAATAATGCCTTATTAATTTACATGAAAATATACTTTTAAAAATATTGTCACAGTTTAATAAAGAGAGAGTTCATTAGCAACAAACTAATTTTAATTTAAAATTAAATCTATTTTAAATTAACTCTCGACGAGGTAGAGGTTTCTTAAAATTTCTTACAAAAGGAAAGCTTAAAAATACTCTTAAAAATAGGCCATTAGTAATTAAGTACTAGAATTCACTGTAATAAGTAACTAGCGCCTATTAACACCGTACCTAGCTTTATTAAATACATAAAAAATAATTCTTTTTCCAATTAAAATGTATAGAAAAATATAATCGCTAAAAATAAAGTAAACAATTCTTGGGGGGCGGGGGGTATGGAATAACCTTTGAAGAAGTTACGAATGAAACTCATCGATACACAGTTTACAAGACCAAGAACCTTCCGGAGGGTTTACCAGAGCGGGCGAAAGACAATACATGTGGTAGCCACGGTCACAATCGTCACAGAACAAAAGTTGATCCTGTAATAAATATATATTACAAGAATAAATATGTGAATATACAGCATGTCCACAATTATAAAAATTTATTCTATTTGATGAAAAATTTTCTGCATGTACAGGGTGTTCAGGAAATTAAAAACAGCTGAAAACTATTTTTAAAGGATATGAATAAATGCTATTAAAGAAACATATTTAAAATGAAAAGATAAACGTGTTAGTATTTTAATTGGTGGATAAATATGTCTACTTGGACTGTTCTAATATGCAAGGTATAATGTTGTATTGAAAAGATACAACCAATCGTCCATAAAATTAGAATTTCCCGTCCCAAGAAACCTACGCATACAAAATTTCATGAATTTAACTCAAAGTAGTCGAGAGTTGTTAAAGAAAATGTAATAAATTTTTTTAAATTTGACATCCTGTATATGCTAAACGAAGCGTTTCCAGACCTAAGTTTATAAGAAATTTTTTACTTAAAATTGAACGTAGAATAACATACTGAAGTATGTACATCTCCTGAAACACCCTGTATATGACTATTTCTTTCAGTAGACTGTAATTTTTATTTTTGGCAAATGAATTGGGTTAAAAATTTTCGGTTAACATATCTTGCAAACTTGATAGTTCTGACTGTGTAACGTCTTACAGAGGATACTTACGTCGTTGTCAGAATTCCCGCAAACAGAACAACATTTGCATTCGATGCACTGCCAGCGATATTTCTTCACAGAAATCTTCATGTTATCCGTAAACTGAAGGCAAGTAGGGTGTCCTATAAAAAGTTACACTTAGGAGCTTCCTGATAAGTTACGACTTTTCTTTTCACGATATTATATAGAGGGCGTCCCGATTTATTGACCATCAACGTAACATTTAAAAAATTAAACGAACAGATGCAAGCTCCGAATGATGCCTGCGAGGAAGAAGAAAGACTTATAAGACACTGATATTATTGACAACTCTCTCAAGTTTCTAGATTTCGTAAATCTTCTTCGAAACGGCATTTTTTTTAATCATGGGAACTCCATCTCAAAAAGAATGAACCGATTATTATGAAAATTGAAAGTGTATTTCATTTTGAAATTACAAAGAACACGAACCAATAATTGGGATGGTATCATAAGTTTTAGTGTTTTTTAATCAAAATAAGTGGAAAAAAAATGGTGAAAATCTTTCTCAAACACGGGTCAAAACTTCAATTTTCACAATATTTACCCGCAATGAGGTTCATATTCTTTGGAAATATGTTAATAATGCAGGATAATCATCTGACTCTCAGATCAAAGAGTGACTGCAAAAAACCTGTAATTTTGACCCGTTTTTGCTCAATTCGCAGAGAATTAAAAAAAATACAAAAAAATGTTTTTGGTCGCAAATTACTTGTCGTAAAAAACTGAAATGAGCATGGCTTGTAATATTTTGAAAATTTTAAAAATCGCCCCTACTTAGGGGTTGAAAATATGCCAAAAATGAAGAATTTGAATATTACCAATTTATATAAAAACTATTAGCATGTGAATTATCTTAATATATTTTTTTTGGAATTTTTACAATTATTTCTAATATTCTCTATTTTTGGGGATGATTTCACCCCCCGAGCGCGATTAAGGGTGGATTTTCTAGTTCAACATGCTTATTTCAGTCATGAAAATAAATCTCTCTTTGTATCAAGAATCATTCGATAGAAAAATTCACATGCTAATAGTTTTTATATTTATTGGTAATATCCAATTCTTCATTTTGGGCATCTTTTCAACCTCTACATAGGAGTGATTTTTGAAAATTTTCAAAACTAAAAGCTATGCTCATCCAAATTTTTTACGACGAGTAATTTGATTCCAAAAACATATTTTTATCTATTTTCTTTAGTTCTCTGCGAATTGTAAAAAAACTGGCGATTTTTGCGGTCACTCTTTGCAACTTCTACATTTCCCGCGAACAACCAACTCGGACGACGACCTTCGGTGAACAACGACCCATAACTTCGACATATTCAACACGAGTGACTTGAAAATATTTGTAAATGTAGTTCAAAATATTGGTAAAATAATGTCAAAGTTTCATCAAATTCTAATCAATTTGTCCCGCTCAAAAAAATTCATGAGTAACGCTTGAAAATCAGCCTCCTAATGTGGTTTCCTCCCCTTAAATCTGTCCTAACGATATGCATATTTAGAAACTAGAACTTCCCCCAAATTGCAAATTTTAAGCATCACATGACAATTTTTTATTTGAAATCACATTATTCCTAAAAATATCTGTATAAGAGTACTTTAAAATTTTCCTGGCAGATTTTCATTTATTCCAGTTTTGATTCATTTGATTTTTGCCGATAAAATAACACTGCACAGTTTTTTTGCGCTATTAAAAAAAGCGCAATACTTCAAAATGCCGAATAATTTTCGATTTTCATTTGTTTCTTACTTGTGTTAATGGTACACCTATAAATCGGGACACTCTGTATATTTATTTCTTTGAAAAAAGTTATCTCTAATTATTTAATATATTTGAAGAAATTGGTCACAATCAAATTTTTTGTAATTTTATCATTCATAGTATTTTTTTACCGCAGCTATATTTATTTCTTACTACTTACCTAGTTGCCGCAGTACAATGTACTACGTGGTTATTACGGAAAGGGGATCAAGTGCCGAAGAACAGTGATCTTCCAAGTTACGTTAATTTTTCTTTAACACTATTTTGAATGCATCAAAAGGAAACGGACGGAATTTCAATGCATTAAAATATGTAGAAAAACTTTGCAGAAAAATTCACACAAACTGAAGTGCACCATACTTCGGCACTGAAAATCAAACAAATTTCATTTTATTTGCATAATTTATTGCACGATCTGACTACATTTGCAATAATTAACCTTGGAAAATAACTGTTCTTTGAACAACTCAATGCACGAGTCAAGATTTGAATGCTTTCTTCGTAAGGGCAAAGCTTCGTTAATAATATTACCGGGAGAGCAAAAGAAAACATTCAAATATTGAACCCCAACACATATTAATTTATCTATCTTAATGTAGATCTGGCAATACTTTCAGTGATGCACTGGATAAGAAGAGATGCATGCGAATGTAAATAAATGCTTTATTCCAGGTTACCATCGACAGCGTTAAGGAATTTCGCGAAAGCAAAGCTGCTTAAAGTCTAAATTATCTAAAACCGAAGGCAACTAAAATTAATAATCATAATAATAACCTGAATATGCATCGCACCACTCCCCCTACGGTGGCTCGATTAATGTAAATCATTCGTAAAGTATTGCCAAAATTTTACAGCTCCACTAAATAAATACGACTAAGTAAAACTAGCAAGATTGGAAGTATACTTTGATATAAATAATAAATGCCCTAGTATTTTTGGAAGACAATCCAATATGGATTTTTCTCGAAAGTCCAACTAAAAGTTTAATATTTGGTAAATTCCAGTCTATTAGACAAGATAACTTTTACTTTACTTTACCTATCTTAAAGCACATTACAGATGATTAAAGTATTGTAGTTCTCTCTAAATTATAATCAATTAACTATACTTAAAATAACTACGGTACGTAATTTCTGAATCCACAAGATTTAATATTAGCTGAAATCATCTTTTATACACAAACAACATCAAACAAAGTGTTTTCACTCACAATATTCTGCCATATAAAAATCGACTATGTAGAAAATTTATTTTACAATATGTATAATTTTGATTCGCTAATTCAAATGAACATCATAGACGTTAGTCACAAAGTAATACTGGACACTAAAATCAGTGTTATTATGAAAAATATCCTTACGAGATTTTATTTAAATAGTTTTAGTTGATTGTATCACAGATGAAACGAAGAATTTTAGAATTTTGAGCACGAAAAAACAAACAAACACATTAATACAGTGACATTCTCAAAATTTTGTACATTTTTTGGCAGCTCTTGGTGCGTCTTTCTAACATCGAGACGGTCGAGAATAAAAAATAAATTTCTTAAGAACCACAAAAGCCCGGTATTGGTCCATACAATTACAACTACTAATAAACCTCACATATCGTAACATTTACTAGATCTGATAAGGGCAGTACAATTGCCTATCCTGTATTAAAATTTTGATATTGGATGTGGTGTTTCTGTTTATTACTATACGTTCACGTTTTAGGAATAATTCAGGGCTGTCCGCCAACGCACATACCACACGGAAACATTAGGAACTTTTAAAGTTACCAATGAAGATTACGAGATTCCTTGATCAATCACAATGATTTTCCGCTCAAATCAACAAAATAAATTCAACACAAAATTTTAACTACCAAATGCTGTTCCAGAACAAGTGGGATATTGCACACGTACAGCTACGGACAATAAAAAGTTTCCAACAGGGACATCTTTTTGTCTACGACTGTACATACATACCCTATTTCGAACTTGTAAATGACATACAGACTATTTTTAAATTATTTAAATTATTATTATAAACAATAACATTTACGGTACTTTAAGATTCAAATTTTCGAGTATTGAAAAGTTTCAATCAATGCCGAGTTCACTATTTTCAGACCGACAGATCCCATTGATCAAACGACTGCATTAGACACCCTAAGACGGTACGGCTCCCGCTAATCTGACTAGAAACTTTCTTCACTGGCATTTAAAAACGTTTACCAAACTCAGATCAAAACGAAAACAGACAGCCCCGCAGATTTCTTCCCGCCACAAAAGACTAGACCTTCTTTTTCCTACCTTTCTTACTATTGTTACACTTATCCTCGACCTTAGCAATCTTACCTGATCTACCGCAGTCCGAGCACGAAACTAACTCCTCCTGGTTGCCGGTCTTCTTGTTCTCCCTGGCATCGCCCAGGCAGAAATCGCAATAAGGACTGGGTACGGCCTTCTTCGTACCGTCCGGGGCGACGGACGGACCCGGAGCTTCAAGCGGGCCAGGAGGCGTCGCGCACGACTCTAAAGCCTTCTCGGGCATGAGCACCGGCATCGGCGGATCATCCACCGGCGGCGGAGGCTGCTGCGGGGGTAAGTTCGGCGGCAAAGTCGGGGGAGCCTGGGATTGGGGGTTGCCCCCTAGGGGGGGCATGGGGACCTGA
This sequence comes from Anoplophora glabripennis, assembly GCF_000390285.2. Lineage (NCBI taxonomy): Eukaryota > Metazoa > Arthropoda > Insecta > Coleoptera > Cerambycidae > Anoplophora > Anoplophora glabripennis. Next base: position 344,688 of record NW_019416251.1, read on the forward strand.
GTGGGGGGACCGGGAGGGGTGTTAGGTTGACGGCCTCGGCGACCTGGCGTACCTGTAGCATGTAGGGACATAGAGTTAACTCCACCTGTTTTTATTCTAAAAAGGATACAACGAAAAGTTACAAAGACAGTCAAGTCCTGGCATACTTTGCAATAAATTCCTATGACCACAGATATTGAACGCGGACGCGTAGCGGTGGTATAAATAAATAAAAGTCTAAGTTTTATGGTAATACATATAAAAGGTATTCCTTAATAATTGTTTAAGCATTTCATTGCGTGACAGCGATGCAAGATTCGATTCTCTTTGTTTAAAAAATATTTTTTCTCGTAAGGAAATCAAGAAACTGGGTAAAACAGTTATTAGTAAAAACCGACAAATAACATTGTATAGAGTGTTATTAAACTTGAACAAAATATTCCCTGGTATTTCCAGGTTTTCCAGACTGAAAAAATTCTTGAATCTTGCTGATGTAATTTTTTGTTCTTTTCATTTACGTGATTCATTTTTTTATTTTAGCCGTTTTCAAGAAAATAACAATATTTGAAATGAATATATTTGGGTGTCCCAAAAAAACAAATTTTTTTTTCTTGTTCCTTGTGAAAATATGTTAGTTTATCATGTTTTAAGAGCCCCCTTAAAATGTCAGTTAAAAAAAAATTTTTTAGAGGTCCCTCAAGATTTTTTAAAATTTCCAAAATCGTAAAAAATTTAATTTTTATAAAAAAATTTTTTTCTCGTTATTTTATCATTTTCTTGGTTGAAAAAAATCTCGATTCTGAAAATTTCAAATTAATTATTTTAACTTTAAAAGTAGTGTACCTAAAATGTTTTCTGGAGACCTTTAAAATCAATATTAATGAATTAATAATTTTTTTTATTGAATTTGATGAAAAGAATAGAAATAAATCACACTTAAAAAATTTCTCGAGGCAAAATTTACTACTGCACTATGAGTATCAAATATTTATAATTTTTTAAAATTTAAGTATCTTGTGATTTATTTCTATTCTTTTGTTCATGAAATTCAATAAAAAAAAAATATTATTTCGTTGATATTTATTTTTTAGAGGTCGCTCGTAAACAGGTACACTACTTTGAAAGTTAAAATAATTAATTTGAAATTTTCAGAATCAAGTATTTTTTCAACCTAGAAAATGATAAAATAACGAGCAAAGAAAATTTAAAAAAAAAATCAATATTTGACGATTTTGGAAATTTTTAAAAATCTTGAGCGACTTCTAAAAAACCTTTTTTTGAGCTGATTTTTTGAGGGGGCCCTTAAAACATGACAAAATTAACATATTTCCAAATTTCGTTTTCTTTGGGCCACCCTAGAATATATCCAGATTTTTCAGATTTGTATACATCCTGATTGTAACACTATAAAAATAGATCACTCTTAGCAGTGCTTGTATAAAAAAAACACCCTGTAACTGGAAATAAAGCAATCGAAGAGATATTGTTATGTCAACTCTTTTCACTTAAAATCACAAAAAAATCGTTGATATACTGATATTGACACATAATTAATATGTTATTATCTTGTGAATATTCTTAAAAATGTTACTGTAATTTGCAGCAAATACAGAGTTATTGGTTATAAATGTCACCCCATACAAACTTTCGTTTTTAAATTTAGAAAAAAAAAAATAGTTAAAAAAGCTGTAGTTATCAATTACAACTATTCTGTGTATATTGAATCTTCAGCTTTTTCCTAAAAAGCCTAACAAATTAAACTTATGATATTAAACACCCTGCAAAAAATTTCATATTTGAATAGAACACCAACAATTATTTAAGATTTAATGACAAGGAAGATATTTCCATTAAAATGTACTGTAACTGCAATTATAGAAACCCGTAGTATGTCCCGATTTTGGACGAAAGAATCCCGCGTTTTTTGTTCAAAAAGTTTCAAAATCCTGCTTTGTCCGAAAAAAAATCTGGCAACGCTGAACTGTAAAAATAATTAAAAAAAAAAACGTTGGAAAATCTTGTTTTCCACGGCAACTGACTTGCTTTGTTGGTGTTTAATTTCTCTATACATATCGTCTTATATCTTTTTGAAAAGCACGCGATATCGAAAAACTTTTTTTTATTAAAGTTGTTGCGAAAAAAGAAGACTTTCACATGATATAAAAAAAATATTTATGAAATTGGAAGAAAACATAATTTCGACAAAGTCACAGCGTATATGGCGGTAAACCTGCCAAATGGAATTTGAGGTCAAATACTAATAACATTGCGTCATAAGGAGCCCCGCTTGTGGCTTTCTATTTGCTCCTTCCGTTTTCCTGTAATGACGAATAACCATCAGTTGTAGGTCCCCTTATACGGGATGTTCATATTATAATTTTAATTTTTCATGCTTTTTAAAGATATTCCACACAAAATCGAATATAATCATAAAACATTTCTAGTGGGTACCTATAGCTTCCTTATCTCACATTTTTTCCGAATTTAAAAACAAGAAAGTGGAGACGGGGCGAGAATTATAGCCAATAACCCCGTACAAGACTTCATATCTGTAGGCATGGAAGAATATATTTTCATTGTAAATAACACTCATGCTAATAAAACACTCATATTAAAAGTTCTGTAAAAGAGTAGTTTGCAGTTTCAAAATATGCAAACAATAAAAACAATGATTAATCATGTTTAAAAAGAAAAATTAATCGTTAATCATATTAAACAAACATTACAAAACTACTGATTATTAAAAAAAAATGAATAAACTGTAACCGTAACTAATAGAGAGCTGAACATTCCAACTACACATGCATGCAAAAACACTCAAAAAGAAAGTAAAAAAGTTTAAAAAGGCAGTACCGGGTGTCTGGTTCAAAAAGGAAACGTAACTATCCTGATACACTTGTCCTTCAGCCCTGTGGGAATTTGCAGGATGGCCCTCCCCCATCCCCCCACCCATAAGAGGCGGCACAAGACCCATGGGACCCATAGGGCCACCCATCGGGCCTGGGGGACCACCAGGGTGGCCTTGAGGGGGGCCGACCGGGAGACCTGAGAAATCCGAGCCCATAGGTCCGCCCATCTGCGAGGAGGGGGTGGGGGCATTACTGTCGCGCGAGTTCTCATCGCTAGCGCCCTCTTTGTGTGAATGGCGATAGTGGTAAGTCAGCCCGGGCCTGGTCTTGTAACGCGCACCGCACACTGAAATTTTTTAAACAAAAAAAGAAAACAATGCCGATTCCATCTCTGTTATCATTAAATTAATCATTAAAAGAGAATACAAATTTTTAACGAACAAATGATCCTACTACAGAAATTATACAAGTACAATTATAATGGAAACCAATTTAAAATGATAATCTTCTGGTGAGATGGTTATGTAATAATTTATTCCCACACGATGGTAATTTTGAATCAACTTGGTTCAGCTGTTTTAGCACTTCCTCATATCGGTGCAATACCATAGTGCCGAATACAGGAAACTCTAAGATTTTACTTAGCAACCCCAAACTATCTTTCAAGAAAGATTCCGTTGAAGGAAGAGGCTCTAATAACAAAGGTGCAAAAAATGTTTTAACGCAGCTTAAAAAAAATGACAATGGATGTAATGGGTTTCACAAGCAGACTGTGATTAGGCAAAAACAGTTTGATTCAGTAAGTGGGATATGACTGGAAATTTTATTAAGAAAAATGAAAGTTGCGGCGAGAATTTGCTTTTACCATAGGTACGGTTAAAAGGGATTTAGTTATTGTTAAAGCAATAAAACAAGCATTTTACCACCACAATACCATGTTTAATATTTCTTACACCAATAGTCAGAAGATTGTCACTTTGAAACCGAAAAATCAGGGACTGGAACCGATTACCAAATTTCGACCATAGGAAAAAATAGTCGGATTAAAGTAAGCAATTCAGTAATGCATACAAAAAGCAAAGATTATTAAAAACGCACTATGTTAGTATTTAAGACATAAAGACTAATGACAAGAAATTGCATTATATATGTATATATATATATATATATGGAAGAACCCAAGCGCCAGGTGGTTTGAACCCGAACCGAAATTTCAAACGGTTAAAAGTTATTTTTTTAACAAATATAAACACGAATTATACATAGACTAACTACAACTCTACTCTAACTTTCATCCAAGATATTAGAGAAAAATCACTGCAATATATTTTACTTCTTTTTGCAAACCTACGCATGTCATTAAAATTATTTTCTCAGCTACTACACGAGACGTTCTATGAATTCATAGATGTGACTTATTTGATTTTAAGTGAAAAACCTCCCCAACTTTATTTTTGAGGTACAGGGTGTCAACGAAACTTTTGACGTAAATTTGGTAAGAGTCACAAATTTCTTTTAGGCCTTTATCCATTTTTCTTTTTTAAGTGACACTGTTTAACACAAAAAAAGTTGCAATTTTTGATAACTTCTATGTTGGCTAGAGAAGGTAAGCTCTTCCAAAAAATAAAACCCAAGGAATAATAATCTAAACTAAGAATGACTACCTAATTAAATGGTAAACGGTATAAAAATAAAACTATAAACTAAAAGGAAATTAAACACCCTGTATCTCGAAATGAGTTGTTTTATTTGAATTCGCGATCAAAAGAGAAATCACATCTTGAAATATTAGTGGGCAAGGCAGCTCAAATCTATTCCATTCAACAAAATCCATGTTGCTGTGAAAACTACTCGATTAACTTTTTAGGTATCGCTTACGCTTTTAATTCACAAATCGAGTTGTTTTTATTCAAGAGGAAAGTTTTACTGATGAGGAAGCATAATACGGATTCATACAGGGTGATTAAAAAATGCGATTTTAATCGATAGCACATTTAGTTGTAAAATATATGTAAAAAATTTTATGAAAGCAAAATAACGATAATAAAACAAACTAACAGAAAACTAGCCTATTGGTGTTCTAGTTAGTCTATGATTCTATAAATTTTTAGAGGTCTTTTATGAAGACGATTAATACAGAAAAGTATATTAACTTTTCGGTTCGAGTCCCTGCCTAAACAATAATAAGAAGAAGAAGCTGTCCTAAAGCATCAAGCGTTTAAAAAACACCATTATCTCTAAGAGAGACTACAACTCATTTCGATTTTTAAAAGATTATCGCAATTGTCATGCTCAAGCACAGAATTCTCTTTTTCCCTTAACTTAATATCTAAGATAATATAAAAATATATACCTTTAACAACCAGTTTAATTTTGCCAATTTATTGGGATAACTTTAGAAATGGAGACCAGCAGGATGATATAAATTTTGATCTAATAATCTAGAGGTTTACGAAAGATGGTTACGTGATTCTGTGAATTAATTTTTTCAAGTTTTGGAGATCGGTATACACCCTATTAGATTTTTAAATTTTTGCAATAAACTGACAGGTGCACCGTACAGTGTTTTAAATTTCGAGGAATACAACTTATTCTCCTATCCCGTACGTTCTAGGAAATTGAAAATAAGGTTCGTCGAAATCAGATGAGCCGCTTTGCGAGATAATAATTTTTCTATGTTGCATTGTTAAGTTTGTGCGAAGATTATTTTTATAAAACACCACATTAAGTTTGAATAATTTACCGACTTCCGGATTTTTATATTCAATACAACTAATATTAATTAAATGGAGAAAACTCTGGCTTTTCCATTTCAAAGTGTGGTCCATTTTTAAAACGACTTAAAGGTATATATTTCTGCTCGTAATGGCACGGTAAAATACTCATTTAATCCAAGTTACATGGTATCCAAAATATTTACCATACCAATAAAATACTAAGAACTAGAAGAAATTGATTCATTAGTGGATTAGTCTAGGACTTACGTTCACAAGCAAACGGCTTATCGGGATCGCCGGGCGTCGGCTCGAAACTGTGGCCGGCCTTTTTCCTCCCTCTGCCACCTCCTTTTTTCCTTCCCGGGGTACTCGGGGAATCGGTACCGCTACGGCCCTGTTTATTACAAAACATATGATGCAACTTTCATATCTATTCGCTATTAATGTTCATACCCTTCCTGCTCCCCGTCTTCCTTTCTTCCTTTTGCTGTAAGTCTCCTCGTAATCCAGATCAGAATCTGGATCGGGTTCGTCGTACACGTCCATTTCTAACATATCAGTCTCGTCGTAAAACCACTCCTTAAAGAATAATGACCATAAATGTCCATACAACAAAGCTTATATTATTGTTAAAAAATACCTTAGAAACTTCGTCCTTTAACAGCAGCTGACTGTCTTTACTATCGGTATCCTGAAGAGCAGGATTTTCAATCTGTGATATATTGTGCATGTCTCCCTCAGTGTCAAGAATATGATCAGTAGCTCTTTGAAATGCTCTTGAATTCATTGTCAAATACTGCCGTCGTTTCTTCCTCCATCGTTGTCTAGGATACGAATATATCTGTCCGGGAAGTAAACCCGGTATCCTTTGTCTCTTGTTCATATACAATGCGGAATGGTTTTGGGCTACACCAGTTTGTGTATCGATAAAAGGTAGACGTAGCCTTCTTTCGATGCATAGTCGCGTGTTATAGTTGACTGAATTTTCTAAAGCCTCTTTGTATGCGGCATCACTTAAAAAACTGAAAAAATTGGTTGGCTGTTTTATTGATTTTCAATACAAAGGTGAGGTGATGTTGCAGTAATTTAATGTGAATTTCTACACTGTAAATGCTGCACTACCGTATAGTCGTGTTTTAAAAGGTTCTATGGACTTGTATACTTAATATTTCTCAAATTACCTCTCAATTTTTTCCAAATTTGTTCGATTTCCAGTTGCCGTCGACGACGCTTCTACCTGAGGAACCACCACAGCCGCCATATTTAATACTAAAATTTCCTATTTGGTTTGCTCAAACTCGAACTCGACTGATTGATTGTTGTCCATTATAAAAACATTTTTTTTTATTTAAATTCATTTAAGATTTAAGAACTAGTTGCGAATTTTATTTTAATGTGAAAAGTAATGGTTTTTCAGGTTTTTTTATAAGATATCCAAACTAAATGACATGATTCCAAAATTTCTTTAAACTAAATTTAAATATTTTTAGTGCTTCAACAAAATTGATCTATTTTAAATCAGAAACCATTTACATTTAGAAATATACAATATACGTTAACAAAATGTATTTTATTGCTGTATTTTGTATTTTAAATTTTCAATAAATAAGTATGTAAACTGATTGGTGTGGTAAATACCTATAATAATCTCCAATTTCCATAACACCACTGGTTTGTTAACGTTATTGGTTGTATGATTGTTTTATTTATTTTTTTAATGCGATGGATTAGTATGTAATATTATTGGTCTGTTTAAACAATACTAATTTCTGATTGGCTCTACATAATCCATGGCATGGAAATTAAATCATGAATAAAAGAACAGGACCTTTTTATAAAAACACGCAAAAATTTCCACGATATTTTGATATGTATTGCTATGAAATTTTAAATTAGTTGTGTATCCAAGAAGTAAGTTTACGTTTAAAACTTGTCAAATATTAGAGACTGAATCATATTTTATATAACTATATTATTTGTAGCAAAGCTGCATAGGTCGGGATGTCGGGATTTTAATCGGGATCTGTCAAAAATTGAACTCTTCCGGTTTGGTTGAGCGTGATGGACGGTGGCGTTTTTAGAGGAAAATTGTAAAAATTCGAATAAAATAGAAATGGTTTCGCCGAAGGCAGTGATTGGGATATGTGCGGGTGTGTCGGCTACATTATTCATAGGATACTGTATATATTTTGACAAAAAAAGGCACAATGATCCCGATTTCAAAAAGAAACTCAAACAAAGTAAGTCGCTCGGTTTGATATTTTATAAAGGTTAACTTGCCCATTTTGTAGGACGTAGAGCCAAAAAAGCAGCAGCTTCTACCGGAAAACAGCGGGCTACAGTTTTTCCAGATATGAAAGACCACGAAGCAGTACAAAGGTTTTTCCTTCAGGAAATTCAGTTGGGAGAGGAATTGTTAGCAGCAGGTGACCTTGAAAATGGGGTTGATCATTTGGGTAATGCTGTAGCTGTTTGTGGACAACCAAATGATCTTTTACAAGTATTACAACAGACTCTTCAGCCGAATGTGTTCCACTTACTTATTCAAAGACTCCCTGCTGTCGCGCCTCGCCTGATGAAAGCACAAACTACCCCGAGTGCTTCTCTGCAGGAGGAAGACGTAGAGTGATCACATTTGCCTTTACTAGTCTCGTTTGTTAGATCGTTCCATGTACCTTATATTCACCTTTGTTATTACGATCAGAATAATAAATTGGTTGAATCAAGCAATATTATCTGATTTTGTATGTTCTGATGTTTTGTACGTTTTTATTTAAATATTTGTTTAGTGTAAATAAAAACTCACAATACGTTGAAATTTTAAATCTTTCTTATTATTAATCCTATAGTTAATTATAACCACAATCAAGCATGTTTATATTTTTTCATCACGTTTAAAAAAAAATACTTCAATTAGCAACGCCTGCACAAGTTATTCTTCAGAATTGTAGAAAATAAATAAAAAATTACATAGCATTTCATTAGGATGACAAAAAAACATTTTAGTTAATAAATTATTTTAATTATTTCAGTTTTCATTAACAAAATTAGTATAGATTAATATGTGGAAAATCCGTATTTAGAAAAAGCTTAATTAAACATAATATTAATACAAGACTGCAGATAAGAATTAAATTAATTTGCGCAGCAAAAATATTAACTTTAGGCATGAAGAGCAGCTTTGACTTGTGCCTGCTGGAACTGATGCTGCAGTTTTTGCAAGGCTTCTCTGTGCGAATCTTGCTTCTTTTCGAGATTTCCAATGAGATCATCAACTCTTTTGATTTCCTTAGTAATGTAATCCATTCTCTTGCTTACATTCTGCTTTGCTTCTATTAGTTCGGTCTTTATGAGGACAGGCCCTACGGACTTGTATACTTTTCCATCACTTGGTAAAAGGTCTAGTTCCTGTTTGACAATCTCATTCTCATTTAATTGACCATCAAGTTGTTGCCTTGTCTGTATAGCCTTCTGCAATTCTACAAATATTATTGCTTAAAAAAAACGATTGCAGAATAAAAAATCACAAAATTGATAAAAACAAATATTGTCGATGTAATTAATTTTATAAACATTTCATTGTTCATTATCAATTTGAAACGCACTTTTTTTTCTTATTTACTAATTTGGTTAGAATGGTGGACCAAAAAAAATAACCTCAAAATGAAACTAAATAAATATTTCTATATATAAAAAACGGATACCTTTTTGAACATTTTTGAAACTGTCTAATTCTGACTGTAATTTCCTTTGAATATCTTCGCTCATTTTTTATTTTTTAATTAATCTCGCCACTTTGCTTGCCCTTCTTGCCAGTCGCCGAAATGTCAACTGTCAAGTATCAAATATCAAATATCTAAAAATAGTTCCTTTTATTTTGTATTAAGGGCACATAAAATGAATGATACAGAAATCGGAAGAGAGAATCATAAGTATTCAATAATAATTAAAATTTCAATGAGACTAATCATAAACTGAATAGCCTTTCCGTTCCGTCTTAAATTTATGTCAATTCTAATTCTGTGATTTCTGTGTGTGTGTCATGCGGACATGCGGATTGCGAATCACGAATCACAGATCACAGAACAGATGTTTGGGATCTTCCTGTTTGTTTTGTAAATAAGTTGGTGAACCTGGAGCAACAATTTTAAAATTCAGCCAATGACGAGACAAGAAATGTTTTGTTATTTTTTAGAGTATTGTATTAACCGCCCAGCATAGATTTTTTATGAAATTTAAAAAAGAAATTAAAAAACTTTTGCGTATATTTTAAGCATTGTTCTATACATCTTTTTAAAGTGATTTTGTAGATTTGTTGGTGACCGTTTACACATGTTTTAAAAATGTCCGAAAGACAGTCTGTGGAAGCATTGGTGAATAATGAAAATGAAGACCCAGAGGATATCGATTTTTCCGACGACGAAGGCACAGTTGTAGATGGCATAAGAATACCCCCTGCGACAAAGCCAACGTGTTCGTTTGATCCCACTGGCCCTCGATTAATCATAACCAAAATATCAAACAGTTTCTTCAAAAGCTATGCCGATGAAGAAACGTTAGGCCCATTTCATAAGGTAAATTGATATGTAAGATAATTTCAACGTTTTAAAATTTATTAATTTTTAGTGCTTCAATGCAATTGTGGGTCCAAATGGTAGTGGAAAAAGTAACGTCATAGATTCCATGTTATTTGTTTTTGGATATCGAGCTACAAAAATAAGATCAAAGAAAGTGTCAGTGCTGTTACATAATTCTGAAAACTATAGAAATGTCCAGTCTTGTACAGTAGCAGTTTATTTCGCCTTAATAATTGACAAGGTATGTTATAAATTTGTTACAGACATGTAAATCCTATTGTTCGTGTCTCTAATTCTCGCAAGCTAGTTTTGAATGAAATTATTGTATATGCAGAAGTTTTTGAGTAATGACATAAAATTATTATTGTGTGACTCGTTGATTGTCATTTCGGGCTTACTGTGATGGTGTATCTGGCCTATTTTTACCGCGAAAGATAAGAGCACCCTCCAAAAAATACAAAATAGTTGTATTAATTTTCCTTTAACTTTCGTAAATATGACCATTTGTCTGAAACTTTTTCACGTACTAATTGGCTTAACTTTGAGGAAATTTTAGGTATCATAATGTCATGTTTGGTTTTCATAATAAAAAATAATATGTTACCTTCTTATTTACATAACAAACTTATTACATGGTGTGATACTCACAATTTATCTACTCGTTATAAGCAAATGTATACTGTGCCTCAGCATACAACTGCACAATTTGAAAGAAGTTTTTCATACAATGTGTGTAAGAATTTCAATGATATTCCTAACTGTATTAAGTCGATCTCGATCTTGCAGAATTCCGAAAACAGGTCAAAACTTGGATATTTTCGAAATGTTCACCTTAGTGTTATTACCTATATTACTTTATGCTTCTGTCTTGTCATTTTGCCTACCTGCTTGTAAACTGGTAGAGATGGGTTACAGGAAAGAGCGACATTTTGTCGAACGGCGTCAAAATTCTGTATTTTGTATTATTATGTATTATATAGGCTGGCGATGAGTATGATGTAGTTCCTGGTAGTGAGTTTGTAATATCTCGAACAGCAAATAAAGACAACTCCTCTTATTATCAATTAAATGGAAGAAGAGTTCAATTTAAAGAAATCGGTGTACTTTTGAAGAAACACGGGATAGATTTGGATCATAACAGGTTCTTAATCCTTCAGGTTAGTCAGAATGAAGAAGTTCATGCGTATTACATAATTAATGATTATTAAATAATAGGGAGAGGTAGAACAGATTGCAATGATGAAATGCAAATCAGAAAATGAGAATGAAACGGGTATGCTTGAATATTTAGAAGATATTATTGGAACATCACGTTATAAGGTAAGTTTAAATACGCAACAATTATAAAGCACGCTAAATTTTGCCCTTTCCTTTTTAGAAACCCTTGTTTCAACTACTGGAGAGGGTGGAAGTTTTATCTCAACAAAGAACTGAGAAGCTGAACAGACTGAGTTTAATGGAAACGGAGTTAAAGGAACTTAAAGGTCCCATGGAAGAAGCTGTGTTTTTTTTGAAAACGGAGAATACTGTCGTTTCCAGCAAGAATTTTCTGTATCAGAAAAATATGTTAGTTAACATTTGGAATATATAACGTTTTTATTAAGTAAAATTTTGTATTTGCAGACATGATTTGCAACAGAAATTGACAAAAGCTGAAGAAAATCGAAATGAAGTAGCAGAAGTCCAAAGGGGATTTATTGAAAATTTAACCAAACTGCGGGAAGAGAAAACTGAGAAAGACAAGATTCTTAAACAGCACACCGAGTAAGTATCAATTTTGTACTTATATAGTTGTACGAGTATAAAATTTTGCAGGCGTTACAACAATTTGCAAAAGAAGAAAGACAGTATAAGCGAAGCATTTAACAGAGCGAATAATAAAGACATCCAGTTACAAGAAAGTATGTCTCAAATGAACAAAACACGTAAACAGACGAAGGAAATGGTTATCGAGGAGAAAAAAAAATTGGAGAAATTGCAGAGAGTTCCCGAGGAAAGCAAACAGGTAGTAATACGTAAAAATATACGTTCCTTTGTTTAAAAAAACATTACAATAGGGCATCGAAGAATGCGAAGCGAAGGAAGCTGAACTGTTGGAAAAGAAGGAGAAGCTTGAAGCGGAGAAAACAAAGCTTTTGAAAAACCTTCGAACTGAGACGAAAGGATTACAGGAAAAGAAAGAGGAGATGCTAACCGATCTCATCGTACTAAAAACATCCGTAAATGAAACCGAATCGGAGGTACACGTAGAAATATCTAAAGAAATATTTGCCTAATCCTTAACATTCTAGTTCGTACTAGCCGAATCGAGGTTGAAAATCTACGTAAGTAACGAAGAGGACGAGAAAAAGAAGTTTGAAAATTTAAAAAACCTTTACGAGAACGCCCAGTCCACGATTGAAGAAAGGACGCAACAAACTGCACTATTAAAGAAAAAGATACCAGCCACGGAGAAATCGCTGAGGGAGGCAACTGAGGAGCTGAATACGGTAACACGCAGGGAGGACCAGATCATAAATGATGTCAGGAAGAAAAAGACGTATCTGGAAGAACGTCGGAGTTCAATGCAGGAGTCTAGATCCAAGGGAAGAGTCTTGGATTCTCTTGTACAGCAAAAACGCGAAGGGAATTGTCCTGGTCTATACGGACGTTTGGTATGTTCCACTATTTTTTTTCTATTAAAAGAGCAATCCCCGATTTTTAAAGTTCTCGCTTTTTTTGAATACTTTCTGAAGGTATTCCAATGTTTTTGTTCTGATAGTTGCCAGGTTACATTGCAAATAAAATGACATCAAAAATGATTACAAGCCACGTGACTAGAACTGTGTTATTTCTATATTTATGATACTCTAGCTTAACCTTTTCCTAGGGTGATTTAGGTGCGATTGATCAAAAATACGACGTTGCCATCTCCACGGCATGTGGTCCTTTAGACAACATTGTCGTCGATTCGGTAAACACTGCGCAGTGGTGTATCGAGTTCTTAAAGAAACATAATATCGGAAGAGCTACGTTCATCGCGTTGGATAAACAGGAGCATCTCAGGAATTTAGCAAATTCCAAAATAAGAACGTAATAAAATCGCGGTATTCGGAGGTACAGGAAAATAAATCCGTTTTTAATTTTAGGCCAGAAAATGTACATCGCCTGTACGACTTGATTCAAATACAAGACGAGGATGTCCGTACGGCCTTCTATTATGCCTTACGCGACACTCTGGTGGCCAATGACCTGGAGCAGGCTTCTAGGATCGCTTACGGCGCCCAACGGTTCAGGGTAGTCACTCTCAAAGGAGATCTGATAGAAACTACAGGTAAGGTTTTTTTTTTAAATTTTTTATTTGTAGGGTTCTAAAGCGTTTGGCTTTTCGTTTATATAATTTTATTTTAGGTACCATGAGCGGAGGCGGTAGGACTGTATCGAAGGGCAGAATGGGACAGTCGGTGAGAGTGTCGAACGTCGATCCTCGGGAGTTGGAAAACTTGGAAGAGACCATCCGAGAGATGGAACAAGAAGTACGCGATTTAAGACAGAGACAGGCCGCAGTAGAAGGACAAATTAATACTTTGCAGCCCGAGTTGCGGCAAATGAAATTTGATTATGAGAAATTTACCATGGAGTTGAAGGTAAGTTTTTTTGAACATGTGAGCCAATATGACGACAATTTGGAACCTCCAGTTATCAAAGACCGGATATTTTCGAACGCAACGAATTTCAGGTCCTGCGACAACAACAGCCTGAGCTCTCCAAGCAAGTAAAACAGCAAAAAGCGAAAAGCGAAGCCACACGAGCGGATCCGGTCCAGGTGAAAAAATTAACGGCCGTAGTCGACGAGAAGAGAGCGGCGTACGAGAAAGCATCGGAAACCGCAGGGGCACTCCAGGCGGAGGTGGATAAGATCACGGATGAAATCAAAGAGAAGACCACGGGAAAGATGAGGGCGGTGGACAAAAATCTCAATGAAGTCAACAAGACCATAGACAAGTGCAAGACGGAGATCGTAAGGTTAAGAGTGGCCGTGTCGACAGCAAAAAGGTTCATATAATTTACGTTAATTGAAATATGTTTTGTTCTAATTCTCAATTTCAGGAATACAAAAAAATCAACTGAAAAAATCGCCATGATGGAGCAGGACGTCGCAGATATGGAAAATAAACTGCGTCGGATGGTAGAGGAAAGGTCGGAGATCGAAAAAGACGCTGCGAAACTGTTGACTTGCGTCGAAGAGATCACTGAGAAAATTGCCGAAGCGGAACGAGGTTATACAGGTAGTTATTTTAATGTGGATGTGTCTATAAACCAAGTGAGGCAAACGTAGTGGATCACGAGCAACTTTGTGACCTTGAAATTGGTCCTTCGATGCTTTGTTAGATTTGTATTGAGGAAATTAATTTAGGCGGGATCTGTTTCAAAACACCCATGTATGGATGGATGTTTTACAAAACATAATTTCACGCGCTTCAAAACGTGTGCAAAACTTATTATTATACAAATAGTGAAAAAATTGGACAAAATTCCATTTTTTTTCTCTTTTTTTCAACACAGTTCAAAAACTATTCATTTCAGAGAAAAATTGAACAGAAAAAAAAGATTCGTAATTAAATTTTACACAAGATATACCTACTTTCAAATAAAAAAATACGACAATTATTGCAAATATATTTTTTTTTTTAGTGCATTTGTCGGTTGTCTCACCTATGACACCAATTTTCGTTAAAATCAGTGCGATAGTTTTCGAGCAATAATTTTGCAATCCAGATTTTTGAAAAAAAATTGAAATTTTTGCAAATTTAATTGAGACTAAACTAAGACTTCCAGATACTTGAAAATTTTATCACAAAAAAGGCCACTCAAACTTTAAAATGCGTCCAAAAAAATTGAAATACGTTAATTAGGAGAGCCGTGGTAATCATTTAAAGATATGTGTAATTTTTACGCTTATAAACAAATAGAATAACTTTATAAATTAATTATAATTATTTTTTTTAAATTGTGCTTTTAAAGTATTTGGAATGACGCTTCTTTAAAAAAAAAAACGTGATTCGTTAATTGGTCGATTGAACAAAATTGACCGTCATCTGTGGTGTAACTACGAGGTCTGAAATTCACGAAAAATGTATGAGAGGTAGTGGTGGGGGGTCGAGAGCTCGGCTACTTTGGCCGACTCGAAATTGAAAGCGCAAGTTTCCAAATAGCGGTGCGCTTAAAACTTTTGATTATCTCGGCTTCTAGTGGTGCGATTTTGATGTTTTTTTTTTTAAATCGATGTCTGGCAAGCTGAAAAGTCCAAATTATTATGAAATCGAATTTGAGTAATATTCATGAATAGAATAAAGAAAAATATGAGAAAAGTAAAGTAAATTAAAAAGTAATAATTATCAATACGTTAATAGGTCGATAATTAACAATAATTCGTATTCGAAAATGCGATATTTGCACTTTTCAGCTCTTGTGATATCGATTTAAAAAAAAACATCAAAATCAGACCACTAGAAGCCGAGATAATCAAAATTTGTAAGCGTGTGATTTCAATTTCGAGTCGCCCGAAGTAGCCTTCCATACATTTTTTATGAATTTCATGCTCGGTCCAATGGTTTTAATCGACATTTTATATGGGTTGCACAAGAGCACAAGTTTTGCAAATTCACCCCTGGAAAGTATTCGGAATGACAAAGGTATTTGTTTAAAAAACAGGCTCCCAGACCTCTTAGTTACGCCACAAATGCCGGCCAACTTTGATCGACAATAACTCTGGAACCAATTAACGTATCACCACGTTTTTTTTTTTAAAGAAGCGTCTTTCCGAGTACTTTAAAATCATAATTTAAAAAAAATAATTATATTGAATTTGCAAAGTTATTCTATTTGTTTATAAGCGCAAAAATTACGCATATCTTTAAACTAACCACGGCTCTTCTAATTAACGGATTTCAATTTTTCTAGACGCATTTTAAAGTTTGAGTGGCCTTTTTTATGTTGATAAAATTTTCAAGTATCTAGAAGTCTTAATTTAGGCCCAGTTGAATTTACAAAAATTTCAATTTTTTTTCAAAAATCTGGATTGCAAAACTATTACTCGAAAACTATCGCACCGATTTTAAAGAAAATTGGTGATGTTTTACTATATCAAAATTATATTTTTGGCCAAGTATGAAGATCCTACCTATAATATAAGTATTTTTAAAAAAATCGCAAAAATATTGTAATTTTTTTCATTTTTGTTTTTGTTGTCTTTGCCATATTTGCAATAATGTTGTATTAGTGTAAAATTTAATTACGAATCTTTTTTTCTCTTCAATTTTTCTCTAAAATGAATAGTTTTTGAACTGCGTTGAAAAAAAGAGGGAAAAAAATGTAATTTTCTCCAATTTTTTCACTATTTGTTAAATAATATGTTTAGCACACGTTTTGAAGCGCGCGCATAGTGAAATTATGTTTTGTTGTATCATTTTGGAGTCATTAAAGCAAAAATTGGCGATATTATATAAAATGTCTACACCAAAACAGATCCCGCCTGGTCTAATACCAAAAAATTATCTGTGCAAACGTATCTGAAATATAAGTTGCGCATTTTAGATATCAAGAAGGAAGTGGCGGAATTAAGGGAACAAGAGAATAAATTAAAGTTGGACAAGGTAGATATCGACGAAAAGGTTAAAACTTATCGACATAAAGTAAAGGAATTGAAAGATGCCATACATCAGCTGGAAGTGAAGGTAATTAAAAGAATTTAGGGTACCGTAATTCCAATATTCTCCCAATATTAAGTTTACAGTACATGGTTTCTTGAAAATGGTTATATTACGTTAAGCAACGGCCTAAAAATTTGTTGGTCGTTATTCATTACCTAATTTTTCAGGATGTTTTTCTGTAAATAATGTATTTTTGTTTTCCGACAGTTATCGCACTTGAAACTACAAGACATTCCAAACGAGACTGTGGATGAACTTCAGAAATTCACGCCGGAGGAGTTGGAGAGCACGAACAAAGAATCCGTTGAAAAAAAATTACAAAAGGCCCAACGCCACCTAAAGGCCGCCAAACCCAACCTCGGCATTATTCAGGTAAGACCCAAGAAACCCGAAACTTTTCGTGATATATTTCTCTCCGATCCGTAGGAATATCGAACAAAACAAGACACGTACACGGAACGATCCAAGGAGTTGGAGGAGATCACGAATAAGAGAACGGAAATGAGGAAGTGGTACGACGACCTGAGAACGCAACGTAAAGAAGAATTCCTGAGGGGTTACAACATCATCAGATTGAAACTGAAGGAAGTGTACCAGATGATAACTTTGGGGGGCGATGCCGACTTCGAATTGGTCGACTCCTACGATCCGTTCGCTGAGGGGGTTCAGTTGAAGTACGTGCGACGGGGAAACGTAACGGAACGTAAATAATTATGTTGAATTTTAGCGTGAGGCCACCCAAGAAGTCCTGGAAGAAGATTTCCAATCTGTCCGGAGGCGAGAAAACTCTGTCTTCGTTGGCTTTAGTGTTCGCCCTTCATTATTACAAGCCCTCCCCTTTGTACGTCATGGACGAAATCGATGCCGCTTTGGATTTTAAGAACGTGTCCATCATCGGACATTACATTAAGGTGAGTGGCGTATGACCGGCCGTTATAGATTTTAGGGCTAATTAACAAAGACGTAGACCCATTTCGATTGTATCGTTTGCAAAAATGTTGGAAAACGTTCTAAAAAAAACAAAAGAAAATCTTTTTGATTATAGTCAGCGCGGCGTAAAAGTAAAAGTATTGGGATGTTCAATAAGTTTTCGCTGTTTTTTCGCGATTAATGCTGCTTCTAAAAAAATCCCATCTTGATACGACTTCGGCTCTTTTTGTGCTTTATTTCCTCGACTATAACTACAGACGTCAGTAGAATTCCCCACAAATGCTCTTTTTTTGTCACGAAATTCGTCAATTTTAGCACTATGAAAAAAAAAAAGTTTACACTTCCGCGAAATGACATACGTTGATGACAATGCGATTACTTTTAGGAACGCACTAAGAACGCCCAGTTTGTCATCATCTCTCTAAGATCGAACATGGTCGAATTCAGCGACAACTTGGTAGGCATCTACAAAACCGACAATACCACGAAAACTATTACGATCAACCCCAAGGTCTATGACAAACCATCTCCCTCAACAAATAATAATGTCGTCAATGCGGATAACATCGAAACCGGAAAGAGAAACGATGATAATGCCGACGTTAATGAGAACGTTAACAAGGAAACAGGGAGAGAAATTAATGGAATAAATAATGCCGTCAACGCAGATAACATTGAAACCGAAAAGAGAAACGATGTTAATGAGAACGTTAACAAGGAAACAGAGAAAGAAATTAATGAAATAAATAATGCCGATAATATTGAATCGTCCAAGTCCACGACATCTCCAGAAGTGGATGATATACCTGAGAGTTCTTGCAATTTAACAGGGAATTCAAACAATGTTAACGACTGTGAAGACATAGAAATGTGTTCTGAAGACAGTGAGGACCAAAGTGATACAGAAATACAGCCGTCTTATACACCAGAGGGAATGGAGGTAGACTCGTAGTTTTCGCCGAGATTTTTTCTGTAGAATTTTAATTCATTATTCACGTATACATCGTTTTATTGAGTTTATTAGACTTTTATTGCTCCCCATTTATACACTTCATTAAGCATTAGTATTAAATTTTGGAAAATTCATTTAAAATATATAGATACTTTTCTAGATACATATTTTTTTAATAATAAATATATTTTTTTGCATCGTTAAATTGTGTTTTATTTTTAAGTTTATTGATAAAATATAAATATTTTTTCATAGGAATTACTTCTTACAGACTAAGAAATAACAAGTAGTTTGAACTAAAAAATTTATTGAGATACGAAGATAGGTACACGTATATTATTAATCCGGAGGAAATCCCCAAACTTTCAAGCTCCCTGCATCTCTTTTTCTATCATAAGTGTCTTTGTCGTCGCATGCGTACGCCAAGAGGTACGTTGACGGATGCCAAGCTACCGTAAAAGTTGCCGCTTCGACGGAAATGTCTGCAATTTTATCTCCAGTCTCTACGAAACTTATATCTATTATTAAATCCTCAGAGGCTGAAGCCAGAAGTTGACCGTCATGACTAAAGGATATCGTTCGTACTGGCCAGTCCATTCTAAAAAAATACAAATATCCATATTTCTATAAACGAATTTGTTCTAAATTTACCTTGTAAACACTCTCGTGCATGCTAATTCGTTTATATCCCACAATGATACCAAAGCGTCTGCACTACCCGTTGCAAAATACTTCCCAGTAGGATCAAATTCAATACAAATACAAGTACCTGGATGAGCTTTTAAGATATGCTGTCTTTTCAATTCAGGATAACTAAAAAAAACATCACTGTACACCTTTACCAAGAAATATTACAATACTTACCTTAAGATATGAACACATCCTTGACCGTTTGTTAAAAAGAACAAATCGCTGGTGTTATTCCAAGATATTTCATTTACTTCAAAGTGGAATTGCTCTTCTGCTTCAATTTTGTGTGTTCTAGCATCAATGAATGTGACCAGGTCTTCCTTATTACCCACTGCTATTGCATTTCCGTTTGGTGACCACGTTATATTGATATTTTCCCCTTTAGTATTTATAGTTGCCACACATTTCTGAACTCTGGTATCCCATATTCTCACAGATTTGTCTCCACTAGCAGTGCTAAGTAGATCTGGATGGGTCTGATGCCAACACAATTGATCGACTGATCCACCATGACCTTTAAATGTAATTTCTTTATTCTACAAAAAAGAAAAGAAGTAGATTTCCTTTATTTTATTAATATAATCAGCTTACTAGTCTCTCTCTGTCTAAAGTATATATACAAACAGATTTGTCAAATGATCCAGAAGCAAGTCTTTTGCCATCACAACTCCAACCAACAGAATGCACTTTAGAGGAATGTCCTAAATATTCTTTAGATTTATTATGATATTGGAAATAATTTTGCAATTCCTCAATTTTCTTCTGGAACTTTTTCATAACTAGATAATAAACAGGTATTACTCAAACCCACAATAACTTAACAATGGCCGGTTAATTTCAAGTTAGCTTTTTTAAAATGGTAATGGTTTGACATGAATGTAGGTACAAATACATGTGTTCAAATCCATGCCATGCCATAGCAAAAAAATATAATAAGACGGCCAAATATTACATCAGGAAGGACGCAATAGATGTTTTTCATCCACTGAAAATATGTTTATTTTTCATAGTTTTATGCCAACATCTAAATTTAAATTTAAATACTTCCGTTACTGCTTCGATATTGCTGTTGCTTTACTACACTTACTTACATTTACATTTGGTAGAATCTATATATAGTGAAAAATATTACTACACATAATATAATAATAAAATGCATAAACTATTTTATGCTTTATGATCCACCTTAGCAAAGCGCATCCCAGGCTGCATAGCCGCACTACCCTACCCAACCATACCACACATAAACATGACACTACCCCCGGGGTTTACACAGGGCGAAGCAAGAAGAGCGGCAGAAGAAAGGGCCCTAGCCGGCGGGGCCCAGCCAGGACAAAAGGAGGTCCCACAAAGCGCCTACACCGGCCGCATTTGCGGTCGGGGTAGACGACGGATGGGGCCCACCTACGAAGGCTGTCCAGGCCTACACGAGATGAGGCAGGATAAAGAGGGATAATCCCCCTCGATCCCAAATCATTGAGGCCAATCTCTAGCCATAGAATAATGGCGCTTTATGATCCGGAGACAATAGATTTACAAAAAGAAATTCCATTTGCTCGTTTGTGTTCATGTCATTTATAAACTGTGATAAAATTAATAATTTCAGGAGGCATTTTTATTGTCCCAATTAATAAAACGCTTGTGTAATAATAATAAATGCAGAACAAGTAAATCATCTTTTATTAAATGCATAAAATCTAAATTAATAATATAAATTCTAAGGGAAAGATATATTTAAAATACGCAGTATGAATTAGTGATTGCGGTATAAATTATGACATCAGTTCTCTTATCTACAGGACGTGTATTTCCTGAAAAAGAGCTAAGTATAATAATCACATTACCTTCAATCGAAGTATACTGTTGTTAGGTGACTGAACATTACAGAATGGATGACGATATTATAGAAAAACCGTCTTGTAAAATTTTGTATCGTCAGTCCTCTTTAGAAACTAGGCTGTCTCCAATACACTTATCCGACAACTCTAGCTCTGACTCTGAATATGAAGAAGAAAAGGATGCCCCGAAGATAATAGAATGCAAGCCAAAATCGGAATCCAGTATTAGTGAAAATAACCAGGGAACTAAACCAAAATTCAACAACCAATTCAAGGAAGAATTAAAGCAAAAATTAGGAAAGAATTTGCAGAAAAATAAAAATGGTAATAAATCCACATTTTCTAACAAATTTTCAGCTAATAATGAAAAGGACAATGTATCAGTTATGGGTCAAAATAAACTCGCGATGGAAGAGAAAATTAAGCAAGTGGATTTAATGAGGATAGCAGATAATACTACAAAGGAAGATATATCATTAGTAGGTTCTATGAAAGGTAAACAAAAATTACCTAAATTAATAAATTAATTATTAGATAAATGCAATAATAATATTCTTAATATTTTTTAATAGAATAAATTTAAATTATTCATTTTGATACTGACGTATAAAATTATTTTTTTAATTAAATTGGAGTTATTCCTACAATATAATAAATATAAAACATTTTATTGAAAAATAAAAAGATTTTTTCTAACAAGAGGTATACTATTAAAAAAATAACTTTTAGTCTTCATTTACAGCATTGACTTTACCAAAAAAAGAAGTAGAAGAAGAAACCGTGGGAGACGGTTGTAAAAGTGAAGAAATGGCGACTGCAAGGCCCAAATCTCCTAAACCTGTTGCCATTAGGGGCGAAAAAGATGAATCAATTTGGGACAAATTAGGAACTTTAGGTCGCAAAAAACGTATTAAGGAAGGTGAATGTTTATGTTTCCTTAATAGACTTATTGTAATCCTCATCATTACCAAATATGGTTATGTTTACTATTATTAGGAAATGTCAAAAGTAGGTGTGGTAAGTTAATATTTTGAATTTCCAGTTCAAGAGGTACAAGCTGAGGGCAAATATGCAATCGACTCTCCAGGATGCCCTGCTGCTCCTATAATTCCACCAGAAGAATATAATCTTGGTCTGTACACATTTGTAAAGTGACCGATTACCTGAACAATAACTTGTTTTGTAGATGATAACGAAGAAAGGTGCATGATTGATAAAAGAGCATATGATGATCCCAAGTTTAACGAGTTACTGAATGTTTTGATGGAATGGGTAAATGATGAATTAGCTTCACAGAGGATAATTGTTCAAGATTTGTCGGAAGATTTGTATGACGGACAAGTTTTGCAGAAGTTATTAGAAAAATTGACGGGAGACAAGTTAGATGTACCAGAGGTTACTCAGTCAGAGGAGGGCCAGAAACAAAAACTATCAGTAGTGTTAAGTCACTTTAATCAAGTAAGTTATTGGTTAATTAATATACTTTTATTTTCCTAAACTTGCTCTCTTTGAAACTAAAATCCAATGATACATTTACAGGTTTTGGGAATACAGAGAATAAAGCACAACAAATGGAGCGTTGAAGCTATTCATTCCAAAAATATTGTCGCGATCACACACCTGCTAGTGGCGTTAGCGAGGCATTTTCGACCACCCGTACGTTTACCCGAACATGTATCAGTAGATGTAGTGGTTGTTCAGAAGGTTAAAGGGGTATTGAATCACAAAATCATAAAGGAAAGCCTTACTAAAGCATATGATGACGTAGGCATGAGGTGTGAACGCGATGCGTTTGACACCCTCTTTGACCATGCTCCAGACAAGCTGCAGGTTGTGAAGAAGGTATGTACTTTGAGCTAAAAGTATCGGTATCACTTCTCATGTAGTCCTTCGTCATGTTTTGACTATATGATTATATTTTTAAGAAAAAAAAAAAAACAAATAAAATTATTTCTTTCAGTCTTTGGTAACTTTTGTTAACAAACATTTAAACAAGATGAATTTCGAGGTCACAGAAATAGAAAGCCAGTTCCACGACGGAGTATATCTGATTATGTTGATGGGCTTATTGGAGGGATTCTTCGTTCCACATTACAGCTTCCACTTAACCCCTCACGAGTTTGACCAAAAAGTTCACAATGTGACGTTTGCATTTGAACTTATGGAGGAGGTGGGTTTGCAAAAGCCCAAGGCCAGGCCAGAAGGTAAATCTTTGAAGTCATTTTAAAATATCGAGATCATAAAACAAATTTTGTTTTAGATGTGGTGAATATGGATTTGAAATCTACCCTTAGGGTGCTTTATAATCTGTTTTTGAAATACAAGACGATCCTTTGAATGAGAAATGAACGAAATTGGTGCCTTATACTGCCTTTAATGTTGCCTTGGATATTAATCTCGTATAACGTTACTGACAATTTTATAATTCCCTTTTAATTAAAAAAAACGCTAAACTATTTTATAAGTATTTAATGAATTATGTATAAAATACATCATAATCTGTTTTAATAAAAAATATTAACTAACGCTGCTAGTTATTTAAATAATAATCAACAATGTCCTTTAAAAGTGTTTCATTTTCTTCCGATTCACGTACTACGTGAGGAAAATACATATCGTGCAGTATTTGCAATCTATTTTCACAGTTCTCTGGTGATATCGAGCAGGTTGCTATTAAATACGCCCTTTGGTTCTTCTTTGCACAAACCGACGTACTATCAACTAAAGCTGTCACGATTAAGGCACTTAGAAGAGGATCGTATTTATCAGAATGTAAATTGCAATAAATTTCTAAATTAGGCAATATTACTACATCGGGTACTTTATGCCACAAGTGAATGCCATTTAAGTGTGAAATCAGTTCCTTATAATCTTTGAGATAACTAAAAATTGATATATCGGTAATATTCCTACTTTTATTTAAGTTTCGACTTACAGAAATGTTATTAATTGTAATATTTCTTTCTCGGGCGCAACTATATTCTCTGGTATTTTATCGAACGTCTCCGGAGATATAAACCACACTTTTAAACCAGATTCAGCGAATAAAATCGCAGCCTAAAAAGTTTTGGTAATGAATTTTGATTATGCTGAATAAATATTTATATTTACATACCTTGAATAGTACATAATCAAAATTGTTTCCCAATAATAATGTGGAGTAGATATTTTTAGGATTCATTTCTTTGAAATGCCGACAACATGGCAAATGTAATCAAAAAACAACACAAACCTAACCTCTATCACTTCAGAGAAGTGTCACTGCTGCCACTGTAAAGGTTAAAAATAACAATAGTTCTTTAAAAAATTTATTACAAATAGCTAAAGACAAAGATATTAGAATTCTTCATCAGACATTACAAGACTTTCTGAATCACTTAATTCTAAATTATTTTCTTCCAAGTATTTACTGTATTGTTGAGGTATTCTCTTGAATCGTTTTATCTTTTGCCGGATTTGTTTCCAAGTCTCTTGATTATAATTTTTAATATCTCGAGCCATTGCTTTGTAATCCTTTCCATATTTTTTCATCAAATAAGTTATCCATTCTACCTGACCTTTAGGTAACTGGAATCTTCGTTCCCTAGGTGCTTTAGCATCTGCTTCTAAAACTTCTACAACTTGCAATTTTTCCTTACTAGGTTGTTCTTCTACTACCGTCTCATTCCAATCATTTTTATTGGACAATAACGAAGCTTTAAATTCCTTTTTTGAGTTTGGAATTTTTATAGTTTTATTAGGGTTATATGACAATCCCATCTCTGTTAAGTTTGTTTCGACGGATTTTGAACTTTCCCAAGCATTTTTCACCTCTTTACTGAAAACAAAATTTTATTATAAACAATCTTTATACATCATTTGTTGTAATACCATCCTATATTTCCAACGCTGTATATTTTATTTCGTAGTCTTTTTCTGTTAATATTATGCCTATACACTTTTCGTCTTCTTTGTTTTCGTAATTTTGTCATTTTTATTTAGATTAAATAAACAATTTCTCTTGTGCTTAATTTTAAAAAGTAAATTCTACAGCCCTACACAATATTCCAAAAATCAACTTATGGATGTCAATGTCAATTATCAATTGTTATATAGAGGGCGCAGACATACAGACAAACAACACCCCCGACATAAAACATATAATAGAACCACATACTATAGAAGTATGTGAATAGAACCCACGATCCGTAAAAAAGACGGACCGTGGGGCGTGGACTACATCACAGACTACCAACCTTTTAAATTTGTGAATGTTCTCTATTTGCGGGCTCAATTTGAGTAACCTTGAACCACTTACATTTCATATATGAAAATAAAATTAAGAGTACCCTATCGCTCTTTCTCTCTAAGGGATCTAAACTTTTTAGTACTTAACTTTAACACTTAATATGCGGTGGTATGTATGTATATGCTCTGAAATATATTAGGTAAATTAAATTTGATAACTATCTACCATGGAGACTAATCTCCCTGCTATCTACATTGAATTTTGTTGAACAAAATTTGAAAAAATTAATAAATATTCAAACACATTGAGAATGATTGACAACCACTGAAATTATAACACGATTTTCAAAATTCAGTTATCTTGTCATTTAAAAAAAATGTATATTCCGAGAAATATCAACCAGCCTGTACTTATCTTTGTTAATAACTTTTTTCATTTCTTGTGGATTCTGTTTATACAAAAAGTTGCTGTAATGTTACATTTACTACAATAATAAAAAATATGTTCAGTAAGGTAAGCATGTAAAATTTATTTGTTTATAAAACTAGATAATACAAATTCTTACACTGAACACAATTCGAGAACCACTTGACTTCCCGGTACCTGATTGGGTTGAGTATTGCTTAATTCTAGATTATCTTCCACTTCCTCAGTGATAGAATGTTTCGTTCTGTGATGAAATTTGAGAACGTTCATGTTAACGAAAGTTTTGTCACAGAACTTACAGGCGTAAGGACCGGGGTGACTGACGAGGTGGACTTTCATATTGTACGAAGACGAAAACCCTTTCTTGCAGTACTGGCAAGAATAAGGCCGTACACCGGTATGCAAATATTCGTGTTTATGCCCTTCTCCCGTGGAAAAAAATCGTTTATCACAGTACTTACAAGCATACGGACGAATACCTGTATGAGTAAGGGTATGGCGTTTCTTAGCATTCAGAGTGTAAAATTTTTTGTCACAAAATTCACAGCAATATTTTCGTTCGTTGGTGTGCAATTTCATGTGATAGAAAAGTCCTCCTTTGTAATGAAAAGTTTTACCGCAGACGGGACAAACACACTGAGCAACATTTCTTTGTGTGTGACTTTGGACGTGGGTTTTTAGACCATTTGAGGTGAAAAACTTTTTTTCACATAATTCACACTCAAATTTTCTTTCGCCGTGTTTTGTGAGCTTATGGTACATGAGAACATTCCTGTTTCGTAAAGTTTGGCCACAAATGTCACATTTATATTTTATAGGTTCCGTACTGTGTGCCGTTTTTTCATGATAATTCAGGAATTTCTTCTGTTTAAAGATTCTCGGGCACAAATGACATTTTAACGCAAAAATTCCTCCACTTTCATTTTTAATCACATTATACTGTACTTTTTTACAAGATTCTAAATGTCTTTTAAATCTCCCCTTAGATGAAAACATTTTGTCACAAATATTGCATTTCAATTGCATACTTAAGGCACTCTGAAATAAATCTTGATCTGCATCGGTAAAATTTTTTAAACCAAATTTTTCCAAATTAAAATTTGCCTTACAAAAGTTGTTTTTAGCATTTTGAATGAATTGTTCATCATCTTGAGTTATTATATATTGATCTAAACATTCTAAAGTGGGTTTTAATTTTTTTGTGACATTTTCATTTTTAGTCGGAGATTCTAATTTTTCAATCTGCAATATTGCTTTTTCTTCATGCACACTCTTTTGGAGGCTTTTAGCTTTATTAACGAATTTAGCTGTAACAGTTTTCCCAAGATTATTTAGGAAACCCTTGAAATTTTCTTCGTCCGACTTTTCTTCTTCTACAATAAGAATATCTTTTAAATCATATTTACTGGATCCTACTATTATTTCTACATGTGAAGTTTCATCAGAAAGATCTTCAGTTTTTGATTCAGAGTTTTCATTATTTAACTTAAAAGGGTCCGACATATTTTTGAAATGTTGTAACAGTATTTTTTCGGATTTTTTAAATTGAATTTTCAAATTGTATGATATTTTAAGAAGTCCTTGGCACATTGCGCAAATTACTTCAGGATACCCTTTATTACAAGTTATCTGCAAATGTATTAGCACAAAATAAATCTGTAAGTAGCAGGAAAATATTAATATTACCGTATAGCCTACAACTTCTTCTAGAGCTTCCTTAATTAGAGGACTTTTTTCAATATTTTCCAAATTTGTGTTTAAAGGAATAATATTTTTGCTTTGCGTTAAACATATTCTACAAAGAGATTTAATATTTGTTAGTTCATTTATATAACTCATATTAATTTTTAAATCATAAACAAATATAACTTGGTTTCTTGGTTATGTTTATGATTTATGAATCTCTAATCTAATCTCTATAGGCCATAGACTAGGAGTGATGGTCGAATCAATATTCTTAGTCCTTGGTCGAAATGTGAGGTAAACCATGAGGGCCTTTCGATTTGGCAAAAATAGTAGCTATTAGTAGCTAATAGCATGTTAGAGTTACTCTGAACTGATATTAGTTGTTAATAGGTACTATTTTTGCAAAAACGAAAGCCACCTGGTAAACTGAAAATAAAAAGTCACGTGACTTTAGGGCGTTTGCATTATTTATTATTTACCAATCAGAGCTATGTTATGTTTGGCTTTTATGATTCTTGGATTGGCAGTTGGCACTATCCATAGTCAAGTAGATTATTAATTAAAGTCAGTTGTCACAGAGTTGTCAGTTCAAGTATTCCTTATCTTTCGATTTCTATTCTTTTCACTAACCTATTTTTAAAGTTTCAAATTTTTGACGTTTTCTTTAAAAATAACAGATTTTTTTCAAAATGACTTTTATCAAGAATATGGAAGATATAAAAGGTTTGTGCAGGATATGTTTAACATCAAGTGAAAACATGATTTCATTAAACGATAACCTGGATGACAAAACTACAAACAGTCCCCTCATTATAGATGTTTTGGAAAATTTACTTGTGGTTAAGGTAGCATTATTTCTTATTCTATTTCATTTTTGTTTGGCCATTTTTTTGTGCAATTTTCTCAATTCTCACAGTTAAATAGATTTATCCAGTAATAATTGGAAAAATGAATGTGTCAAGAAAAATACGAGTATGAATATGTAGCTTCAAACTTAACAGAAGACATTATTATAGTCAAGGAAAGTAAATATTGGCTTTTATTTTTAGGTAGACGGTGATGTTGATTATCCAATAGATGTATG
Source organism: Anoplophora glabripennis (assembly GCF_000390285.2). Classification (NCBI taxonomy): domain Eukaryota; kingdom Metazoa; phylum Arthropoda; class Insecta; order Coleoptera; family Cerambycidae; genus Anoplophora; species Anoplophora glabripennis. The sequence goes on from NW_019416251.1 coordinate 373,336, forward strand.
TCATTTATGCCGTGGAAATCTTAGAATTTTGTATGACTTGAAAATTATGTTTAATAAATCCCAAAATATCTTACGAAGATATATATCTTCCCTGCAGCAGTTTGATGTAATGGATCCTTTAAATAATAGTAATATTTTGACACTTTCGTCATACAAAAATGAAGACTCTATGAGCAGTACTGCGAGTCCTGCAGGCATGAATGAAATAGAAAATGATTCATCACAGGATAATGACTTATCTCAAGATAATGGTCAGAAAAAAAGTGTGAGGATTCAAGTTGCTACAAAAAAGCCAAAAATCGTCACAGTAAAATGGTTAAATGGGAATAAATTTCTAATAGAAAATACTAAAAAATCTTTTAAGTGCACCCATTGTAATAAAGTATTTCCGTCTGAAGAACAACACTTGAGTCATTCGAGGACATGCAAAAAAAATATAAGTTGCAAATTTTGCAAAAATACATTTTATTCCGAAAGAAGTCTTCGATGTCATTTGAGGATGCACCATCACACTAATCCACCCCTTGAAATAAAGTGCGAGATTTGTAACAAAACTTTTAAAAATTACAATGCAAGGTCGTATCACAAAATCACAAGGCACAATACAGAAGGAAAAAAATATTCATGCGAGGTTTGTGGAAAAGCTTTTTACTTTAAAAATAGCTTAAGCCAGCATCTTGAGTGCCACAGTAGAGATGTTTCTAGAGTCGTTTGTCCAATTTGTGGGAAATCTTTCCATTATAGAGGTATGTTGTTCATTTACTTCGACACTAGCACTTGTTGGGGAGGTAGTAATAACACAAATGTATTTTTAGGAGGACTTTTCTACCACATGAAAATCCACAGGAACGAACGCAATTACGTTTGCAGTTTCTGCAATGGCAAATTCTTAAATATGGCGAGTTTAAAGCGACACACCCGGATTCATACCGGAGAGAGACCGTACACCTGCACTTTTTGCCCGAAAACGTTCTGCTCGATAAGCGAAGTTAGAACCCATGAAAGGCGACACACGGGGCAGAAACCTCACAAGTGTAAATACTGCCCGAAGAGATTTATAACTCCATACAACCTTAAACTACATACCTCGTCACATACTGGTACAAAACCGTGCGGCATATGCAGAAAATCTTACTTGAATGCAGAGGTTCTCAAATATCACATGGAAATGAAACATAACATAAAAGAAGTGGCGGTATAAAGAGGAAATCAAAATGTATCGAGTTGGGAATTTTGACGGAAAAGTGATTAAATTTAAACTGATAAAATTTTTTTAGTTATGTGGTGGATTTTAATTATAAGCTTTAAAATAATTTTCTCATTTAATAAATGGATCTGTAGATCAATGTATTTTTCTTTCAATAAATCCTTTCCGTAACAAAAAAAATTTTAAAAATACTATATAAGTACAAATCGTATAGATAACACAAATGCAGAACACAATATAGTCATATACAGTATATTTTCATAAAGGCTTAAAATATTAATAATTAAAATTGTTAATACTTATTGAGAACTTCTGGAATCGTACTCAAGTTACACACTGCATAAAAAGAGGTAAATAGTAGTAGCCATGGAACATGGAACGCTATTCGATTCTTTGTACCATTTTTTGAAGTAAACAAAAATTGCTTGTTCAATTTTAAGTGTTAATCAGTTCTATTTTATTTTTTATTCTGTTTAGAAATAATTATTGAATATTAAATTATCCAGAATTTGTCTTATTATCAAAATTTCATAGAAAATTTTGGCTCCAACTAGGAAGATAAAATATGGGCAGAAGAGTACTAAAATGTGCCAAAAATTCCACTAGATCGCATGGGATTTGAATATTTTAATAAATTGTTATCAAATTTGTAGTCAAATTAATACATATTAGAATTCATCACGTCTGTGTAAATAAGACAACACAGTAACAATGAATGAGGTTCATGTTTAGCTTGTATCTTTTAGGCTTTCATGCGGGTCACTATGTTGGAAATAAGCAAAATCAAAACAAATTTTTAGGTTGGGTCCGACTGAATACTTACCTGGTTCTATGTTCAGTGAAGAACGAAGTTCTGTGGTTGAGAGGGAATAAGGTTAGAATATAAGGTTAAGTTTTGTTGTTGGGAATAAATGGAATAAAGTGTGTGTCGTACTTTGCATTATTATTAAAAGAAAACCTAAAATAAAAAGGCCAATATAACAGAAAAATCAACAGGTTATGGGCCCAGATTGCTCCGCTAATAAAATAAAAATATAAAATAGTAAAAATCTAAGAAGATGGCGATGGAATTAGAAGATCACGTGCAAATAGAGAAACTAGTGGATGAAAGTTCCTATCAAATTTGGAAGTTTCAAATAACTGTAACATTGAAGGCCCACAGTCTATTTGAAATTGTAAATGGAGACAGTAACGTGGAAAATTTAACTGAAGCAAATGCAATACTAGAATGGAACAAAAAAGATGCCAAAGCGCAGAAGATCATAGTAACATCAATCGATAAGCGGAATATAGTTCATATTATGGATTGCAAAAACTCGAAAGAAATGTTTGACAAAATTAAAAACATCTATGAGAAAAGTTCAACAGATCAAATCTGTAGCCTTCTGCAAGAATTTTATGGTTGTAGATACGAAAAGGGTTCCGATATGAGTATACATATAAGCAAAATAAAAAACATTGTTCATAAATTGAAAGCGCTACAACAAACAGTTGATGAAAACATGATAATTTCGAAAATTATATCTACCCTGCCTGAAAACTACAGATATTTTGTAACGGCTTGGGAGTCGATGAATACAAACGAAAGAACCCTTGAGAAATTAACAGCAAGATTATTAGTAGAAGAAGGGCGGAACAAAGTTAAAGAAGATGAAAGTGAAGTTGCTTTCCAAACAACTGAGAGAAGAACTAGAAAACCCAACATAAAAGATGAAAAAAAATTGAAGGAAGAAAGAAAATGCTTTAAGTGCGGAACTGTAGGACATATTGCAAGAAACTGTTCAGGTGAAGGTACAAGTAGGGAAACAACCCCAGGAAGAAGAAAGTATAAAGAATGCAGCATATGTAAAAAGACAAACCATCTCGAGCAGAATTGTTTTTTTAGAAGGAAAACAAATCATGACAGAAATAAGATAGCTTTCCTAACTGAAAACGGAAACTCCAGTAGTCAATATTTTGTTGTGGATTCCGGAAGCTCGTCGCATATGGCAAATTCAAGAGATATGTTCATTAACTTAACAGAAACACAGTCAAGCATAAACGTAGCAAAGAAGAATGAGAAAATGATAGCAAAAGAAAAAGGAACAATCGAAACGGAGTCATGCATATTGAATGACGTTCTGTACATACCAGATTTGCGAAGAAACCTGCTCTCAGTAAGTGCAATTACAGAAAACAATGGGGAAGTAACATTTACAAAAGAAAAGGTAATAGTAAAGAAAAACGATAGAAAAGTACTGGAAGGAAATAAGCAAGAAAATGGTATATATGTTATAGATTTGAATAAGAAAATAGACGAAGAAGAAGAGAGTTACTTAGCGGAAGAAACTAAATTAAAACTATGGCATAGAAAACTTGGGCATATGGGACTAGAAAATCTAAAGAAGCTAACAGAACAATCAATTGGAATGACATTAAATAAAAAGGAAATGAATAAATTAGAAGAAATATGTGAAGTTTGTTTACAAGCTAAACAAACTAGGCTTGCATTTAATACAGTAAGAAAAAGGGCAAAAAGACCGCTTGAAATTATACACACAGACATTTGTGGACCGATAGAACCGATAACATGGGATGGAAAAAGTTATATCTTGACAGTTCTCGATGACTATACACATTACAGTAAAGTTTATTTGCTAAAAACCAAAGATGAGGCATCTGAATACTTAAAGGAGTTTATAATGGAGGCTGAAGCTTATAAAAATGTAAAAACACACAAAATTCGGTGTGACAATGGTGGTGAATATGCGAATGCCAACTTCAAGCAGTGGTGCAGAAACAAAGGAATTATTTTAGATTACACCATACCTTATAGTCCGCAACTGAACGGCAAAGCAGAGAGGCTTAACAGGTCACTTTTAGAAAAGGCAAGAGCCTTAATATTCGACTCTAAATTAAACAAAGAATTTTGGGGTGAAGCGGTTTATGTAGCTACCTACTTACTGAATAGAAGCCCTACGGATACAGTAATAAAAACTCCCACTGAATGCTGGACTGGAGAAAAGCCAAACCTATCAAGATTACAAGTATTTGGATCAATCGCGTATGCGAAAGCATTGGGTTATGTTAAAAAACTTGATTCGAGAAGCAAAAAGTATATATTCGTAGGTTATTCACTAAATGGTTATCGACTTTGGGATGAGAAATTAAGAAAAATAGTGGTATACAGAGATGTGATATTTGGAGAAACAAAAGAAACCTTAGGCGAAACTGTAATTGTTCATATACCAGAAGATAAAGAACTTGAAGAAACAAGTGAAGAACCTGAAAATGAAAACTTGAGAAACTCGGAGTCCAGTACCAGTGAAGAGATGATTAGTATAGATTCCGAAGAAAATGAACAAGAAGTTGCAAGATTAGGAGAAGGAGAAAATTATCCAGAGACAAGTAGAGGAAGAAAAATAAAGCTGCCAGAAAGATTTAAAGATTATGTACTGGAAACAGAAGAAGAAGCATTATTAACATATCATGAAGCAACAAACGGACCCGAAAAGGAACAATGGACAAGTGCCATAAATGAAGAAAAGACATCGTTAAAAAAAAACAGTGCTTGGGTGTACATAGACAAAACTGAAGTGAAAAATAAGAAAATTCTGACGAGTAAATGGGTTTTCCGAGTAAAAGATGATGGCAAATACAAAGCGAGACTAGTTATAAGAGGATGTCAACAAAGAAATGGTTTTGACTACAATGAAACGTTTAGCCCTGTCATAAATACAACTTCTCTTCGAATTTTATTTGCATTAAGTGCTAAAAATGACATGAAGATAACAAAATTTGATATAAAAACAGCGTTTCTGTATGGGGACCTAGTTGAAGAAATATTTATGGAAATACCAGAAGGGTTCGAATGCAAAGACAACGAAAATAAAGTCTGTCAACTAAAAAAGGCTCTGTATGGACTAAAACAAGCGCCTTTAAAGTGGAACGAGAAATTTAGTGGTTTCTTAAAATCAAATGGATTAATTTGTCTGAAAAGTGATCAGTGTCTGTTTACCAATAAACAGCGAACTTTATGTCTAGCGATATACGTAGATGATGGTATCGTGTTCAGCAGAGATGAAAAGGAACTGTTAAATCTAATGAAAAGTTTAAAACAACAGTTTGAAATGACAATGTGTGAAAATCCTGATAGATTTTTAGGAATAGATATTTCACAACAACCTGGTAAAATAAAATTAAGCCAAAGACACTATGTAGAATCAGTTCTGTGCAAATTTAATATGGAGAAAGCTAAAACAGTACCTACACCTATAATATCCAACAAATTGAACACCGAGATGAAAACTAAATTAAATTATCCTTATAGAGAGGCAATCGGTAGTCTCTTGTACCTATCAAATAAAACCAGACCCGACATTTCCTACCCAGTTAATTTTTGTAGCAGAAAAATAGAAGATCCCATGGACGAAGACGTTGTAAGTGTTAAACGTATTTTTCGTTACTTAATTGGGTCAAAAGGTGATGGAATATGTTATGAAAATAATAATTCAAAGAAATTGACAGCATACTGTGACTCGGACTATGCGGGAGACACTGCGACTCGTAGAAGTACTACTGGTTACATAATATTCTACTGTAATGGACCAATTTCTTGGGGATCCAGAAGACAACCAATCGTTTCGCTTTCAAGTACTGAATCGGAGTATATAGCTGCAGCTGACACTGTGAAAGAACTTTTGTACATCAAGTCAGTGATTGATGAGCTTACTGGTGACGATATCGAGATAGACTTAATGGTGGACAATCAAAGTGCCATAACAATAATAAAAAACGGTCAGTTTAATAGACGCAGCAAACACATAGATGTAAGATACCATTTTATAAGTGAAAAGGTACATGAAGGTCTAGTTAACTTAAAATACTGTGCTACTGAAAATCAAGTTGCAGATACTTTAACAAAACCTCTTGGAACTGTGAAATTTCAGAGGTTCAAAAAACAATTTATGTGTGAATAGTAATGTTACATTATTCATTGTATTTTGTATGTAGTCAACCTAACCTAAAAATTGGAGAAGGTGTTGGAAATAAGCAAAATCAAAACAAATTTTTAGGTTGGGTCCGACTGAATACTTACCTGGTTCTATGTTCAGTGCAGAACTAAGTTCTGTGGTTGAGAGGGAATAAGGTTAGAATATAAGGTTAAGTTTTGTTGTTGGGAATAAATGGAATAAAGTGTGTGTCGTACTTTGCATTATTATTAAAAGAAAACCTAAAATAAAAAGGCCAATATAACAGAAAAATCAACACACTACATATAAAGAAAAAAAAGGTGATTTGAACTATGCCCTTCGAATGAATGAATGTATTAAACGTGTTTGTACATTTTTTGGCCTGACGTGCTTAAACAACGTTGAATTCAAATGTGTACAAAAAAATGTATTACAGCTGCCACACTGGGTATTTTTATTTTACAACCTAATTTTTTTGTTCCGTGTGTGTATGTAATATTCTCATAATGAATGCCAATAAAGGATTTTGATAATTTATTATAGAAGTTTTATATACAGGGTGATTCAAAAAACCGCTGACAGACTTCTGGAAGTTTCTATAAAATTAAACATTGTAATAATTCCAAAATGCCTGAAGATTTCTATTTCAAATTTGCTATGAGTAGTTAGCACCTTAAGACCAATGTTTGATGTACTGCTAAAAACTTTACGAGTATCGTAGAGACGGGGTCAACGTCACCCATTTTTAAAAACATTTTCTACGCCACTGCTAATTTTGTCAAACGGGCACTATTTTCATGTAAAGTGTTCAATTGTCTATCGAATTGGTCTCTTGCAAAATTTTTACTTTTTGTCTTAATTTTGCACGTTTGCGAGCGGTTTTTTGAATCTCCCTGTATAGGCCAGCCCTGCCTTTCATGTTTTACTAACCCAATTTAAAAAAACGATGCTAATACCTTCATTTATATACAAACCCAGATGAGACGACCTTCCAGTTGAAATAGGGAACAGGTTATAGACGATATAAAACAATCGGTTACATTTTATATACCTTTATTCTATAAATCTTAATTTAGCTATATATTATTTACAAAATACACATGATCCTGTTATAACATGGTCTCACATTTATCCACTTATTTAATAATAACTTCCATCAGTGGAGAGTGATGGACAAAAGTAGTTTGGGTTAAAATTAACTGGCGGAATTGCAAACAAAAAAAATTACAACCCGGCAAACGAATTCATTTGAATCACCAAATATACATCTTTCTATAAAAAATGCTCATAGATTTGCATCTTTTGGCACGATCACTTTAATCCACCGGAATAAAAATAAACCAAGGTGCAAATATTTGCACTTGGCGAGTGTATTTTTAAATAACCTTCGCAGAACTTCACCCGAATTTCATTTACTTTTCAATTCGTCACGTTGCACGTTAGTTAATCGTTTAGCCCAAACTATAAGCATCAAACTGCTATAATAACTTACACTTATGCTTAAATACTAATAGAAAAGCAATGAAATAGAAAAATATAGAACATATCTCACTGATTAATTATACGTACAACTAGAACTTTAATAAAATTTAAAATCCTAAAAAACAGATAACGAATGGTTATATTAAAAGCATACAAAGTATATTTACAAAAAGCATACCACTCGACAAAGTCAGTTCTTAATGTACAAAAGTACAAACCTTTCTTTTGGCCCGTTTTCGGTTTCTCCTCAATTAGATTTACAATTAACAACTTAACAATTGCTTTTTACCTCTAAAGACTCGTGCCTATCGGCTGGGTTTTATTAGCGGTTGACCTAGACGGAATAAATGGATCAAAGAAATTGTCTTGTCCATATAGAGAGTAAGACTGGTATTCTATAGAGATGTGCCGTGGACATGTCGTCAAAAGTAGACATGTCCTGAGGACACTTTTCAAGATTGAAAAGTTGTATGCGCATGAGCGGAATTATTTGTTGCATTCATAATTCCCGCAAACATTTTTTGAGGTTGGTACATGTAAAATTAAAGATATTTAGTAATTTTCTTGTAATTTTGTTGGTAATTGTTTAACTGAAAGTGACATTTTAAAAATATAATCTGTTTTATATGTCCATATTTTATTATTTTTGGTAAAATAACAATTAGTAAATAATAATCAGTTGATTCTTAAACAAATAGTTTATAAATGAAGTATTAAGCCAAAATCAACAGTTTGGTTATATTTTTCTGAATTGAGTAAAAATCATTATAAACTTAACTTCTGCTCAAAAACAATTTTTAAGAATTCCAGTAGGATGGAAAAACATTTAAATAAGTTTGGCTGTCCGGGTAAAATTATAAACCAGTTTATAAAAAAGTTTAAAGGTAGGTAATAAGTAAAATATATCGACACATGTTCATTAGAATAAAAGTAATATTTTGCTTTGTGTACCATCAAGCAGTGACCCGTGAAAACATGACGTCACTCATAGGTGCCTTATTGACATGTCCAGACATTTCATCGACATGTCTAACAGGCATGTCCGTAACAAACGTTTCCGAAAAGTGCCCATCTCTAGGATTCTATCTTATTAAGATTAAGGTTATTACGTGATCGTTTCGGAGATCTTTATCAGAATTAAGTGTATTTAAAATGAATGGGTAAAACAAGTTTCTAATTTAACCCATACACAGGGTGTTTTTAAATGAAGGAGCACATATAACTTTGAGGCCAAAATATGCTAATTGGGCTCAATACATCCAGTTGTTTCGTTTGCGGGCTACAGGCAACTAAAGCAGGGGACCTATACCGTTTATTCCATATTATTTATAAGCAAATACGAACACAGTGGAATCTCTCTTAGACAGACACCGAGGTGATTATAAGAATTTGTACGTTCAAAGGAAGTGTCCTTTTAACAGAAAATCATTAAAAAATGGTCAAAAATAGTAAAAATTTCCTTTTCCGGTGCCATTTTCAACAACACCAAACAAATATTGCACGTCTTGTAAAACTTAATTAAATAAATTATAAAAATAAACAGGAAATCAAATTGTGCCTGAGATTGGGGTTTTCCGACGGCTGATCTTACATCCTAACAGCAAAAATATGCAATTTTTTTTATAATTCATGGAAAACGAAGATTCACAGTGCAGAGGTGGCGTTTGTTTTAATATTTCACTGGTACTACTTTTTGTGTCAGTTAAAAGGAGAATCTGCCCAAGTGGATTACACAAGTGCTATTACAGAAAGCTGCCAAGACAAAACAAAACTGTCCATCCATCGGCGACCACATATAGGAAGTGTCTGTTAAGAGAGATTTTACAGTTTCTGGAATTAGTGTCGTCGGCTCTCATAAACAAAGTATTATACTACAGGATACTTAAAATCTTTCAACATTTGACGGTTTACAAAACCTCTCATTCTCGACTAGATCTTACCAATATTCCTTAGCAGATATGAGAATAGCATGCCAACCCTTCCTCACACCATTTTCCCCATTTGTACTAATCTCCGCGGTTGGAATAAAACAGGTATATATCACCTACAGTTGGAGTAACTAACTGTTTAGATTCTATTATAGAAACTATTTTTCAAAGATGTTTGAATTTTTTTTGTAATTTCGACTTAAAACTTTAAATTTTTTTTATCTGTCATGTAATCAAAACTCCATCGTATTCATATAATACGTTGGATTTCGAAATTTAACCCTTTTTAAGTTATAAATTTTTTCACATCGTAATTACTACAAACAGCTACAATTAGGACTGAATTATATTCGACGCTGTATTTTTTTATTTAACTACAAAATAATTCAATGCAAATATCCATTTGTTCCACCTGGTCTTCCAAAAACCCCGACTACCACCAATAAAATCGATCGGGTGGGTCGAAAAAATCTCATAACAAATCAAGGATATCAACAACGCATAGTTCGGTAGCCGTTATTTGCCGACAGACAGATTTTAAAACGGCCCCGTTTTAAAATCTCTTCAGTGAACACATATTTCCTTAATAACCTACGTTGGCCTGGCAAGTAAACTCTGATATTGCCGTTAATCATTATCCATCTACTATATTAGGTATATAAATGCAGAAAAAATGTAAACAACTCGTCGCCTAATTGCAGTAACTTTATACTTATTTAAAATCATCCAAAACATAATAAATCACATTTACGCACATCATTTAGTGTTACTTTGTGCTCTGAGGAGCAGATTCACGTGATACTTTTTTTAGACTTCAACTGGGAGAACTAACGGGAGAACAAAGTTGAACAAAACGAGGTTACGGTAAAATAAAACTTGGTTCTTAATTACAAACCCTGTTAAAACCTAAAAATGTAGTCTTTGCTGTGAATCTGATCTAACCAACAATTCCAAACCAAGTGTCCCAAATTAAAGATACATAAGTACAAAGGAAGAATGGAAAAGGATGTTATACATTAACCGAAGACGGAGACATGTGGTTTAAAATTGTAGTAACAAGTAAAAATTTGTTAATATTCTAGAGTTACAAGATAACACATCTGCGTTTAGGTTTGACTTGCATGACGGGGCACAATACTGCTCGAATGGCTTCGTCGAACACTGTTTTAAGTCCTTTTTGCGTTAAGGCCGAGCATTCCAAATATTTCACGGCACTGATCTCTTTGGCCATCGCCAAACCCTAAAAGGAATAGTATATTGAACGTTTGTTCGAGCCACACAATACGGGCAATAGAAAAGACTTTCATGTGCTCAGATATGGGTTCTTCATCACAACTTCCCTCAGACGGGAAAAGAAGACAAATTATTTAAATTATCATCATGTTAACTGAGAATCTACAATCTGGGTTCCCCGAAAGAATTCTACAGCAAGGTGGAGACAGAAACGTTTTAAATTATTTGAAACAACTGATTTTCATCAAAGATTTATATAAACTTAGATATTCTCCATTACAATAAATAATAAAAGACAAAACAAAATAATAATTGCTATGTTGTCTGAACGAACTTATTGTTAGTACTTGCGGTATATTCTATTGCTCTAAAATTCGTTTTTTTTTGAAGCAAAATAATTAGAATTATTTGATAAATTGTTTCATCAAATGTAATTATTTTCAAGACATTGTTTAAAATATGTAAAAAAAAGGAAAAACTTTTAAATCAAAACATTTAATTTTAAATAATTTTTTTTTTACTTTTCTAAAAAATCATGATTTATACTGTAAACTGTTAAATTTATTATATGAAAATCTTATCTATCCGAATTCATTTCGGGATAATAAAGATCATCTACACTAAATATTTATTAGAAATTAGGCACCATGTCACATAAAAGTTGTTACTGATAAATAAAAATATAGGTGATCTAATTGTAAGGCTTACAGAGCTGTAAAATTAATGAAAATATCTAGAAACTAACAGGCAACACGGCTAAAATTTTATTACGCCTGTAAAAATTGTTTTCGATCAAGTCCAGACAACATACATGTAAATATATGCAAACTAAAAATAAATGAGGGACCTAACACTTGTAATCGCTTTACACGGAAATGTGTTAGAAACAATAAACACCTAAACTGTTTATTGGCAATCCTAACTCACCGTCTTTACTTTCCCGTTTGTTATAGTGTAACAGCATTTTGGGATCTTTATTACGCATAAATATTATTATATGTTGTAATTAATAACTTCAGCATGAATCACATTTAAAATAACTGACATTTGAAATGAACCCAGATTAAAAAATATAATAATTGTGTACAGTTTACGAAATGTTTATGGTATTTTAATATTTTCCTCATAAATTACCGGTTTTTGACTCGATTACGAAAATTGCTACACCTTCGATACTTTACAAGAAATCAACTAATATATTTTAAAAATAAAAGATTGTTTTCTATTAAAAAAAGCAAATTCTAAACATTACGTCTTACCTGTGGATAAGTAATGGGAGACAATTTTTTGTCCTTAAGTTTCTCGATGGTTGACCTGTCATCCCTCAAGTCCAATTTGGTTCCAACTAATATGATGGGGGTATTGGGGCAGTGATGTCTCACTTCTGGATACCACTGCAGAAAAACATCAAGCTCAGTTCTGACTTCAAACGACAAAATAAAATACATTTGAAAAGGTGCAGATATTCAGACCCTCAATTTCTCATCAGTTTTTCCTCAGACGGGAAAAGGAGACAAAAAAATAATGTATCATCATGTAAATTTCAAGTATCTTTTGGCACAGCGATTAACTGTAACAGGAACAAATCTTACCTTCGCCCTGACGTTCTCGAACGATGCCGGATTGACCAATGAGAAACAAATAAGAAACACGTCGGTCTGAGGGTAGGACAGAGGTCTCAATCTGTCATAATCTTCTTGGCCAGCCGTATCCCAGAGTCCCAGGTTGATGGGTTTACCATCTACCATTACATTTGCCGAATAGTTGTCAAATACTGTTGGTATGTATTCGCCGGGAAAGGCATTTGTTGTGTAACTTATTAAAAGACATGTCTTACCGACAGCACTGGAAAAGATATAGGTACTCAATTTAGAGAACTTAATATAATACTTGGATAATAAGAAAACTCAAAGGGTTTGGATGACTAAAACTGTTTGATTCTATCAATATTATTCAATTATCTTCATTCATTTCAGTAATCATTATTTATATTTGCTATCAATTAATCATTTATTTTGTATTTTTAAATGTGACATATTATTCTAAAATAAAAAACTAAATTAATCCTGTTATCATTTGGCTTAGCAAATATTAGAGAAAATTAAATAAGTGAACATTTAAAATCCACAAATTTATTGAAATGGTAAAATAGATATCTCTTATCTACCATGTTTTATTTATGACATCAGTTTATCATTTTACAAGAACATAAAATTTAAGTAAAAGATAACCTTATTTAATTTTTGATATAGTTCTGCTTTTAAACTGCTATCGATTTATATTTTTTCTTCCTGGATGTGGTAGGATCATCCATTTATTATCTCAGACTACACTGATATATGCTAATAACTAATGCAGGCCCGGATCCAGAGACTGGTTTTGGGGGTGGCGCAAAGCACTTCTTTATCATTATTATTATTATTATTATTATTATTATTATTATTGTTGTTGTTGTTGTTGTTGTTATTTTTTTGATGACGTAAGGTGTAGGTTAGGAAGGGGGACTTGCATTAATATCGACTAACTGCCTGTTGCCATTTGGAGAAATTGAAGATCTTTAAAAAATGTTGTGCTTTGGGGGTGGCGATCGCCACATCGCCACCCCCTCTGGATCCGGGCCTGAACTAATGCTACGTTATCAAACCAAACATTATGTTCATATTTTGTCTGCTTTTAATATTTGTGATTTGAAAACAAACAAATTTAATTTCAAAATTTAAAATATCTTTGTAGTTACTGTTTCATTTTTCCTTGTTTCTGTCGACAGATTGGCAAATTACTAAACAATTTGTTTTAACATGAAGATAATCTGTGAGTCACTTCCTTATTAGAAATTATTTATTAAAAGTAATTTATTAAAATATTTACTTTTAATAATAAGTCATAACTTACAAATAAGTAAACCGCAATGAAGTAATCTAATAAGATTTCAAATTTATTAAAAAATTCGAATCCGAATCCATAGCTACAAGTGATATCTAAAAGTTATACATTGTCGAGAAATAACATACGTTTCCAGTATTGTCCTTTTCAAACAGACTTATCAAGTCAAGGACGTAAGTGCGTGACCAAATGCGAACAAAAGGTAGCGCCAAGAACGAGAATTTACAATTAGCTAAAACTGAATACGAAGTGATAGATACGTACCCGTCACCTACAACTACACACTTTATGGCTTGCATTTCGTTATCTTATTGATAACGATAATGAAAACTTGCAGTCAAATTAATTAAACACCTTGGATTGGGTGTGTGTTCTGTCAAATGCAAGGCCACCTAATCACTACCACACCGAACCACTTTGAAATCATTCATTAGCACTTCTTACGACTTCTGTACATCACCGTTACAGTTTATGTATTTCAGATATATTAATATTCAATTATCTGTGTAACTTTTATATATTTTTTTCTGTTGGTCTTTTAACGATCAGCCACCGCGACCACACGTAAAGTTAAAAGGTGACAAATGAACTGACATAAGCTGGTACTGCCAACAGTGACAACTGTACCAACTGTGTATTGGTTTGGTTAGAAATTTCCTAACCGCTTTGATGTTATCATAATTAATTTAACTTTGCGGTTTCATTAATTAAAAGCAGTCTCTGTTAAAGGTATGCGTCTTGTTTTGGTATATATAAGCAATGGTACACACTTTTAGTTTACACTGTTCACAGATGAATGCTCATGGCATATTTTTTCCAAAGGTAGGTAGGTAGGTATAGTAATTTGTGTTACCGGACACATAGATCTACCATTAAAGTTTGCGCATTCATTTTAGTTACATCCTGTATATAATTTGAATAGGATTCTCCCGAAATAGGACGAGCAAAGCCGGTTATTCCATATAAATTATTTACGTATTAGATTAATTTAAGAATATTTAATACCGCACAAATATTTGATAAACCATTTCGTGTCATGAAATTCATGGGATTTATTATTAGTTTTAGTTATGTAGAAATATATGTTTTAAATTATAAATGCTTTTAATAACCTATAAAAATTACCTACCTCTACCTACATTTGTCATGGGTTATTATTGGACGCCTTTTTTTTTAGTGTAAATCAATTTAAAATTGATTCATTCCGTGCTTAAACTAATATATATTGCTGAATTAAATTTAAAGATTATTAACATGTTTTATTTTTTAACAGCTAAAGTAGTTTTTTGAAACACTTTTTTTTTCGAAAATAAACGGTAGGTAATTCCCAACCAAGAGAATAAGAAATCAAAGGAGGAAGGTTGAACTTCAACCAATGACGCACCACTGATGACTGAGGTTCATTGCTGAGGTTTAGAGAAAGAAAAATTAATCGCTTAAATTCAGATAAGATTATAGTCGTTCAGCGATGTGTCAGTAGAAAGTTTATTTTAAAATCAGTTATAATTTTTAGTGTGGTCAAAGCCAGTGAGTTTTACCATGGCGAAAGTTAGTGTCGATTTACCCGACATTGAGGTAAAGTTTGTATAAATATACTGACTTCTTTTTATGCTAAGCAGTAACGGGATCTGTTTAGTTATAATTTAGTCAAATGTATTTTCCATTTGCGTCTACCTTCCATATATTTCACTGAGAACAATAAGTTACATCCAATATAATATGTATACTAATGCAAAGGCGGCAAAATGTTATTAGTAAAACATACCTAATTAATTTATATACGTTTACAGAAAAGCGAGTAAAAATTTATAAAAAATAAATGTTGCTAAGGAAAATTATTTGTTTATGAAGTCGGACATACTTAGTTGGTTTATCCCTAATAAACAATGGTAGCAAATTACATTGTACGTTCTTAGGTTTGTTGGTACATATTTTATCTATTTACAACTATATTTTTTTATAGGTAAAATTAAATTTCTCTTGTGTTTATAAATATTTCTTTTTGATGATAAATTAAAGCCCTTTTGATTGTTGAAATAAATTTTATAGTAGATTTCTTGATAATACCGATCTAAAAGGAAGTAGTTCTAGTTAAAAATAGGTGGGGCTAGTACCTATTGTTTTGCATATATTTTATTTGTACTAAGTGGTCCAAAAAATTAAATTTGGAATATATAACAACATATTACCTAATATGTACTTGTTCTTACATAGTATAATGAAATTATTTTTATCACGATACATGACATCACGATTCATAAAATGTTATGCTTGGGTTAAAAGCTATTTTTTTTTATCAGTTATATCTATTATTGATAGCACAGTTTTTGTTTCCAAGTTCCCAATTTATATGGGTTTGTCTGAGATGGCCATGATAGATTATATTTTTTTAAGTAATCATTGAATCGATTTTATACATATATGGATTAAGATATATCAAACAGGGAAACTTGTACAATGTAATAACTGTTCCTTATCTTTTTTGCCCTATCACAGTATATATTTGATTTTGGTACTTTTGTTGGAAAATGCTCTTATCGCGATCAGGTTCTCAGAAAAATATTCCACATAATCTATTTCATATATGAACAATTTAAAAGTTATATATATTTCCGTTTTAATTTTAACCATATGAATTCCACATTTCTAAAATTAAATGGAAAATTAATTATTAATTAATTGCATATGATAATAAACCATAACATTTTTAGAGCCATATTAGTGTTTAAATTTTTTCATAAAATACTTTTTTCCTTCCCTATATTTTAAGCAGTTTTCTTTCAGAACATTTTATCACTAAATCCTCGCGTTCACACCCATTCCAGCTTGGTACCTACGAGCCAAACCAAGAAGAATAAAACCCACTGGAAAAGAAACGCTGACAAAAAATGCCAGGTAGGTTTATCTATGGGTCTGAGGGTAGACTGCAATGATGAGCGTCCGCAGAAAATATGTCAAGCTCTGGAAACTGTTAAAAAACAATAAAAACAGAAAAAACAATATTTTTTTATTTGCTGGCACGGTTATGCATTGGGGAGGGGTAAACAAGGTTTCAGTGCGGACGCTCATGATTTCAACAATAGATTCTACTGAATTTTTCACGTTATTTTTGAATTTTTAAATTACCAATTAAAAAACATAGTAGAATGTATTCAACAATTAGTGAGCATTAGAATTAAAAAGAGTAAATTGAACTTACATCTTTCTTCCCTCGTTTTCTCTTTTGGAGTTTTTCAAATGTTACGCACTTTTAGGAGTGTCCTACTTTGGAAAACGATTTCTCGGACATCAAGCCTACAACTTTAAGTGAAAGAGCAGCTTTGAGGGAGGCAGCGAGGTGCTTAAAATGTGCAGACGCACCCTGTCAAAAGTCCTGTCCCACTCAACTGGACATAAAGTCTTTTATAACGAGTATTTCCAACAAGGTAAATACAATGTATTATTAATAATTCGAAAGTAGTGATTCATAAGTGTTTGTATTTTTCCAGAATTACTATGGCGCAGCAAAAGCCATTTTTTCCGACAACCCTTTAGGAATCACCTGCGGCATGGTGTGTCCCACTAGTGACCTTTGCGTGGGTGGTTGTAACTTACAAGCTTCGGAAGAGGGAGGGATAAACATTGGGGGACTACAACAGTTTGCTACAGAGGTACACATCTCTTTGAAATATATTCCGGAACAGTGAAATAGTTTGTTGTTTTAATTAAATATTTCAGGTGTTCAGCAAAATGGGCGTGAAACAGGTACGAGATCCAAGAACACCACAGCCCAAAAATCCTAATTCAAAAATAGTACTCTTCGGAGCCGGACCAGCGTCACTTTCCTGCGCAACTTTCCTAGGACGGTTGGGGTACGATAACATTACTATTTATGAAAAACAAGACGTCCTGGGAGGACTTAGGTAAAGATATAGTTCCTTTATATTCTGCACTTATGTTATATTTATCAATTCTCTGTAGCACCACGGAAATACCTCAGTACCGACTTCCCATTTCTATGGTAAATTTCGAAATCGGCCTTGTAAAAGACCTAGGAGTGAAAATAGAAACAGGACGATCACTTTCAATGAAAGACCTAACTATCAAAAGTCTGCTGAACGATTCAAAGGCGATATTCATTGGTATTGGCTTGCCACAACCGAAAATTAATCCTATCTTTAAAGATTTGACGCCCGAAATGGGATTCTACACGTCTAAGAGCTTTTTGCCTAAGGTTTCGAAGGCTAGTAAGAGCCCTGCCGATGGAGGATGTCTTTGTAAGACCAGCGCCGCGTTACTTCCTAGGCTGTATGGAAATGTGATTGTTTTGGGAGCTGGCGATACAGCTTTCGACTGTGCCACATCGGCATTACGATGTGGTGCTAGGAAGGTCTTCGTTGTGTTTAGAAGAGGTTTTAGCAACATAAGAGCGGTACCAGAAGAGGTAATTTTACATAATTACATCTTAACTTCTTATCCCTACTTCTTGCGATTGGTGCTGTTGATAGGACCATTCTCAAAATGTGTTTTTGTAGTATTCAATATGAATTCTTCATCTGAAATATTGATACATGAAGCAACTTTCTGAAATTTTGTATAACTCGTGGAATTAGAGATATTTAGATACTTTTGCTTTTAAGGTTTCATTGGCTATTGAGGAAAAATGCGAACTAATGGGATTCTTATCTCCCCACGCTGTAAATGTTCGGGATGGTAAAATAGTCTCAGTGACCTTCAGCAGAACAGAACAAACTGAAGATGGCAAATGGGTTCAAGACGTCGAACAGCTCAGCACCTTGAAAGCTAACTTTCTTATATCGGCCTTTGGAAGTGGTTTGGAAGATCCTGATAGTAAGTATGAAAATATCTCATTAATTTTTAGATTATAGATTTTCATGTAAAACATTTCCGATTTCAGTGATTGAAGCTCTGAAGCCGCTTGAACTAAATGGATGGAATTTGCCGGTGGTTGATCCGGACACAATGCAGTCATCGCATCCATCTGTGTGGTGTGGTGGTGATGTAGCAGGTACAGCGGAAACAACGGTAGAATCGGTCAATGATGGCAAAACAGCCGCGTGGTATATTCATTGTGCTTTGGAGGTAAGTACTTTCAGCCATTCCAAAATTGTGATTCAAGCATTCAATTTGAATAAATTCTCCCAAGAGTGAATAAAACCTGTTTGATTATTTTCATTGGTTCTATTAATTTTTTATTTTGTGTTTCTTAGGGTTTGCCTAGGAACACCAAGCCAAAACTGCCCTTATTTTACACCGAAATCGACGAGGTTGACATTTCGGTTGAAATTTGCGGGGTGAAATTCGAAAATCCGTTCGGTTTAGCCTCGGCCCCTCCCGTCACTAGCACGGCGATGATACGGAGGAGCTTTGAGCAGGGCTGGGGCTTCGTTGTCACAAAAACTTTCTGCCTGGACAAGGTAAGTTCCTTTTGTTAAAAAAACGACTTTGTGGTTGACCGTTCCTCATTTCAAACTTAGGATAAAGTTACCAACGTTTCTCCGAGGATAGTTCGAGGGACGACCTCTGGATACCACTACGGGCCTCAGCAAGGATCTTTCTTGAACATTGAACTGATTTCAGAGAAATACATGGATTATTGGCTGCAAGGTATTAAGGAGCTGAAAGAAGATTTTCCGACAAAGGTGGGTATTTTCCTTATCCAAAAATCTAGAAATACATAATGCGCGTTGAAGGTCATCATTGCCAGTATTATGTGTGCGTACATCGAGGAAGACTGGCGAGAACTGTCCAAAAAAGCTGAAGATAGCGGAGCTGATATGCTGGAATTAAACTTGAGTTGCCCCCATGGAATGGGGGAATCCGGAATGGGCCTTGCATGTGGCCAAGTACGTTTAACCTGTATATTCACTTGTATTTTGTAACCGCCACAATGTTTTAGAAACCAAATCTCGTGCGGGATATATCCAAATGGGTTCGACAATCAGTAAAGATACCGTTTTTCATTAAACTGACCCCAAATATAACTGACATAACGGTTATCGCTAAGGCGGCTTATGAAGGTACCTAACATTTACGTAAATATGTGTTATTTCTTAAATAACTTTTTTTTATATAATACAATGATGAGTTCTTGCTTTTTCATGTGTGTTTTAAAAGGTGGAGCTTCTGGGGGTACTGCTATTAACACGGTGTCTGGATTGATGCACGTCAAGCCAGACGCGACAGCTTGGCCTGCCGTTGGAATTGACAAAAGAACTACTTACGGAGGAGTCAGCGGAAATGCCACGAGACCAGTTGGGTTAAGGGCAGTTTCTTCTATCGCACAACTACTACCGGACTTTGCAATTCTAGGTAAGTTAACCATAAATATAAAATTTCAAAGAACTCATCATTTTGATTTCAGGCGCCGGTGGAGTTGAATCGGCTGAAACGGCCTTCGAATACCTGCAGTGTGGAGCTGCAGCTGTTCAAGTCTGCAGTGCCGTACAGAATCAAGATTTTACACTTATAAATGACTATTGTACAGGCCTTAAAGCGCTGCTATATCTAGATGGAAGATTGGCTGGTTGGGAAGGTCAAAGTCCACCGACTTTCAAGAATCAAAAGGGCAAGCCCGTTATTCCGTTGTATGACGAGAATGGCATTGTAAGTGACTAATAGTATTAGCGGTCGTTCACTTTTTAACAGTTTCTTAAGAAGTTTTTAAAGTATTTATAAATTAAACGAATCCCAGACGGAAATTCTTCTTTCATTCGCGCATTCTATTTCAGAAACTTCCACTTTTCGGACCCTACCAGAAGAAAAGAGAAGTGCAGCTGAGCAAGTTGTACAAAGCATGCAGAGTGAAAGAAGAGTTGATTCCCCATCACGATGGCGCCCAAATTAATTTCAGTAACGGCGTTGCTGCCCCGTCACAAAATTGTGGAGGTGCATCCAAAAAAATTCCCAAAGTGCAGGATATTATCGGCAGGGCCCTTTCAAGGATCGGCGCTTATAAGGAGCTTGATAATACCAAGCAAGTGGTTGCTTTAATCGATGATGTAAGTTCAAGTTTCATTCGTCAGGTTTTAAATGATTTTGTTCAACATTTTAGGATATGTGTATTAACTGTGGTAAATGCTACATGACATGTAACGATTCCGGGTACCAAGCCATACATTTCGATCCAGAAACTCACATTCCTAAGGTTAACGACGACTGTACGGGATGTACGTTGTGTCTTTCAGTTTGTCCAGTGATCGACTGTATAACGTAAGTTTTTACAATTTTCCAGTGCCAATGTGTTAAGTGTACAAACAAAAATTTATCGAATTTGTTTTCAGGATGGTACCAAAAACCATTCCGCATGTTATCAAGAGGGGAAAAGGTGTCCTACATGGTGTCCACGCACTTAATAACGTAGTTAAAGTTTAATAGAAAGATTTTAATGCATTTAAATGAAATAGTCCTTTTAAATAAATTTTTAATAAACTGTTTTATGTAACGATATATTCAACTGATGTAAAATTAAAAAATAAATAAATTTCAATGTAAAAATATATTCTTTTAATCTTAATCTTCTAAAAAACCGGAAGAAATAAAATTTGCATTTCTAAGTGTTTATTATTATTGCTAAGAATTTGAATTTTTCTGTCAAATCTTTAAGAATGTGAATCCTGTTGCAGATATTGAGCTTTCTGAAAAAGAAACATGGTCATGTCAAAAAGTACTCATTAAACCGAACGGTTTATAACAATTCCGAACTGAATGTAAAAAGTTTACAGAGTTGACGTTTGATCACAACCCTTGATGACTCTACCAACTCTCGCGGTAAATCCCCACCGTTGTTTCTTACACTGGTCTCCCTGAATTTTGGCAATCTCTGGTGTCACCTTGACCTGCCATTAATGTGTTAAGCCATTTTACTAGAAAATTCGAAACAATGGTGATTTTATGGACAAGATGGGGTCTTCAGCAATAGTTCTGTCATCTATTTTGATTTAGTGTGTGTTTTGGCTGCATGAACAGCTTCTACGGTTGAATTAAAAAATTTTGAATCCTGACCGACATTCCCCGGGTCGTTTTAGTAATAGGTCGATGTTCCTAGACATGTACGGCTCAGCTTGAGTGGTTTTGAAGGTTTTCAAGTTTTACGATAAGTTTCTGGCTTTGGATTTAGAAAATCTGAAAAATCTGCACTGATAATTTTTAAAAACTATAAAAATAAGAAAAATTTGAGAAAGTGGTTAAAAAAGTGAGTCCAGAAAAAGGAAATACATAAATGACGACGAAGAACTCATAAATAGCTTTAAAAAAATTTAAAAATCAGAATGACAAATATTTTGAAATAATCTTTGACACAGTCATGTCATATTTCAATAAATGTTTATTTACCTGTTATACACCCTTTTATACGTAACTTTAAGCAAATCCGAAGAACTGTTGATAAAGGTACAATCTATAAATCGTATTCATAATTTAGATATATTGACAATTTCTAATGCAGGACTCAGGAGTGGGATTTATTGATGAAGACGACATTGCCATGATATTCTGTAAGTACTTCCAAGTAAAATATAAGATGCCCAATGAGTAAAATTGTAGATGTCACTCTGGAAAACAGATCTGTGAAGGACTTTGAGGTTTCGGTTTGTATGGGGCAGTGCTGCGACACGACAAACCCTAATGTGATAGACTGCAACTCTACGTTTCTGATTGGTGGAGATATGGGTATTCTAAATTCCAAGCGTACTAAGAACGTTACTCTTATTTATCCGAATTTGGTGAGAAATAATAATTGTTTTCATAGTCCCATTATTCCTACCAATCGAATTTTAGTATCTCACGGATAGACAGGGCCAGTGCATTGTTAATATACGTTATCGAAATGATGTTCTCATGAGACAGAAGATGACAAGAATCAATTTCAACACAAATGTACCCAATGAAGGTACGTGTGTAATTATTAGTGTTGGAAAGCTTTATTAGTATAAAAAGATTGCGTTTTGATAAAATCATAAAACAATCAGGAAAACTAGTAGGTGCGCTGAAAAGGTATCTAACTTTATGAATACTACTGCATAAGCACACTGATATTCAAAACTACCATTTACTTGCTATTATTTGTTTCCAAATTTATTTTAGAAGGATGTGAATGTCAATCAGTGGATATGGATCCGACAAAGAATTGCAGACCGGTGGACTGCGTGATCAAATATTTAGGAATGAGGAATTATTTCGACTTCAAACGCATGGAATGCACATCTGTGACCAAATGCATATCTCCCCCAGAACAATGCGTACCAGAAATTGTAAGAAATTTATTGCGAAATATGTAGATACTTAAGAGCTGCTCTTTCAGGGTTATTCAATTGCACTTAACAGCTGTACCGATCTTAATACTACCATTGGAAAAGACGACTTACACTTCTTAGATAGCAATAAGTCAGAATTACACCAGTGCACGAATTGTCCACCAGTAAGTACCATCATTTTTTGGAATCAGAGATGAATTATAACGTCGGCTTAGGTCATTATTTATCTGTGGTGCTTTCTGCATTTCCATATTTTTAAACTGAAAATTGTACTTAAAAATTAATTGATAATGAGGCCATTGAGACTGGAAAGGTGGTTAAAAATTGCAATATAAGCGAGTTAAAACAAGTACATTAATTAATGATTCATATTTGTAGAGCAATATGATCTGCCATCATGGTTCTACGGATACCAACGGGCAATGCGAATGCGACACGGGTTGGACCACCACTACTGATGAAGAGATGTATTCACCCACACTGTTGCTCTACCACATGTGCAACGTCGAGGTAGGCGCATGGAACTGTGTCAACAAACGGAAAATTAAAACAACGACCATTTTAATAGCGGTAAATGAACTTATTGTACAAAACGTATCACGATAAAGTAAGTTTACTTATAGGTGTTTGCCATTACCATTGCCTCTAAGATCCTTATCTTGATGTGCATTCTGAACTGGTGCTACAAGCGTTACAGACAAAAGAAGGAACAAATCTGCAGCAACAAATTAGACCCTGACAGAGAAGAGATAATACTCTGCGAGGATATGCAAGAACTGGAGGAATGCAAGTGCGAAACATCGAAACAGAACTCGCATTTCTTGCAGACCCAAACTGTGAACGTCAGCTACTATCCCTGCTTGCCTAGCGTTTTCTCTAGCTTTCGCGGTTCCATTGCGTCGGCCGAATGTAATAAGTGTTCCTTAAACAGTGAAGAAAGCATCGAGTTGAGTAAGACTACCTCTTCCCTTCACGATTATACTGAGAGTGAAAGCGAAGCAGCTACGGTTACCGAGCAAGAGGAAGGAAACGATGAAGAATTCTCTGGGGAGGGGGAAGAATGCAGTGATCTGGAGGAAACAAAGAGCGGTGAGGATTTGTACGGGGAGGACACCAGATCGGATATTGAGGACTGCGGGGGGATGTGTGAGGAACCTTGCGAACAGTCTGACTTTACAGGGTATTCGACTTATGCCAGCAGGAGGGGGTCTTCTTCGACTAAAAGTAAAAGTATGTCTGCGGCACGGAAGTCCAGGAGTTCAACAAATATTGACTGATTTTTGTGTTCCTGCGTGTCTATATTGTTTTTATACTGATGAAAAATATTTATATTTTAAATAAAAATATTGGCTTATGCCTCAACACTCTGATGGCTATCAGGGAGTGCAATGTGTTATGTCCTACATTATTTAAATATGTTTTCAGCTTCTTTCGAACCATGAGGCTAATACGAGGTTTACGAATAATCGCTCTGGGTGCTTGAGGTACTGTGTCTGTCTTTATTTTAAGCTTTACTGAACTGTCACTGTACTTGCATGATATGCAGTCATATATTTAATAGAAAGAAAAACCAAATCAGAGCTCTTGACGTAGCAGATAAATAACGGGAAGAAGTATTTAAATGATTTATTTCGAATTTCATGTATAAACAATATTGCACCTTGGTACCTAATTTAATATACAATAAGCCTCTCTGGTGATACGATGAACATTTGAAAGCTTATATGAAGGCAGGCATTACAGATATACAGAGAAAAAGCTTGCGGAACCAAAGACGGTACTAGGTATTTATATATTTTCTCAAGATAACTACCATTTGTAGAGAATGTGAACAAAGGTAGAAGCTATACCCTTGTTTCCTAGTGAAAGGTGATAAGAAATGGTAAATAGACGTCTCTAACTATGACTTGGTCAATTCATGTTTGTACAAAACGTTAGTCTATTTAATATCACTTAAGTTATAAACTATTGAAGCCAGATTGAAATATTAGTATTACTGTATGTATCCGTTTACTATATTCTGTGGTAATTACTTGAAATTTTGATCCAGCCACAAGGCTCTACTTAAATACTACAAATTAAAAAGAAATTAGATGAGTTGTTTCCAAAACATCCTGTACCAAACTTTTAACCAAGTCATAGTAGAATTCTACCAAGTGCATTTTAAGATTGTTTTCAAATAAATGTTACCATCTAAAAAATAATTAAATCTGTGCGTCTACAGATAGAAAAACATAGAATGCACTTGACGAGAAAATCTTATTTTACAATACACATAATAGAAAAACAATCTTACGCTTGGCGAGTACCTTTGAATTAACTGGTAAAACTGTTTTTCCTCATCTTCAGATTATTTTTATGTACTCGTATTTTGCTTCAGACATTTATTCAGTTCATAAATGCCTGAATATTGAGATAAATAAATTTTTCATATAAAACTTTAAGTTTATCACAAAACTACATTCATATTCTTTACTAAAAATAACGTCCTCTTAAAATATTCAGTTCCAAAACTCAAAGTGGTTTATTTGCACATATATCTGGACAATATACAGAGCTTAACGTCCTTAACTTCTTTATATATTAAAAAATTAAATTATCCTCTATCCCTTTCAAATCAAGTATATAGAGTTAGTCTAAATGCTTACATTATGTCTTCTATTCCAATCAAAATCAACCTAGAATAACTGGAATATGTTTTTATGTTAATGGAACAACGAAGCTAAAACAACTAGGGCCGCACACCATCTCATTACATGTAATTTTTTAGTTGTAAAACATATTCTTATTATCTTAGCGATTTTTGGACCAGATACACTTACATTTTATTGTGATATACATGTTATTTTATAAGTGCAGGATTATTTTCACGATGTTACCGTTTCATATACACGAAATTACTTTTATTTTTAAGCAGAACCTGTAAATGTCATGTCTCGGTTATAAACGACGTTCGCAAAATTTTTCGCATGTAATCTTATTAAACGCAAAAGTTTAAAATAGACCAGTTAGGTACATTATTCATTATTACTTCTTTTTATTGTCTGCTACTGGGCTTCTAAAATTAAGGGCCATCATACTGGTAATCACGATTTTAATAGAAACTGTGAACTGTGTATTAGAAAATAATAAATATCCTGCACTTATGAAAATGGTTATTGATATTATATATTTACATGAACAATCATCTTCGTTTACTAACTAAATTTGTCCCATGTCAGAAATTAGATTAGATTTGGTAAAAAAAAAATATGCTCGTTTCTCTCATGGTTATGCATTGTAGAGAAATTCAGAATAAGTGAAGAGAGAAGAGATGTCAAAACTAGTTTCCCATTCTCAAAATTACTTTCTATTTTGTCAAAAATATTTTGAGAGATTTTCTCAGCCAATGACAGTAACGAATCAATGTTCTGTTCTGTCGCCAACTGTGGGAATAAAAAACACCATGTGAGCTGCACGAAATATTTCTGGGACACGTTCAACAATTATCTACATTGTCGGGACACAACTAAAACTTGGAAACGTTATAAGTGAACCTGGAATGCACTTACATTTATTTTACTATAGAACAGGAATTGAATTATAATTATAATGCTTCGTTCCAAGACACAAAGTGTTAAATTTAAAATTAAAAAAATAATTTATTAGAATCCTCCTAAGGCTATGATTAAATACAGGTAAATTTCAGCACTGTGTGTCCTTGAAGTCTAAACATATTTTGTATGAGCTTTTATTCTGACATGAGAACTATATATTGTATATGTATAATAATACAATGTATAAAAAGTAATGGTTCTAAAACATTCTCAGTGTCTGATGGAGGTGGACTTTGAGGGCTGTTTCTCACTAGTGAAACTTCAAAGTGGTCCAGACTATTTGACTTGGATGTGAGACGGCCCCTATCTCGCAGTTGACAGTTCTCGACCGGCCGTTGATGACGAATAGCGCTTCGCTTGCTGGTGTTACCATGTACTGACCAAAAAGGCCTGTGAAAAAGATAGCAAGAAGTACATATAAGTCGAAAGCAAAAGATATAATAACAATAATTGAGAGGAAATGTGAACTGAGCTCCGCTCACACTCCGTTGCTTTGTCATTGGACGTCTGTTTCTCAGCATCCAATGGAATTTATCCAAGTGTACCACTGTAACTGTTTAACCAATAAGAGAGTCTGTCTCAGAAACAAATTTAAATTTAGAACAAGTACAGACAAAGGTATCTGAAATTATAAGTTGGAGTAAATTATTGTTCGTTGTTCCAGCTAAACCTGTAAGGTAGTGTAGTCTATAAATAAATATGCTGTACTTACCTGATCCGCTTATAGGTCTGTTGGGATTATTCCATTTTGTTAATTGAATGGAGACAGCCTTCCCCACTCCTGTAATTATTTCAACTTTACCTGGAAAAAATTACATGATGACTTTCATTGATAGGCAAACGCATTTTTTTACCTGTAAGCAGGTTCAAAAACAGTATGTCTTCTTTGTCTTGGGCGCTTGCGTAGATATCATAGCTGTGCGTTGATTGACTTGGGTAAAAGGTGACGTCGGAGATGTTTAACGTGGTTTTAACGTCGAAGGAGAACGTTAATCCGTTAGCTAAAGTAGACAAAAATAAATATTCATTTACAAAAATTTAGAGGATGACGGAACAAGATAAAAAAAATAAGACGAATTATTCCTATGAACTTTTAAAAGCTTTTAAAATTATTTTTTTAAAACAAAAATTTAATTTGACTTCTTTTCTAAAAAGTCAGTCTAATATGTCAGTCTTGTTAATTTTTGGCAATGTACTAGCCCACTAAACATTTTTCAGTTTCTGACATGTTTCAGAAACGTTTCCATTTTTCTTGAAACATTTCATAAAAAACCCATGCAACGTTCTGGTAACGTTCTAGAAGCCCAAGATGTCCTCCCCAAAATACGTTTCCAATGAAACGTTTCAAAAAATTGGTTTCAGTAACATTCTTTTTATGTTCCATTTATGCCCTCGATATTTTTGTTTTACGTTTCAGTATATTTTCAGAAATGTTTGAGTAACATAATAATTTTATTACCATATTGTTCTCATAATGCTCTCAACTTTAGATCATTTTCATTTCAAAAGCGTTTTTGAAATAGTATAAATAGTGTGAGTATTTTTTTAAATATCTCTAATACTCCTTTGTGATATTTTTATTTGTATTGTGAATGACTTAATTCGAACTAAAAAAAGTTACATTGTATATTAAAAAAAATAAATATGCTCTTCTAGTTTGGGGATGCGGCAACTTTTACTAAGAATTTCTTTCTTTTTGAGAAGCCACTGAAAAAAGTTTCTAATATGGATTATGAATTTTGCCATTCATCGTACAAATAAAAATATCACAAAACAATATCAGAAGCATTAAAAAAAAGCTACACATTTTATATAGTTCAAATACGCTTCTGAAATGGAAATTTTCTAATGTTGAGACCTTCATGAATATGGTAACAATGACGAACTGATAATTAGAAAAAGTTAGTTATGATTATGAATCTTAAAATGGTAGGTACATGAAAAACAAATAACATTACTGAAAAATAATATAAAGTTATAATTTCTTCTACGCATGGTCAATATTACATATATCCTTTTAATAATAATAAATTATACAGCAGAAATAAGGATACAAAATGATATCTTGACAAAGTAAATATCTGTAGGTATACCTAAACTCTTTTATTTAAGCATGCCTATACACATAAACAAATATAAACATTTGTACAAAATATAAAATAAATGACGTCTATTTCACTTGATTCATCCATATTTCAAATAGTTCTCACTGACTAAGTAGTTGCTCTTCAAATTATATCGAAACGTATAGTTGTTGTTCCATTTTCTTAGTTCTTGTCCCTTGTCCTCTTGTCTGTAATAGGTAGTGGGTATAACTATATTTAGGTAGATGTGACGCAAAATTGGAAATCTCTACACATATCGTTTTAAACATTTTGCATCAATATTCATTATTTTATATGCACCTTACAATAACCACAACTGCACACACTACAAATTATCACATAAAATAGCGTCAAAGTAAAGATGAATAACAACGAAACCAAGCAAACTGACAAACCGCAAACCTAACCTAACATAATACGAATTGAAACGACACACGGGAAACAAATAAACTCGGGCTGTTACGCGCAGTCTACGCAAGTCACGAACATACATTTTTTCTAGACTTGTGTTATAAATATGCTACCACATTTTTTTTTCTAATTATGTCTTTATATAACAAAGGCAAATGAACTAACGCTTGAGAAGGATTGGGGATTGAGAGCAAAATTTAACTAATGCCGAATGTTCCATAAGATAAGCAAAAATAGCAAAGGGTTGTTCGTCTGTTATGTTTCCGAGATCGAAAGGGAATGTTTCGAGTAATGTTTCAAACTCTCTTCAATTGTAACGTTTCGGCTATGTTTCACTAAATAAGTTTTCAAGTGCTACATTTCTGTAATGAAACAGAAACGTTTCTAGTTAATGTTTCAAATGTTTAGTAAAACATCTCATTTGCAACGTTTCATTTACGTTTCGTGTTTAGTGGGAGAGGTCACTAGCTGCAATCTCTCCCAGCGACATTTTGTGACAAACTTTTTTGAGGTTAGGTTTTTACCAGCATATGCCTTGGATGGCCAGTCAGTATATGACTCGGTGAAATCTTGTTTTTTTTTTTAAACAGTAACAGGGCTTCAAGGGAAAAATGTTTATCGTATTTTTTTGAAATTTAGTAACATTTTAAGCAAGAAAAATTGTATCTGGGCAAATTGATCTGAATTGGTTCATTTCATTCAAAAACAGGAGACAGTTTATTTACATTGTTCAATATTTTCAATTTTCAATATACCTATATTTAAAAAATTGTTATAAAGGATAAAACATGTTTCCAGATGTTCTGCTAATCTTTTTGGTTTACGTCACGCCCGAGAAAAACAAGCTTGTAAACTGCAGCATCGCTGCGCTTTAGTTTCAAATATTTATCCGGAAACGAGATTCTTTTTATCGGCTTGCATTTTACAAACTTCTCAACTGTCAGATAAACCTACACGTGATCTCTTGCACTATGAGCGTCGCCCCGCTAGTCGTCCTGTCGAGCGTGACCAGCTTCCTGGAGTCCGGAGATATGTAGGGAACCCCTGGGAGATTGGGCTTGGTAGCTATTACGGTGTCAGTCAGATAATCCAGAATTAGCTGTCCTGTGGGCCGGTTCGTCACGGGCTCGAGACACTGCATCACCACCATGCCATCTAAAATGGGAAATAGTTGGTCACTAATTTGATTTGTTCTGGTATCGGTTTGGGAGCTAGGCTGACTGGGGTGTTTCTATGGGGTAGGCTCCTTCAACCGCAAAGAAAATCGAGATGTCCAATTTTTTAAGTGTTCGTTACTTTTTATTGTCGTTAAATTATTCTGCTAATTTATCGACAAAAGTTGTACGCTACAACATACGTATAATTTATAAATCAACAAAACATTTAAGTTTTAATTAAAAACCTGTGTTTTCTATTAAAATTACTTGAATTTTTGGACCACCCTTTATAACACACATTATGACATTTACTGGTAATTGCCTACGTGTGCCGACTAACGACTGCCTTACAGAGGCTTCTTGATTGGGGAAGCCCGCCTCATTAGCTATTCAATCCTGGGCGGCTGAGGACCCGCTTTTTCCCCATCTCACCCCCAAATTCGTACTTACATAATGCAGAAAATCTAACTTGAGCCGGCACGCAGTTGTAGGGCGTTAGATCAACAGATCTAGTGTATCTCAGATTCACCAGGTCTAACTTGTACAATCCCCGCTGATTAGTATGCGTCACGTAACCATATTTGAAGCTGTAGTGGGACAACTCCTGCGGCAAAAAATTGGAATTTACTTCGTTATATAATAAGGAGGGTCGTCGAAGTTCCACGTCTCATTCTTAGCGATGCTCTATTAACGGTTTAGAGCAAGATTCGAGGGCGCGGAGATGTGAGATTTAATTGTATGAATAATGAAGGGGTGGATAAATGGGGTTCTCAGGTATATACAGGGCACTTGTGGAAACGGGTAACTTTGCTAATGAATTCTTTTGGCGTTGATTATGGCACCGAAGGGACGCATAAATATGTGATAAGGGAAGAGCAAAGTTTACGCTTTGTGGTGTTGAGTTAGATTGCAGAAGAGGCGAAATAAATGCAGGGGGTAATAGTACGTCAAAAAATAAGACTTTTTTGTCCTATAAACTATATGCCTATCCCCTCTTGTTTTCGAGATACAGATGAGCGACAAAATAAAATTTTTTAAATAGAATTTTTTGCGAAAATTTCCAGAGTGCGAAATATTTTTATGAAATTTGATAATCCGGGGTTTTTAAGGACGCCAAATACGTTGCTCTCATTATTATTTGAATATTTCATAGAGGGCGCTAGTTATGCTACGTTCCTATTACATTTTAAGTTCTATTTTTTTAAGGTTAGGTTTTTCGGGCTTAAATTTGTAATGTATAATTTTATTTTCTAAAAATAAAGTACTCTTGATAGAACTACCTATCTAATGTGGACGGTTTTCGAGAAAAAAGGCTTCAAAAATTGAACTCTTACAATATTATAAAATAAGTGACTTTTCTCAAAGTAGACTTATGTCAAAACTTATTGATGGATGTCTCATTCTCAACAATACATTCTTAGTCATATTTTAAACTCTAATTAACTTTATACCAAAATTGTAGTGATTTTTCGTGATTGTAATTAGTAATGACTAATTACAGTCACTAAAAATTTGATATAAAGTTAATTAGAGTAAAATATTACTAAGAATGTATGCGTAGTTTATGAGACATCCATCAATAAGTTTTGACATAAGCCTACTTTGGGAAAAGTCGCTTATTTTACACAGTAATATTGTAATAGTTCAATTAAAAGCCTTTTCCTCGAAAACCGTCCACATTAGGAAGTTCTAACAAGAGTACATTACTTTTAGAAAATAAAATTATACATTAGAAATTGGAACCCGAATGATAAAAAACCTAAATCTTAAACAAATTAGAACTTAAAATGTAATAGGAATGCAGCATAACTAGCGCCCTCTATTAAATATCCAAAAAATAATTAGATCAGCGTATTCAACGTCCTTAAAAACCTCGGAATACCAAATTTGATAAAAATATTTCGCACCGTTTGGAAATTTTCGTAAATATTCTATTTTCAAATTTTTATTTTGTCGCTCTATAACTCGAAAATAAGAGGAGATAGACATATAGTTCATCAAGACAAAAAATTCTTATTTTTTGACGTACTATCGCCCCTGTATTTACGGAAGATCTTTCTGAAACACCCTGTATAAATACCTACTATAGGACAAAACAGAAATCCAAA
This sequence comes from Anoplophora glabripennis, assembly GCF_000390285.2. Lineage (NCBI taxonomy): Eukaryota > Metazoa > Arthropoda > Insecta > Coleoptera > Cerambycidae > Anoplophora > Anoplophora glabripennis. Next base: position 405,652 of record NW_019416251.1, read on the forward strand.
CATGAAAACGACTTAAAAAAGAACAATGCAACAAAATTTGAATGAGGTTGCTAAACAAACAACTTGGCGGAGAGTAATTGTACCTAATACAAAGTTAAATCTTAATTTAAGTCTAGAGCCATGAAACCTGGTGCAATGGTAGTGAATTTAACTTGAAAAACAACTTACGGTCGTTCGCAGGGAGCAAGTAATTAATATCAAGCTGTTCAGTTAGATCATTAATAAAAATAGCAAAGAAAAGTGGCCCCAGAACAGACCCTTGGGGAATCTCTGCAGATTGATGATGGTATTTGTTAGTGAAATAATGTTGAAACAAACACAACACAGTGGGGTATCTACTTATGATACCGGTTTCATTGTTAATAGATAAATAATGAAAACATTAGGTTTCATTAATTTACTCTACATGTACTCATAAAAAGAGACAATTAAATTTATACTTGTAGATGTGGTATTAAAACAAAATGTCAGTTCTGTATTGCAGGATAACATATTGAGAAACTCATATTAACTTAAAATATATATGATTTTTTACAATAATTAAGTGTTACCTGGAATGGCGATGGTATGAAAAGTCCAGTTACTAAATCGAATTGTCCATCGATTGGTTCAGGATGGACTGTGTGATGTTTCCTTTTCTGACCAGCATCCCTTATAACCTGCAACAAAATATCAGTGTTCATCAGAAAAGTTTCGTGCATCATTTCAAATTTCAGCCATTTTTACATATGCGTATGCGTAACTCTCTCGCTTTTCCTCTTTTCGACACGTTTCAGATTGATAAAGGAATAATTACGAATTAGTATCGGTGTTTACCTGAATAGTTTTGATCCCGGTGTTATTTGGCGATCTCCAGTTGAGCACCCACACCTGGTCCAGGTGCGGCACGTGGTGCAGGTCCACAGGATATTTGTCGGTGCTGACGACGTCCACCACCACCATCTGTACCTTGGATATGATCAGGATGCGGTCTCTGTTGGGTTGGCTGGCGTAGACGTAGCGGTTTGCTACGTTAATCCCGCGACCCCATTCACATTTAACTCCTTTGTCACCACACACGTACTCCTAGGTACAACAGAATGTAGCATCTTGAAGTTAATTACCATTTTTATAGCACTTAATATGATAATAAAAAATTAGATGACGACAATTTAGTTTTGGCTTTCTAATAAATAATGCGTACGCCTATGTCTCGTGCTTCAGTTCTGACAACCCTACCAATTACCTTCAAAAGTAAAAAACGTACTGAAATTTCTTATATACCAGCTCTTTGAGGATATAAACAATTTAGTGTAATTAATTTTGTTACTATTCTGGAGTATTTAAGTCGCAACTTCTCTGTGGTCGTCGTTACTATCAGCATCATCGACAGACATTAACTGCTTCCAAAATAAGAGACGAACCGATAAATTTTACAGGAAAAATTATTCCCATACAAATTATTTAATTAAAAATGGAATGAAAACGATGAAACGGCTCCACCTAAGTCCTACCCTCTTGAGGATTTTTTCCTTAATTTTCATAAATGACGGAATGATGGCTCCGTTACGTGACCCTCTCCTCCGCTCAGGCGAAAGGACGCTAGGTCCCTTAATTGAAAAAGGCAAATTCCTATTTAGCATTAACCCCGAATCTCCAACGTACGCCGTAATTGCGCTCCCACCCGGTCCCGAATCCCATCCTCCACGAAATCATTTTTAAATTTCGTCTTTATATTCCCGGGCATGAAAACTAACGAACCTTAATTTGCATTCTAGAGCGACGGCGGTTAGTTTTTCCAATATTTACCTGCGTGCCCGGAATAATGTCCGTGGACTGGATGCGGTGGTACAGCCGGCAGGTGGAGGGCTCGTAGATGGACACCCCCCAGTCGTGAAAGGCGAAGAAGCGGCGCTCCTCGTTGGGGGAACCTGCGGGTTTAGACAAAAAGGGCTCGTTAGAAATATCTCGTCAGTATCGCAGCTATGAAGTAAAAAAAAAACCATTTGGGATACCTACATGTGTACTAACACTGATATAAATCAAAATTTTTATCCATACATGCTAAATACTTCTGAGCAGCTGTACTTACTAGGTGTGGGCTGCTCCTGCACTACCAGCGAGCTTATATCCCTCGTTAGTCCTCCTAAAACACAATGCATACCCGGGTTAGTCGCTGAAACTATTCGGCGTCTTAATTAAATGACCACAATCCCGGTCGCCAGGTGGAAAATTCAATTTTAAATATTTACCCTCTGGGGCGGCGTATCAGGTAGTTCAATTTAGAATTTAATTTGCATTCTTGATAGTTTCACAGCTTCAGCGTTTCAGTATGTATGCGAAGTTGAGTGGGTAGGTAAATATTAAGACAGTGAACCAATCTCAAGGTCATTCAATTACTTTATACAAAAAAGGTGGTCTCTTCCAGGATAATGCCCGTGTCATCCTGTGCATTTGGATCTCTTCTTATCGAATATGCTATAGGTATAGGACGTAGACTTTTGGCTGCTTTTAGGTTTTTGGGGGTGATTTTTTACTATTTAAAATATACTGGGGACTGATGGAAGATCTCTTATTGCTGGAGGTCCAAATACATAGCGTGGCATTTTTATTTGTATGCCTGTGTCATTATTGAACACAGAAAGTTGCAATTTTTTTAAAGTTGGTCACTCTTTATGGGAAATACAATAAACCCTCAAACATGTCCATTTGGTTCACCCTGTATAAGGTATTTCTCTGAACTTTAAATAATTCAGTATTGACCTATTCAATCATGTATAAATTTTTTTATATACCTATTTATAATTCTTGTAGGTATGTTTATTTAAGTTTAAATCGTAGTAATCTTTTTTTATAAGTAAAATTATTATTAAAATAAAAATTAAAAATGTAATATGAAACTGTATAAAAAGAATTATAAACATAACTGACATATACCTACTAGATCTAATCGACTAGTAAATTTATTTGGCATCAATCTGGAAAAACTGCGCATAAAAACGATATCTGCATAGTAGCCGATGACCGCCAATTGTTTCAGAGGACGCTTCAGATTCCAAATTGTATTCCTACGCCGGTAAACGTAACCTACAATTAATTATTGTAAGCCGTTTTTACTTGAATTACGTGGTGCATTAAATTTGTCGGGTGTTTAAGATTTAATTAAATGCGTGTTTTATTTTGTTAAAACTGACTGATATAGTGTGGTGATAGTGAAGTGAGTGAACGTGAACATTCTGGGAAAAATTTCAAAAGGCGTCCAGGTACTACTGCAAAGAGTAAAAGGTAAGTGTTTTTGAAAGCTTTATGTTAAAAAAACGTAAAAAGGCTCGAAAAATGTTCAAACATTTACGTATAAATGTATACAGAAACTGAAAGTTGAATCAAGACTAATTTTAACACAAAGACGGTTGTTGCCGTCTTTAAAAAAAGGACAAAGACGTAATAACACATTTGACATCAATTTGGTCAGATAAAATCTGAAAGCAATTTCTAAAACGGCTTGCTAGTTTTATCCCATCATATAAAATTCGATTTTATTAGTTCCATGAACAACGTTGTTTCAAAAAACAATCATTAGTGATTAAAAACCAGGTAAAAAAGATAGTAAACCGTCATTCGAGCGGAGATTACACTAGTTTTTAATGATCTTGCCACAAAAGAATAATTACGCAATGTACGCAATTCATTCTAAAAGCTTTTAGTGATTTAAAACAAATTATCCGACCAGTAATAAAGTAAAAGGTCTCCTCTGTGATAAAAACCGCAAAATTTCGACATGCTAATGTGATTTAATTGCCGACGCTTAAACGCTTAGGTCGTTACACAGGGTACTCATTCGAATACTGATCCGAGGAAAATAGAAATTGATTTTTATTACAGGAAGCCACGACTGAAATTTTCGGCGTTTTAGGTTTTATTTGATTTTGTTCAGAGAAGAAACTATTCCACAAATAAGTAACTTCAGACAAAATATTTTATTATTTGTTTTGAAATAGTTTGATAACTTTTAAAGTAAAGTAAGAGGTTAAAGATTTGCTGAAATTCTTATTTCTAAGTATTCGATACTCCTTCTAAAGGCAATCCATTTAGCTAAGATGCCAGCGATACTTTTAAATCCAAATTGTGGAGAAACTTTACGAGTCGATGAAAAAACAAGAGTAACGGCTTACCGATGCTGGTAGCTTGGCACATGTAGGCGCCAGTGTCGGCGAAGGCAATGTTTTTTATTTTCAGGGCAGTTCCGTTTCCAATTATTTGATACTTCCTGGGCACGTCGAGGTGCAGGGGTTCGTCGTTCTTTAACCACTCCACCTACAAATTAAAATTGATGAATAACGTAAACACGAACACCGAATTCGGGTTTAAATCGGCACTACTTGGAATAGTAAATGATAAATTTTAGTTGATGAGAATTTAAAGAAAAAAAAAAAATAGTTAGAATCGGTTCTGTTCCATTATTTCTAAATTAAAATTTTGTTTTAATCATCTTACCTTCGGGAATGGCTCCCCAGCAACATGGCACAGCATCGAAGCATCTTCGCCGGGCCTTTTTGATTGTATACGGGGTGTTACATGAACTTCAGGTACAGCTGTGACAATGAAACAATTATAGTCCAAGCATTCTGTCACGGATTAATGTTAAATTTGCAGAAATTATTACCTGGACAAAAAAATATGACCGTATAGAAAGCCCTAGAAGGTCGTAGAAATTTTTTTTAATTCGTGAAAAAATGTCAGCAGTTTAAAAGTCATTTTCATAAAATAAAAATTGAAATAGTTATTTGAAAAAAACATACCCAAAAAAGTGCAACTTTTTCAGTCATTTTTTGATCCTTAAAATTAATAAAATCGTCAACATTTTTTAACAGCATGATAATATAACTCTTTACGAAGAAAATAAACCAAAAATCGTCACTGTAGGGCTATCCGCTGAGAAGATCTAGCCAATTTTCGAGAGCGCCTTTTTTTCAAAAAATCGATATATCTCGAAAAATAATTAATATTTTTAAATTTTTCAAAAATGTACTTTTTTGGCTTGATGCGGGCTATGCTTGCAGTAAATAGCAAGTATGGGAACGTAAATGTAAACGAGTTATAGAAGAAGAGAAAAGAGAAGATTTTTAACGGTTTTTTCGATATATCCCGAAAAGTAACAAAGCAATCGATACTTACAAAAAATCAGTCGATGGATCTTTTTAAAACCTACAACTTTCTCATTTAAAATTTTTCAGTCGGTGCTATATTTTTTTAGTTATTTTGGAATAACCGTTTTTTGCAACTTTGCGTTTTTTTTAACCATGTTCGCCATTTTGGATCGTGTTTAAAGAACAAGAAACTCGATTTAAAATTTAAATTTCTATACGGTCATATTTTTTTGTCTAGGTTATAATTTCTGTAAGCATTTCTCTATAATTCTTGGACTATTAAGAATAAATACATTGCTGGGATTATATGCAAAATGTTTAAAAAAGTAGGGAGAATGCTCATCTAAAGATAAGATTAACAATTTTTTATATTTTTGTTTTTTCAAAATATACAGGATAAGTGACATATTAAACGTTTTAGAGAAACGAAAGATAATATGACTCCGAAATTTTCATTACGGGGGTTATCAGATATGTTCTCTTTAATGAAAATAATGCCATCAGCGTAGCACTTCCGATTATACCGGAAGTAGCTGACAACTTCGTTAATTTAAATGGGACACCCTACATATTATTGCATTATCGACAAGATGAATAAAAAACATGCTATTAGAGCTTCATCTGCACTTTTTTAATCAACGTATTCTCTTGTTCCTGTGGCCATCCTAGAAATGAAAAATGGCTTTAGAAGATAGCCAGCTATCAGTATCAGGTGTAGCTGAACTTCTAAAGAATATTGATGACTTCGGTTGTCCCTTGGTAGTCTGCGAATTGCAATGTTGTTGAAGTGCAGCTGTCTCAAACAGAAGAGACAAGCCAAATATTAATATGAGTAGCCGCAACTCCTTCTGTTTATAATTACAGATATAAATGTAGCATTGTTCGGGTAATATAACTCTAATAATAATAATGAATCCATTTTTTATTCGTTTTTTTATAGTTTGTTAATCATGCTTTTAAAATAGAATTTAGAAATAAAAGAGATTGGCGTATATGCAGCTGAACTTATGAATATACGCATTTTTTTTAATTGCAGAACAAAAGAGGCTAATTTGTGACAGAATAACATGTCCGTTTCGATTAGGTGAAACCTACTTATGTGTTGACATTGTCCTTATTTACATCTTATTCGTTCACAAATGTAATTTTACCCAATTATTTCTAATACCTGCTGAGATTCCGCCTAATGAGAATTAATAGTTCTGTTTATAAAGTTCGGGAGCACTTAGAACTAATTGTTTAAATCAAGAATAATTATTATAATAATAAGATACCATTATCTGGGCACTGTCGAGTTCGGAGAAGTTGCTCGAAAGTTGAAGAAAATCGTTGATTAAGTGGAGAAAATTGCGGGCGAACAAGAATTAACGAGTTGTGTCAGTTTTGTTGGGCTTCTATAACTTTTCGGTACGGTTTCGACAATTTCGAGTAGCTGATGTTTTTAAAATAATGTTTAGACAGTAATAAATGTTACTAACTGACACTGTAAATTGTATTTTTACATTTACATTTAAATCATGACGTTCTTTATTTATACAAATTTTAGAATAGGGTTTTTAGAATTATTGAACGTGATTAAAAAAAAGTATAATGTAGTGTCTTTATTTTTTAATGTTCCTTAAGATTTTCAAGAAAACAATTATGATTTCAAAAAATTAACGGAATTGGTCAATATGTAACAGGATGTCTTCCATAAAAATTTTTTTAGAAATATGAGAGTAGTAGCTGATTTTATACATAGATTTCTATAATATACTGTAATAGACTACAAGTCCATTGGAAATTTTCAAGGGGTCATTTGACCCAGCATGAATTTCTTATAAATCAATACTCAAATGACCCCTTGAATATTTCCGATGGGCTTGTAGTCTATAGCAGTTAAGAAACGCCAAACCAAAGTTGTCAAGACAAACAATTTGTTAGATTAAAAGCATTTTGAAATATATTTTTATTTTTGAATAATTAAGTAGGCCTCGTCAGAGGCAAATAATTTCGTTGCATAGAAAATATACTTTTAACTGATCTACAATTGAATTATTCATACAGCGTAGTAAAAAAGTTCTGCATAAAATTCATATTTTCGTTTGAAAAACAATTTTTTTTCGAAAAACGGTGAGACCCGTCGATTTTTATTTGATCCAGGGCACCTTGTTATGTGGAAAAAATTTTTTTTCGATAATCCACTTACGGCAGCGATGACATATTTTTTTTTAAATGACAACGCATATTTTTTTCGTTCGAAATTGATGACAGTGATAATTATCTAAACAACGGTGTGAAAATTTCGATGTAATACATAACAATTTTTTTTAGAAAAATGCACCTTAAGTTCTTATAAGTGATAATTGTCTACTTACACTATTAATGGCTCCGAAAAGGACAAAGTTGACAAAATTACATTTCAAAGGAGTAAAATTACACTAATGTTTGTGTAAGTCTAGCGAAATTGTTCGAATTGCCCACCCTGTACCATTTGACATTGTCCTAAGGGTATGTAAACGCCGTCGACAATTCGTTCAAGCATTCCCGGGTCGATTTGATTTATTTCAAAACGAATACGGTTTTTTCCAAATCACCTGGTCTGTTTGTGTACACACGCGATTTCAAATAGCCCCACAAAAAAAAAGTCTAGAGGTGTTAAATCAGGCGAACGCGGAGGCCACTCGATTGTTCCGCGTCGCTCGATCCACCGGCCAGTAAACGTAAATCAAATCGACCCGGGAATGCTTGAACGAAGTGTAGACGGCGTTTACACACGCTTAGGACAATGCCAAATGGTACAGGGCGGGCAATTCGAACAATTTCGCTAGACTTACACAAACATTAGTGTAATTTTACTCGTTTGAAATGTAATTTTGTCAACTTTGTCCTTTTCGGAGCCATTAATAGTGTAAGTAGACAATTAGCACTTATAAGAAGTTAAGGTGCATTTTTCTAAAAAAAATTGTTATGTAAGACATCGAAATTTTCACACCGTTGTTTAGATAATTATCACTGTCATCAATTTCGAACGAAAAAAATATGCGTTGTCATTTAAAAAAAAAATTATATCATCGCTGCCGTAAGTAAATAAAAATCGACGAGTCTCACCGTTTTTCGAAAAAAAATTGTTTATCGAAAATATGAATTTTATGTAGAACTTTTTTACCACGCTATATATAAACCATTTAAGGGCATTGAGACAGCCGGTAGTTTTAAACCTTTTGGGCTCTCTATGACTCTTTGGACTAAATTGGTCCAAGGAACACCCCCTTGAAGTTATGTCATGGATTTAGAGAACACTGCGGAAATCTCTTAATAGTAGGTACCCTTTTATTTATTAAGGCGACAGTAATAGCGCTTTATGTAACATTTGTGCCGTTTCGCGTAGTTCTTTGTGGGAGTCGTTTCCGGAACTGGAGTTCACTTGTAAAAAAAAAATGGTAACATTAGTAACAACTCACTGTGCACGGTGAGGACGTGGGTCTGGACGACGTCCTTGTTCCTCTGAGCGTGGCAGGTGTAATTGCCGGCGTGCTGCAGCTGGATCCTCGTCAGATAAAGGCTGCCGTCGCTGAACACCCTCACATCCTCTTCGTTAAGGGAGGACAGGTCTAAGTGGTTCCTCCTCCAGACGATGGGCGGGACGGGGGATCCCGTTACATCGCACTTTATTTCGACGTTGTCGCCCACCCTGGCAGTCAGGTGGTTGGTTTCGAGGGCCTTGTCCAAGGACACCACCGAGACACCTGGAGCGACAGAAACTCGATATGTAATCGGAGTAGGGAAAGGGATATTTAAAACGCGACACGTCTCTCGGGTGTCGAAAGGGCACCTTTGATACTTCATTTGTTGAACAACTACGTAGTTTGCTTGTTGTTTAAACAGTGAAAATGGCGTCTACAGAGAATTTTCTCAATGGGGGCCCAATTTCAAAAGAAAATTCGTTTTTTTTATTGGAACAAAAAATACTATTACATTTTATAATATATGAATTCATTTTCAGTTGTCAAAGCCTACTTTTTATTTTTTTTTCGGAGTCAAATTTGACATAAATTGGTTAGCGAATTAAAATCTTCTTTCCTAAAGATCATCCACAATCTTATCAAATAAATCAAGTGTCATGAACCAGGAGGGTCAAAAAGCAAGAGACATTTTCTATAAACTCTATTGCGACAATATTATTAAATAATTCCAATTATTTCATGTCTCCCTCGTATACAAGCGATGTCCCCCCATTTTTAATCGGGATCCTACAGGAGATTTCCCCTTCAGCAAGATCCACCTCAATTTATACAAATGTCGCGTGCAGCGACGAGAATTGTGATTAATCGAATCCGTCGAACCTCAACATCTTACAGTAGGGCTTTCCCATTGTGAACTTTGTTTTGCACTCTGGGCTTACAAGACGTGGATAGGTTCGAAGTGAGCAGATCTTGAGCGGAACATTGTTTTGACAAAAACCAGTCTGAGGAGCCGATAGGTTTTAGGAGACAAAGGACAAATACATAATACTGGAACTGTTAATTCCCAATGGAGACATTGCTTTCACGATTTACACTGTAATCGGAAAACGAAAAAGATCACTCTGGAGGAGGTAACAAGCAAATGTACAAGGGGATTCGCAAATGGTGACCAAAAATGAAACCTCGCATTCTTTGGTGAATTTTAAGGGGGAGTGTTTCATATAAGGTTTTTATGTAGGACGCTTCGTTAAAAAAATACAGGGTGTTAAACTTCAAAAAATATTTTTAGTTTTTTTAAATAATTTAAAAACTAATAAGTGAAATAATTTGAAATTGGGCATATGTATTTATGTAGACATTGTCCAAAATCTGAGGCCTTTTCTTAAAATATAGATACAGGGTATCGGTGGCATATTTTTCTAAATAAAATAGTACGCCACTGCTTTACGGCAACAACCGTGATATTTTCTATAAATTATTATATGTTTTTCGAAAAAAGCCTGATTTTCGACTAAAACTTAAAAAACCAACTGAAAACACTTTTACTTAAATGACATGACAAGCACTAATCATTCGGTTATTTATTCGAATAAAGAAATTAAATCATTTTAATGATATTATTTGAGTAAATGCTTAAAAATCTCTACATTTCCTCTAACACAGGCCCGACATCTTTTTAGTAACGAAAATGTAATTTGTTCGAAATTTTGTTGCGTGAATATGATGAAAAGCTTATTTACGCTTTCTTCTAACTGCTCAGAATTCTCAAAGTTGCTGTCGCAGCCCACTATGTAATTTTAAAAAGCATTATATTCGAATATCGAAGTGTGTTCTCAGTTGTTTTTTAAGTTTTACTCTAAAATCAGGTTTTTTTCGAAAAACATAAGAGTAGTAATTGGTAGAAAATTGACAGACGAATCCGAAAATATCATGGTTGTTACCGTAAAGCAGTGGCGTACTATTTTGTTTAGAAAAATATGCCACCGACACCCTATATCTCCGCCACTGGAGTATGTAAATTTTAGGAAAAGCCCTCAGATGATGCGCAATGTTTATATAAATACATGTGCCAAATTTGAAATTATTTCACTTACTAGTTTTTAATTTATTTAAAAAAATTAAAAATATTTTTTGAAGTTTAACTAGATAAAAACTTTATATTAAAGACTCCGCTTAAAATTCACCAAAGAATACGTGGTTTAATTTTTGGTCACCATTTGTGAATCACCCTATATAAAGAAAAGTATATAAAGAAAAAAAAAACAAACAAAATGAGAAATAATTTCATACCGATCCAAAGAAAGCAAATAAATTTATAAGAAAATAAACAATGATGGGAAAATTCAATTCATTGTCAAAAAAGCAATAAAAGTATTGCGTGAAAAATAGATTTATGCCAAAATTACTTACTGTAGAGCTTGCTGAAAGCAACGTAAAACTCATTAATGCTTAGCTTTCCATCGTGGTCAGTATCGTCGTACTGTATCATGTTTGAGAGAGAACAACCACTGCTCAAAGAATCCAGTCGCTCTTGCACCGCGATCTGGAACATTGAAATTACTTTTTAAATATATTCAATAGTATGGCGGGAAGCAACTACTCTGCGGACAACATCACTGAATTACACCCGCAATAGTTAGGGCGATCCGTGATCAGAACCACCAGACATTAATTTACTATATTTACTGGACGGGGTCCGTAGTCCGCAGAGTAGTTGTTTTCCACAATATCAATAGTCGTTTCCCTTACTAAAAATTTACACACATTCTGAAACCATGTTTCCATTGTATGTATTAGTATTTCTCAAGACAGTTATAATAGTTTCGTCGCGATTTTACGACGCTGCAATTAAAGCGTAAGCCGTTCCATCCGAGACGGTAACAGCGCACGTGAGACAGATATAATAGAGCTTTACGTCGGCAATTCCTCTTTATAGTCAAACATTTCGGGATAAGACGAATAACGTATTTTTTAAACTGGGAATTTATTAATAAATGTGACACAATAAAACCCCATCACTCACCTCGTTCAACTCCGTCGCCTCCAAGTTCCCATTGTTATTCCTGTCATAGTGAGAGAACATAATGGATACCAAGTAATCCTTGCTATGATTATCCTGTGACATCAGCCTGGCGTGGTTGTACAATAATAAATTGTCCTGGAAACAAAAAGAAAGAAGTTCGCCGAATAACTTTATTGTAGATTGTCAACGGGAAGGTGAAATATAGGTACGTGTATAAAGATACAGTTTCGGGTACGTAACCAAGGTTCTATTACTTAGTTACTTAGAAAGTGGATCAGTGGCCTTATTGTATTCAATTAGCTAAGGTCAAGGTCGAAGTTGCTCCCAACTAGGTCTGTATAACAAACCAATTCACGCTTGCTGTTCAAAATTTGTGCTGTGGAGAGCTTTTATTCCCAAGTTAAAGAGAGGTTTTTAATTACCATTCGGAAGTTCGGTAAAATGGAAGTTGGGGATTCCATGGAGTATTAGGATGTACTTCGGGACTTTACTTCATAACTGGCAATATTTGATGAAAATTATTTATATAGTATCGTATTTTAAACTCGCTTAATGTTTTCAAATTATTGGTGTGACAGATACCCTTGTATTTAATGATCAATCTGAGTTTGGAATTTCAGTAGATTTATATAATTACTAGGTTGACCCGGCAAACGTTGTTTTGCCATATAAATTAATCCTAGGATTATTTTAGTAGTTTTTTCATAAAGAAATTTCACTTCTACCATCTATATTATATTTAGTGTTATTCAGTGTATATCGTGTATATTTTTTTTATTAATAGTAATAGTAAATGTCATTATTACGGTTGATGCACAATAATAATAATGGCCGAAAACTGTAGGGAGTGAGAAACGGCTCATTGTGTGAGAGAGATCTCATCCCTACTCCGTGCTGTTTACTGGGTCAGAAGTGACACCGGTCAACGCCTGGCGGGGATAAAAAAAATGATCAAGTGATAATTGATCAGTTATCGACCGGGGTTGAAAATTATTGAATTACTAATATCGCTATTAAAAAATAAGGGTTGATGGTAGAAGGGTGAAAATTTAGGATTGTATGTATTTTTTAAGGCCACATCATAAAAAAATAAAATTTTGTCCAAAAAACAAAAAAAAATTTTTTTGGGGTGGGCCACCCTTAACATTTAGGGGTATGAAAAATAGATGTTGGCCGATTCTCAGACCTGCCCGATAAGCACACAAAATTTCAACAAAATCGGTCCAGCCGTTTCGGAGGAGTACGGGAACGAACATTGTGACACGAGAATTTTATATATAAGATTTAACAATTTTTCGAAATATGTTTTCAGTTTTATTAATACCTACGTAGATATTTGAGTTTTATTTGATAGTGTTTTGAGTATTTAAAAGCTAAATTGTGAAATGCAACATAAATTTAGTTTAAAATAGAGAAAACTAAGTCATCCTAAACTGCAGTATTTATACTCGAATTTATATGACTCGTAACTAATTTCACATTGCCAAATGATAGAATAAATGATGGAAAATAAACAAATGGGAAGCATTTTCTGAAGGATATCTTCCTATTTTTATCGACAGAATGCAGAAACGTGCGAATACATTTGAGACTACAGATGGCGCCATCTTAAAAGTAATTGCAAAGTTACCGATCTAACATATAAAACTAACAATATATTCACAGATTTATCTCAGAATTTTAACGATAATATTGTTATACAAAGCTTTATATTTTACTGTCAATCTATCAATTTTTTTTTAAATTACAAATTTGCAACCTGGAATTTTTTTTATATTTTAGCCTTAGTTGCAAAATGAAATATACGACGCACGAGCGTGATAAAGTTATATATCGTCAAGATTCGTTAAAAAACAACGGAGTTACAGACTGTCAAATATATTATTTCAAGCGAATTTCGCTTGTTTAACGACAGGGCTATCGTCATTTTCTTCGGACTCGCTGTCGTTCGCTTCTCCCACCACTCGCCGAAAATCAAGCGACCCACTGACTTTTGACAATATTTCTTATGCACTTATCATACTTCCACAAATAAAATATTTTTATCTGGGAAAGAACTCGGGTTGCTGGTTATGACAGTATTTTTTTTTGCCGCTACCAACCTAATTTGTTTAACAATAGGCCGTCAAGTTTGACAGTCTGTAACTCCGTTGTTTTTCAAAAATTATACAATTAACCACGTGTAAACAATCTTCCCCCCATTTTTATGACTGTAGTTATTGTACATAATATTTAGCATCTATAGTGATAAATTGAGCTTGCCGAAACAAAAAGTCGCGCCCAACCCTATGTTTCACAAAGAGAATGGACCCTCTTGAGTCAATTATGGTAATTTGACAATGCAACTTTTTATTTTAATATGAACACTAAATGAATAAATAGTTAAATGTTTAATACTGTTTTCCTTATAATTATTTTGTTTCGCTAGTGATTGAAATTTGATTTTAGTCTTTAAAGATCAACCTATAAAATTGCAACTTTATGACAAAGTATCTTTCTGACACTTAGGAAACATAATTAAAACATCGCCATCTTATGAACAGTTCGAAAAAAGTTACATTCGTTAAGAAGAAACGATTGTTTCTCCAGTTCCCTTCTTTTTAAAACGTACCCCAAAACTCACCTTCATAACTTCGTACTCCTGCATCGAACAGTCGTCCTTATCGTAATACAGATCGCCCTTCTCACCCCTCCCGCCCGCGCCGTCCTCAATCTCGTTCTCCAAGTAGCTGGGCTCCTCGGAAGTCGACGTCGGTGGCGGGACCTCGGTCTGCGGCAGGAGATAAGAATATCGGGTTAGGCTGAACAAATATTTGCGGCCTCATACAATTTCACATTACACGGACAACTTTTTTATTATTATGCATTATAATACAAACAGGAGGGCCCCGGGGCTACTCCCCCGGGCGACGCTTCGCTTTCGCCGTTTTCTGTTTCCTCGCGTATTATGTTTCTTTGTTTGCACTTGGGCGGGGGGAGGACAAGGGGTTCGTCAAAAAGTCGCCTGTTTTATATTTTCGTTTCTAAGGACGTGCTTTCGGATAACAAAGGCGGGTTTAATGAAGCATTAGTTGGCAAATTAGTGCGTAGGACTTGCTTGAATGGGGGGGTTTGCTCCGTATCCTAAATATCACAAAAGGAGGCTTTAGCAGGTTAGTTATCGCCATGCTAATTAATCGGTCGGATTCAGTTTTATTATTGTAGCGTTAAAAGGTATAACTTCGCGAACTTTAGTTTACTAGATATTTAAATACTACAACCTAAAAGAAAACATTTGGGCACTATGCCGTCAATTCTCCGTGACATATGAGTTGTCAGCGGAAAATCAAACTTTCCAATTTTGGGCCGGGTAAATTAAATAAATAGAAATTGACGGCATTTCGACCCAAGACAGATATTAGAAAAATAAGACATAAAAACCTTATGCCGTACAAAAATAACGGTTCTGTAAAGAATAAAAAATTTAATTTTCCAAATATTTTTACTAATGTAATAGTAAATTATGTAACGAGTGGTGAAAAGTTGCCAATAGCGCCATGCGAGCGCGCGTGATAGAAACATTATAGAAAACTGTACGGCGTGACTGATTTTAAATAAATATATTTATTTGAAAATTATATGCCGTACGAATGCACTAGCTCTAAGGGCTTTTAACCCTTGCTGAACCCTTACCATTTACGTAGAATAAGGAAAATTATTAGAGGCACCCTAAAATTTCAGAAAGCGCTATATAAAACTATACCTCAAGTCATTATGCCGTACATTTTTTATGGCACCTGAGGTAGGTAGGTAGGGAAATTAATTTTCCGCTCAAGGGGTGGATATTTTATTGAAAAGTTCCTGTTCGGCATTTGTGCCCTTTTCGAATTCATTAAAAATTAACTATTAAAAAAGTATTGTATACATATCTTGGCACTAAAGGGAAAAAAAGGCCCCAAAGTTAAAAAGAACGTTTGCATATAATTGCAATTTAATATGTGAAAAAAATAATAAAAAGCATTTGAATTTATTGCAAAATTCTCAAAATCAAAAAATATTAATAAAAATAATGCGGTCGATAAAATTACAATTTTAACTTCTTGAAAGGCGGTGAATTTGATTCCATATCATTTTCTTCTTCTTTATCATATGAATCTTTGCAATATAATCAAAATTAATTCAAAAAATATTAATCACAACCATTTACAATAATAGATAGAATGCAATATAATACAATTTAAAATTTTTTCTATTTTTATAAGAAATAATAATTTGAAAATAATTTGTGAATTTTTACATTTAAATCGTAATTAAATAACTAACAAAATATTGAAAAAATAAGTTTACTTTGGCTTAATATATAAAAAAAATAACTTTTTAAATGAACGATAGCTTCATTTACAGTGGCTCTATACAAGAAATTCAAAATTTTTTAAAAATTCTTATAGATTTTCGTTTGTAGTTGTTTGTAGTAACAATATTTTCGTTTGTAGTAGCTCAAGAAAAATGTTATATGGCCTATAAAAAAACCCATCCCCCCAATTTAGCCGCATTTAAATCTGATGGTTGATTCCTATAGAAAATCGTTTGTAGTTGATTGTAGTGAACGAATTTTCGTTTGTAGTAGCAAGGAAAAAACGTTAGTGCTATTTTAAAAATTTGCCATTAGTAAATTTAGAAAGCGCTTTTAATTTCAAGTTTATTTGTGTATAATAACTTCT
Source organism: Anoplophora glabripennis (assembly GCF_000390285.2). Lineage (NCBI taxonomy): Eukaryota > Metazoa > Arthropoda > Insecta > Coleoptera > Cerambycidae > Anoplophora > Anoplophora glabripennis. Next base: position 421,946 of record NW_019416251.1, read on the forward strand.
ATACGTCAAATTATGTTTTTAAAATTGTTTAAAGTTGTTTGTCGTTGCACATATTTCGTTTGTAGTTCAGCGGAAACTAAATAAAAGTCACTACATTCCAAACTGTCGCTCCAAAATCGTTTGTAGTTGTTTGTAGTAGCGTTTATTTCGTTTGTAGTTCTTCGAAAACTGACGAAGAGTCACTAAACTCCAAGCTCTGGCTTTAAAATCGTTTGTAGTTGTCTGTAGTAGCGTTTATTTCGTTTGTAGTTACATGAAAACTGACGAAGAGTCACTAAACTCCAAGCTCTGGCTTTAAAATCGTTTGTAGTTGTCTGTAGTAGCGTTTATTTCGTTTGTAGTTACATGAAAACTGATGAAAAGCCACTAAACTCCAAGCTCTGGCTTTAAAATCGTTAGTAGTTGTTTGTAATAGCGTTTATTTCGATTGTAGTTCTTCAAAAACTGACGAAAAATCACAAAACTCCAAGCTCTGGCTTTTAACGTGTTTGTAATTGTTTGTAGTAGCGTTTACTTCGTTTGTAGTTCTTCGAAAACTGACGAAAAATCACCAACCTCCAAGCTCTGGCTTTAAAATCGTTTGTAGCTGTTTGTAGTAGCGTTTATTTCGTTTGTAGTTCTTCGAAAACTGACGAAAAGTCACTAAACTCCAAACTCTGGCTTTAAAATCGTTTGTAGTTGTTTGTAGTAGCGTTTATTTCGTTTGTAGTTCTTCGAAAACTGACGAAAAGTCACTAAACTCCAAACTCTGGCTTTAAAATCGTTTGTAGTTGTTTGTAGTAGCGTTTATTTCGTTTGTAGTTCTTCGAAAACTCACCAAAAGTCACTAAACTCCAAACTCTGGCTTTAAAATCGTTTGTAGTTGTTTGTAGTAGCGTTTATTTCGTTTGAAGGTCTTCGAAAACTGACGAAATGTCTCCAAACTCGAAGCTCTGGTTTTAAAACTGTTTGTATTGGAAATCCAATTGGTAAAAACAAAGCCCCTCCTTATCTTTTTAACTGTTGAAAATATCGAAAAAGTAACTCTGGCGTCCCTCTATCATTTTGTTCGAGGATTTCAGCAGACCAGACCGCACCCTTCTAGGTCGAAAACTAAAAATTTTACGGGCTGTTCGCCAATTTCAAAACGCACGTGACTTAAAACGTGACCTAACAAAGCCCTTTCATATCTTTTTAACCGTTGAAAATATCGAAAAACTAACTCTGGCGTCCCTCTAGCAAATCGTTCCTGGCGTCCCTCTAGCATTTCGTTAGAGGATTCCAGCAAACCAAACCGCACGATTCCAGCAAACCAAACCGCACCCTTCTAAGTCGAAAAATAAAAAAGTTACGGGCTGTTCGCCAATTTCAAAAGTCACGTGACTTAAAACGTGACCTAACAAAGTCCCTCTATATCTTCTTAACCGTTGAAAATATTGAAAAAGTAACTCTGGCGTCCCTCTAGCATTTCGTTCGATGATTCCAGCAAACCAAACCGCACCCTTCTAGGTCGAAAAATAAAATTTGTATGGGCTGTTTGCCAATTTCAAAAGTCATGTGACTTAAAACGTGACCTAACATAGCCCCTCCATATCTTTTTAACCGCTGAAAATATCGAAAAAGTAACTCTGGCGTCCCTCTAGCATTTCGTTCAAAGATTCCATAAAATATTGTTACTACAAACGAAAATCTATAAGAATTTCAAAAAAAAATTTGAATTTTGAAAAGTCGGGTGCCAGGTTCACATACAAGTAAGTGTCACTGTAGCTTCATTTATTTATTTAATAATAGTAAAATAATTCCGAAATTCGCTAGTTTCGAAACATCCTGTATTCACAGAGTATATTATCATTTTAGGTGTTAGCTTTTTGTCGTACATGTTCCGCCTGCATAATAAAGATCAGTCGTTCCCTGGTGCACTGGAGTTTTCGGCAGAGAGAATTTTTTATAAATATTTACTCGCAGGAGCATTCTTTTTATCATAACTCGCAATAAAAACTAAAGGCCCCGTTCATTTCCTCGCAGTTCTCCCCGAAGTACAGCGGACGCCTTTCGAACCTATTTTTTTGTCTCTACACTTTTTACATAGCTTTGTTTGTGCCCCAAAAGCGTAAAGAGGCTTGTCAAAAGATCATTTGTTTCGGATATTATCATTGTTCCCAAGAAAACTCCTATTGTTAAGGCTGTTGTAAGCAAGCATTAGTGAAATAAGAGATGTTCAGAGTGAAATGTAACGCTAAATAAAGATACCATTTATTCGAAGCTAAAGAACTAATCAAATTCTGTATACATCTGATGTCTGGTCAGGGCATTAGTCCGCAGAGCAGTTGTTTCCAGCAATGCCATCTGATTTAAAAAAAAACAAAGTTTGTTCTGCACTTTTTGGGTCACTTTTGAACTAATGCAGATGTGTACAAGATAGGCTCGTGGTTTATTAATAGAAATCTCAATGTTTTTTGGAGTACTACCTGTTTGAATCACCCAAACTGGAACACCCAGTAAAATTATTACAATTGTCGGGTTTTCAGGCCTCGTAGCAGTACAGCTAAGTGAAAATTTCGTTAGAATTTGACTTTGTGCCATTGAAGAACATAAAGGAACGGGCCGAAGGCTCGGTTATATAGAACGTTAAATTAATTATTCCTGCACTCAATTCCAATTATCGTTTAATTAGTGACTGTAAGTTAATACTGGGTTGTAAATTAAACGTCGACAGTAAGTGGCAAATTGGCAGCGATTGATCTACACGTCTATGGATATTGCGAAGATATTATTCTGCTTTCATAATTTCACAGCTTTGACATCTTTACGTAAAACATACTCATTTGTTTGAGGTAATTTAACTAAATTCGGTTTCTAGACATAAGATATCCTCTATCTTTCACTGCTTTATGAGAGACAGAGAGAATGTTCGTGGTGAAGATACGAGTCGATGTTGCGTTATTAAAATTTATATTTTTTCATTAGAAATTGTATGTGCTCCTAATTCATGTCAAAAGGTATATTTCTTAGGCGCAACTCCTTGCGAGCAACGTCCTACTTACTTCTGGCATAGTCCTTAGCCGCCTTGTTATCTATTTATGCTACTTGGAAGCGCTGGCCTGTATTACTATCCTTTGTAATCCTTTCACAGGCACCGAAATTCGATCGCGTGTATTTTTAGAATATCGCATTACTGTTGAACGATTTGTTTTAACATGAAATTTATTTATTTATTGTTGCTTGCAATTTCCGAATAATTCAGCATGATAATTTACGATCGGATCTGATGTTAGTTTAAAACAAAATTGGAAAGTTTAAATTATTTGGAATAAATTAAAAGGGGTTTGTTTAGACACGGTGTTTTTTTTCGTATACAATAAATTGATGGAAAAAACATCAGATATGGCCGCTATCGTTTCGTTTTTAATTATACGGCGTAATAAAAATAATTAATGGTGTTGAGACGGACGTAAACAAAATATTTTTAGCTTTGCAGTTTGTTCTTCATTAAACCCAGTAAAATATCATCCAGAATTGCGGAAAACACGAGGTTTTAAAATGCTCTGATCTGATATATCAAAAAAGACACATTAGAGAATAATAGTTGTTGTATTATGCCACTTTTGCACACTATAAATTAGTTTTCATAAAGCCCAGTACCTAAATGACAAAAAAAAATTGTAAAAAATTCGGTTCAGATTGAAACTAATAAACAATTTTCTTAAAAAACAATATTTTTATGTAAAAAAATTCAGCAAATGATATTTTTTATGTATAAAGTTTATTTTAATGAGAATCAAGTGTTTTAATTTACTTACCTGTTTTAAAATATATGTTATTTAATGTTAAAAAGTAATACTATTATGCATATTACATCCAAAAACTCGATTCTCATGTTTTTTAAAAAAAATTGTTTATTGGTACCATTGTGAAAAATTATTTCTTGAAAAAATGCGAGAAAAATTTTTTTTTTTGAAAAGTACTTAATAGTTTTCTTTTTTTATAGCAAATTCAAATTTCGCTGGTTTTTTGCAATTATTTAAGCAAATGGATTTTAATTTAGCAGGTCTCAAATGAAGCGTTAATGAAAATCTATAAGTATAAACAAAAGTAGAAACTCCTGTTGGAGAACGCCTTTTAATACAGCGAAAAAACTCAATTTTTGATAATTTTTATATTATAATATTTGTTTAAACAATGATCTTGTTGTTTTAAATCGATACTTTTTGGGAAATATTATTTCTATTTGCCTAAACTAACGATTAACCCAAGATTCAATCTGAAACGAATTACCTGTATTACAAATTTTATTTACTGGGCTATATAAGTACACAATCAAGATCAAGAAAATATTTTTCGTGCCGTTTTTTATAATTCTTTCGTATTCTTTATTGTTTAGCGACATAATAGACTTTTTTAACAAAAGTATTTTTTAATAACCTATGGGATTCAGGTCTGGTAATTTAGGCGGCCAGAATTGACCCACCTAAAAATATGCTAGCTTCAAATCGACTACCCTGGGACCCTATATTTATTTGACCCAATAATTTTATCCATAGCCACTTGATTCTCTACATCTACTTAGGAAACACGCTGTATATTATAGTTCGACAAACAATCGAAATTATGAATGTCATTCTCATTTAATTTATGAACAAAGTAACAGGAATTTTATGGGAAAGTCACCATTTAGTATTTAACAAAAGATAAAATAACAAATAATTTGAAAACATGCCGAATCGTTTATAAATTAGCCAGCGGCGTAGAACCCGTTTCCAAAAAAAGGTCCCATTTACGAAAAAAATTATTGTTTTTAGGTAAACGAATCCTCATAAAACGTATTCCTATTTCAATGTCTATTTATCTACATATTTTTTACTAATACCTCTCTGATCAACGGAGCGTATGTTGTGGGGGGCGGGGTGCCTTCGGGTGTCCCGGTGGGAGTCTCTGTCGTGGCATCTGGCTGTTGTGTGTTGGGGGCACTTGTCGTCGATCGGTAGGCGCGTGTTTTGGACTGGTGGTCTCCAACAGCAGGCCACCCTTTACCTGTAAACATGGAGGACACTTAGCCGAGGTCGGCGACACTGCAATTTACAGGGCATAATGTCATTAATTAGGGTAGACAATTGGGGGGAAGGGGGGCGGGATAAGCGGGATAATATCTCAAAGGGTAGGTGAAGTGTGCTCGACAGCCACACACATATTAAACTAAAGCGTTTAGGAAATTATTATTGGCGGTATTATCCGGCTTAATTTTAATTTAATTTTCGTTTAAGAATAGTTTCTGTCCGTCCATCGTTGTGTAGTTGCTTTGTTATAATCGAAAGAGAGGTAAAAATCCACAGGGCGCAATTCTGGCCTTCATTTATTTTATTGCGTCTTTTTTTAATTAAAGATCATTTCTGTGTATAATAAAGTTGTTAATCAAGGTAGCTTGAAGAGCATTTTATATAAATTTTGAATTGAGGCTCTTCTTCAACCACTTCCTGATCTCTAAAATAGAGCTCGTGGGCGAGTAGGTTCAGTTTTAAAGTAACCAGACACGGTGTACATGTTTTAATTCCTGCGGTATCTTGGTCCAAAATTAATTAGCCGACTGGGTAGATTACATTTGGCTGGGGATTTGCATACTGATTACGTAGTCCGTACAATCTGTTTTAGGTATTAGTGTAATTTGCAGATCCAAGGAGGCACAAAGTAGCGCTGCCTGCGCTGTTCTTTTGGGAACAAATGAAATAATGAATAAAACAAATACGGTTTGTTATAAAGTTACGTCGTTTTTTTCATTCTTTCATTTTTATTCGCACTTTTAACCTGTAAGAAATAGACAGGACTAATTATTTCGGGAGATACGTACCGATTTTGACGCAGAACGTGCCTCTCATGGCCGTTATGGCCGACGTTTGCATACAGGCGGCCCTGTGGAGCTCGCAGTGGTTCGAATAAATCCGTCCGTCTGACCCGCACACGGCCCTACGGTGAGATGGACACTGCCTTTGGCAAATGCATTTCGCCTCTCCTTTTTCTACCACACACTCCCTCCCCTTCATGCAGTACTGGACGAGGCAGGGATCTGGAAAGAATAATAAATAATGTATCCATCCAAAAGATTTTCGTTAGTCCACCCTGTACATTTATACAGCTACAAGCTCTATGACAAACTTTGACAGTTGGTAGTTGGGTTAATTTCAAATATTTTTTCTTATACGAGCATAGTTTCGATTCGTATTTGTTTAGAAGTTACAACCATTTTAAAAAATATTACTTCTTATTTCAAAATAGCTTGATAAATAAAAATGATGGTTTCATTGTCAGTAATTACAATAGGGATTTTTTAAGCAATGAAATTACTTTTTTTCATTTTAAGAACAGAGAAAATGAGAACGAGCACGATCTTTTCCCAACATCAGTTTCTTTAAACTTACACTCAACTAATTGCATTTCAATTGCTCTGAATGATTCATTGCGAAACTTTCCGCAAGGCACTTCAGTAATTAGCAGAATAAATTGGCTTTTACCGTTTAAAGAAGCGCTAATAATTTTTTATGTTATTAGGTCTAATTGAAATAAGTTCTTGTATAAAAAAAATAAAAACAAGCATTTAGTCACGTCATTTTATTTTCGTATTCTTCTCAGCAAGCCCTTTGATTTGATACCCATATCATGGGGGTGCATAAAAAATAACTGGCCCGCCATTTTTGGGAGTCCGCCATATTGGATTTAGAATGACGTCACTTAGCTAACCATGCATTGTCATCCAAACTAAACGTGTATTGCAAAATTTCAGCTCAATCGGTTAGGGATAACCTTTAAAATTCAGTTGCAAGATTTGACATATCAGTTACCGATATCGCTGTCACTGGTTTGATTTTTTCGGTGGTACCAAATAATTTAAGTTTTTTTTTTATAATTTTATAAACATTCGTTCATACGAGCTAGAAGTTTCGTTGTTTCGTCCGCGGTACTCAAATCAGATAAAATTTTAATTAAAGTGAAAACTTTCATAAAATCTTCCGAGAATAACTATAAATATTCATAGCCTCCTGCCCAGAACTAAGTCTGGGTTTCACGATAAATTTCCGCGAACGACAGGGGATAAACATATTATTTAATCTTCTGTTTTTATATAACGTATTTGTGTAGGTATAATCAGGATTTGCTTTGTTTTACGTAACAGGCGCTGTCCTGTTAATACCGCTTAATTCTGTTCTCTAAACTTTTAGTTTTTTTTATTTTATGAGTATTCACAAGTCGTAAGTATTTCATTTATACTACCTTATATCTAAAACCATTGATCCCGTAAAATGGTATTTAAAATTAGTAATAATCACAATTGTTAAAACTTATTGGGAACCTCTGGAACATAAAGACAAGTGAATACTTGTGGTCGTAGATAGCGCGCCTTATCCTTTTTTGTTTATTTTTTTTTTGTAACAGAAAATTTGCCAGTTTAATTTTGGGTTACTTGTGTTAACTTTCATTACGGAAACAGATAATTATTAGTGAACAAATATTTTATTGAAATCATATTTTTTTTTTTTGGATTCTTATTCTTGACTGTGTTTTTCAGTCAAAAGATAGTTTTGACATATGGAACCGTTGATAAAACCTGAGTAAACACTTGTAACAAGAGCAAGTCGAGCTATCAACAGTCAGCGGTTCTAAAAATGTTTCTTTATGTTATGGTACGGTGATAAGTTGGTAGGTATTAAAAAACTTTTTATTTGCAATAAATATTTCTTTCGTCGAATGTCGTCTTCAAGTTTGTAATCAGCTTGCACATATCATATATCAAATTAGGTACTGATGCTTCAACTTGGTCTAACATTTTTTTTATAGAACTTCATTTTATGTCTCAAATGTAACTTGTGTCAATGACTCTATTGAACTTCTGTTAGATTGTATTAAACTTACTTTTCGTATTAATAACGAAGTCGTTAAGCAGTGAGGAAACGATTTGAAAACCCCCTTTCACAATCCTCGTACATAAATTATACGAAGTAGGGCTTTGCGGCACACACCGTCGTCTACATGTTACACCTTATCTAGGATGTAATTTACTCTCTAAAGAAAATTGTTATCTCGATCTGAGCCCCGGTGAGCATTTAGCTGACAAACATGTGGGAGACAACTCTGGGTAAATTCAGTTAGGCAAAGTAAATTTAGCTACCGCCCAGAAATTGTCCCGAATTTTCAGAATTCGCTCACAAAGGAGGGCTTAAAGCCAAAGTTAATTACTACCTGAGTGGCAATGAATTAATAAATTAAGATTTCGTTAGGGCTTGCTGCGTTATCCCTGTTACCTTCAACTTGTAACTTGGTGTAAGAAGAGCTAGAGGGATAACAGAGTGTTACTGATAGTGTTTTTTTTTTAAGTTTACTTTAAAGGTATTAGACACTTAAATTAATTTTAAAAATTTTCCAAAAAACTAATGAGAAAAATTAAAAGGTCAAAAGAATTTCCGTCTGTCAAAAATCACGGAACAATTTCGGAAATTCTTTTGACCCTTTAATTTTTTGCAATAGTGTATCTATTTTGCAAAGTTTAATATAAATTCGAATTTTCTGATTAAAGTTTTCAAATAATATGTGTTTCCTCTTTGATGTAATAATAATTCGCGCCATAAATATTATTTCGTTCAGTGACACAAAGTGTGTTGCTGACATTCAATGAATATTTTCTAAAATATGTTTGAATTGTTGTAACGCGCAATTTCAATTATTACAATAAAAACTAATTATTATTTCAACGAGGGCAATAACAGAATACTTCATTATTTCAATTAAAAATCGCTGTTTTAGAGCACTCGTCAGAATCAAGTGCAAAAAGGGATGGGTGTATTTATTTCTGCATCGGTTTGCTTTGATCAGTCCATTGGATGGCGTGTACTATTATACTTTCAAATAGTAACCTGGATTCATCTAGTTGTTTTGCATACAAATTTGATTCTGCTCGATAATTAAAGGACTCTTTTTATAAAAAGGGAATATCTAATACTCTGCATACCCAGCGGGATGTAATTTTAAATTATATTGATGTATTTTAAGTATTATACGAGCGATATTGGATCTGTGTTCGGCAGACTCTGAAAATTTGTAATACCTACCCTACATAGAATATTAATACCTCTTCTGATTCGCTTATATACAAGGTGATTCAGTCATTAATTTTAACCACGTATTCAGAAAGCCTAAAAAAGATAGAAAATTGAAAAAAAATTACTAGACCTTTTAAAAGATAAGCAATGTGGCCTTTAATTCCCGGTAATTTAGCGCCCTACTTAGCAACACATTTTATAAGTGGGAACGTGCCGGCGGACCTCAGAGCGTTCAAACGTTGAAGAGAAACAGCGGATTTCCCCGGTCGTCTTTTTTCGATATTGGTACTATATTATTTGTGTTTATCTTTAAACTTGTTCTAATGTTTGGTTTGCTATAAAGCTATTATATTCTAGTCATTTTGTGTCATAAAACTGCACAAAAATCATAATTCATATTTTTTTATCCGGTTGCAGTCAATACGTCATACTTACTCGTTTCTAGTAGTGTGATATGTGTTGTTTCTGGAGAATCTGAAGTAAGGGAATCTCTGTGGTGTCTTGAACGCTGAAAAAAAAGACATTAGATTAATATTTTCTTGCAGCAACAATAATGTAAATGTAGTTCGGTAACGTCCAGTAGGTAGGGGTTCGTAAGTTGTATTTTTCATAAACCCCATTTTTTGCAAGTAGAACAACATATTAAAATGTACAGGCACATGTTGAGGAAAAACGTGTTATTACCTAATAAATTATATTGCAAAAAATGCTTTTTTAAGGATTCAGGAATAAACATAAATTCGAATCGGTTCAAAAAGTCTAAAAACAAACGAGCTCTTAAAAAAAGTAAAACTTTAATATCTCTGGCTGTGTGGGCCTCAAAAAAATAGATTTTTTTAAATTATTTATAAATAAAGAGTAGAAGCAGATAATCCTTTATTTAAAAACGTTACGCTTATGGCACATATCTCGCTTAATATTAAAGATAGATCCTAAATCCTATACCATTGTAAACCCCATAATGTCTTAAGAGAATTTGTAAAAGTGTAGGTTATTTTATGAGAAAAAATCGAGTTGGTATCTCTCGAAGACGACATTGACTCGTTTTACTTGACAGCAGAAACAAATTCTTTGTGAAAAATTAATGATAAGTCATAACTTTTTCGCACATACTTCTATCCTATCTAGAAGTATGTGCTTTTTCGACATCTTTAAAGACAACGACATTACAGTTCTATCTAAAGTTTTCGTGTGCACATTTTTATGTATTATTCGTTTTCATACAATTTAATGAAAATTAGAAAAGAGGATTAGATCCGAATAAAGAAAAATTGCGTTATCGTGACTAAATCTTCCATAATTTGACCATCTTTATACGCAAGTAATAGATAAGAAAACATTTGGGCCCAGAATAAAAATTCAAATATCTCTGAGGTATACACAACTGGTCACCATCAGACATTAAATATATTCAAATGGATACGTCAAGACTTTGCGTGCCCCATTTTTCCCTTTATCACTCTTTGATGTGAACTCAAGTGAGTAAAAGTTATATCGTATAGAACTTTTTGTTTATGTTGTATTCCAGTTTGTTTGTGCCCATATCCTTAGATGTCATATTCTGGGGAGCACGTACATCAAAAGGACATGCAGACTTTTTGTAAATGATACATGAAGGCTTCGGGCAGGAATAATAAATAAAATAAAGGGCAGAGGTATGTTTTGATCCTCTTTGCTGCATATAAAAAACTCATAACGGTAACTAATAAGCGTTCGTGTTTTAAATTTCTTCTGCGTCTGGGTTTGTATTAAATTTTTTGTTTTTTACGACCCGCCGAGTTTTAGAGGCTAATAACATTTTTCTACTTTCATTAAGGTACGAGTAAGCTTTGATAAAACTTTGCATAGTAATGTCTGGACCAGTAATGAATTATACCCCGTGTCAATTATCACTAGCTATTTGGATGAATATCTACCGACATACACGTGTAACACCCATGTCAAAAACGAAAATGACCTTTCAACATTTATCGAGATCATATGCGCATATCTAAAATAGTCAAAGTTTTTAGTAGATTTTTAGTAATCCCAATAGGTACATATCTGCCTCTGATCTGAAGCGTCGCATCGATCAATTTATTCGATACGTATCTAACGGTATCCTAATGCCTGGCCTGTCAGCCTGGCGTGCCGGTGAACAATCCAGGTTTTTTGCCGAAGGACATTGGTCGTGCATTTTATTGTCTCTTGTGCGAACCTGAGTGAATTTGAAGCTTTGTTTGGTCGAGTGTATGGCACGTGTTTTTATGGCAGTCAGTAGCATTGTGTATTGTGAGCATAGAGCGGCACACGGTTTGACCATAGTTTATTTGACTGTCGCCACAAAGCTTCCTTAGACCTTTTTTGTTAGATGCTCAAGAAAAACTTTTTTAAGTTACGTCACATTTTTTTAACCCACTTTCAATTCGTGGTGTAGTTAAAAATTTGGAAACACTCCACCGATTTATTGACAAATGACAGTCGTGCGAATAGATTTGAAAATGTTTCGTTTTTTTTTTCCGGAGCTTCAAGGTTCTACAGCACTATCCACCATCTGCCCCAACCCGAGTCCGATCCTGCCCCTCCTTCGCAGGAAATACTGCTGATTTAATCAATTTGGGAATTGATACACTGAATACTAATTAGCCGAACTTATGAGCGTCGGTTTCTCGCAAAGTAGGCACCGAGCGATTCAACTGTTGTGACTGATGGAGTGATGGACGTCTCTATGGTTACAGCCAGGTGAAAGGGGGCGGGTGGGCGGCTCGCGTCGCCGTCTCCGATCCACTTACGCCCCAATCTAATTAGTCTTGATGAATTTTCTCACTAAAAGCTCCCGAGCACTTTCGTGTTCCTGATGGTGTATTTATTTCGCAGTTGGCTGCGATGTGCGCCGGCGCTGCAAAAGGCCCGCAGAACCGGAAGAACGGGAAAAACCTTAAAAAAAGTCTTCCGCTATTTTGACAATAAATACACTGAGATAAATGTTTCTGTATTTTGAGGAAACATAAAATCAAATCAAAAACATATCTCGTTTGATACTTTCGCGTAGGGCTTCTCAGAAATGGAAGAATATCCAGTGAAATAAAATCATCCAAACGATGCCGCAAATAAATAATTCCATTCCACAAAACTAAACAACGCCTGAATTTAAATTGGTTCCGCTGTATGCATTACACTCCTTAAGCCAGGGAAGTTTAGAGTAAGGATTGTACAGCAAATCCTGCCCTGCACTCTAATTGGGGCCCGATGGCAGATAAAACCTTTTAAAGCAGTTTTAAAATTCGCCGGCAAAACTAATTAAAATAACAGAATCCAAGAGTGATGCCCACGGGATTGCAAAGTTGTTATTTAAGAGATGAGAGATCGCGAGATTCATTTTGATCTATTTGCAAAGGGAAATTCGGACGATAAATTTTAAGAGTTCTGACGTGAAAAAGTACAATTCTCCAGGCCCGATGTGCTCATTTCCAGCGACACATTTTCTCTATAGAAAATTATGTAAATCACTTTAACTGCGAATCAGATAGTGCCGAGTAATTTAAAAAGGCTCGACTTTCTCTCCATTCCATAATTTCATTTCTCCGACGGTATAATCAATTTTTTTGTCATATATTTATTTAACTGAATTTATATTTCCATCGGGGGGAATGAGAAATAAAATATATAATAGCGTTGAAATTCGTTCCACGGTGTAACATTATTTTAATTATAATTCGCGGCGCACTGTTGTGAGCTATAAACAAGTGTAATAATAATAAATAATCTGACTGAATCCAGTTTGTACAAATGATATCCAATATTGCAAAAATATTTTATTTGCTTTAATATTATATTTAAGCGGGTCAATGTAATAAATTTATTAATAATATATTTTTTTCATAGAAATATTCCAACAAATCGATTTACATATACAGGGCTGGAAAATCCACATGGTCCATCTGCCTTTACATGAGAGCGACAAAGTAAAGTAAAGAAATCTGTGCGATAGACAAGGATGGCTATAGTGAAGACGTTTCATAATCTGAATAGTCACCGCCCATTTCGGGTTAGAAGTGGGACTGACTATTCAGATTATGAAACGTCTTCAATGTAACCATCCTTGTCTATCGCACGGATTTCTATGACTTACTTTATCGCTCTTACGTAACTGCCGATGTACCATGGGGACTTTCCGAACCTGTATACTAATATTCCTTTATTGCAAATAGTTATGTGTACTTTATAATTAGAAATCGGAAATGTTAGGGCGGCTACAATGCGGTACAGGATTGGCTGTAAGCCGGATTCTTTTATATGTAATTTTATTCAAACAAAAAGTGACACATCATAAGAATATACAGGGTGATTTCACTTTAAATACATAACTTTTTTCTGTGGGACTCGGTATTCAAGATACAGGATGTTAAAGTTTACAGAAGAATATACAGGGTGTTTGGAAAAGTTGGTACAAAATTTAAGGGGGTGAAAATAGAGCCAAAAATAGTAAAAAAAATTCCTATAAAAATTGGTCCTCCGGAGCACCGTTACTGAAATATGGCCCTCCAAAGGAGTCTTATCATTTGGATATTTTTTAAAATAAATTTCTTTCTGATTAAGATAATGGAATGAAAATTGTATGTAATAATCATACCATAAGGGTCTTTGAATGCCATAAGTTTTATCAAAATCGGTTATAAATAAGGATAGTTTTGTAACTACTCTTAACAGAAATTTTTCGAATTTTTTTTATTCCTTTGAATTATCAAGCAAATTATATTTTTTAATGAATTGGACTTTTTTGAAGAAAAAATGTATCTACTTTTTTTTCGAATTCTGCGTGGTTCAGTCAGAAATAATTATTTTTTAAATAATGTATGGCTCAGAATAGTAATATTTGGGCTTGTTTTTACGTTTTATTGAATTTTCCTAATAAATTAATCCGTTTATTTGATCAAAACCTCCTGGTTTTAACCAGTGGCATACTACTAAAGCATCCGCCGTTTTTTGTAGAAATAATGTTAAATTCAGGTACTGTTACGATAAATGAATGACCTTCTACCTTCAGCAGCACGCCACTGGTTAATGGTACGAGGTTAACATTACATTCAAAAAAAGGTCTAATTAAGTGAATACGCTGTAGTAAATTTCATTCAAATCGTTCAGCGCAATATGAAGGCATGACAGAAAATATAAGTTTTTTTGGAAATTTGAACACCCTGTACCTCTGCCTCCGATATGAAGCTTCGCATCGATCAATTTATTCCGTGGTGGTGGTCCTTCTCGTAAAAGTAATGGGGACCGTTTTTTTTTTTGAAAATTCAATATTAATGAAGTTCCATAATCTCAATATTCTATTTCGCGTAAATAAATATTTTGTCACAACTTATTTTTTTCGCAGTCGGTAAACACTGACAAGTCTTAAGTTGTTTCAGTACACTGATGACTACCATAAAATATTTAATTTTGGTTTTTGTATAAAATCGTAGTAGTTTCAGCGAGATTTCCCACTAATTTATCCAGAATCCAACACCTAATCTAGCCTTGATACTAGGGACTGAAGGAGGGTTGTCTAGTTGGGGTAAAATAGATTTAATGTTAATTTCGACTTAGTTCAAGGCGTCAGAGTTAGGGCGGCGTTTTAATTAAATGCGCAGATGTAAAACCATTAGGAGTAGAATAGGCGACCGATTTAGTCCTATACAAGGTATTCCTTAAATCCGTAAACATCCAGTACATTAAAATAGAACTACATGATCTGTATTTCTGTTATCTCCTTATCTACCACCAGGCAGAAGATAAGATACACTGCACCTGTCCTTTTAAGGGGTCAATTTGTCAAGGGGTCAACTTGGCTAAACTTTAATGGCAACAAATAAAAGTTCCACTTTCGAGGTGCAGTAGGTTTAAGATTGAAAAAATCGATTTTCAATTTCTTATAACTCTGTTATGTCAGAGTACTAAATGCTTTCAAAAATGTTTTGTTTGTTCATCAGAGCTAGGTCTTGTCTCCGCATGCGGCACGAATCATTTTCAACTCTTACTGGCAACATGCACAATTGGTCAACCAACCAAGGATTTGACCCAATAAAATTGTTTATTAGAATATATCTTACTGTTAATGTTCTTTTTTACTTTTCCCTGTTGATACATTGCACGATATTCTTGAGATAGTTTCTTTCTCATTTGCAGTGAAATGCTGTAATAATTTACAAATATCTTACATCGTTGTCTAGTTAGTAAACAGTACCATGGTGACTCTGTAAAGGAGTAAATGTGAAGAACATGACTATAATATCTGGTAAATAGTTTATTATTTCCAAATTCTCAAGAACTGACCGCTGGAGGTTTATATCTCTTTTATTACGTTCACGAAGAGTAACCACGTCTTTCAGGGTAATTTTTAGTACGCTAAAGCAGTGAAATAAGTATATTACCGCCCGTAAATCACCGTTAAGAATAGACTATTTTATTTCACCGGACTTAACTGTTATTTAAATGTCGAGGAAAACTATTCTTTCGAGTTTCTATTCAAAATATTATTATTGTGTAACCGTTCTTTATGAAGACAAGTAGAATTAGAACATTGCTTTTCCGGTTTCAGTTCAGTTTTTTTCTGCGTTCAAGAATTTAAAACGGAATATTTAAAGACGGTTGAGATTATTCTACATGTTTTCTGTATGTTTCTCTGTTTATTTCATTCTTTAATTGTTGCTGAGCATTGTTAAGCACAATTGTTCTAAAAAGCAACAGTCCCATCAACCTGTCTTATATCGCGCTTTGTGGAACTAAGGAAAATTTGCGGTCAGTGAGAAAAACCCAATTACAGAGGAATGCAGAAATCCTCTGCTCTGCCATTTAGGAGGGGACTAAACACCAGAATTTATCGGTTAAATTTCCTGTTACAAATGAAATGAATGCCTGCCTCCAGAAACAGTGGCAGGCCATGCGATGTTTAGTAAGGTATCAAATAGAATTTGAGAACTGAAGCAATATTAGTTTCTTTCAATTTGAGAAGGATTTGACAACTGTTATGATATTTCTTTGTACTAATCATTGTTTCTTTATATCTGCAATTTAATTGATATATTTAAATCACAAGGACGGACAACGGCAATGCTTCCAAACGTTTCGTCTTTCTTAATTGTCTGCATCTTCCATCGCCACTTCCACAGAGCTTAGCCCGAGAACAACGAAGGAAGGTCAAATATTCCTAGGTTTATAGGCGTACTTAAATAAAGTTATCCTAATACGAAAACCCTGTTTTTGATGACGCTCTATAAATACATTGTTAAGATGTTCTGGGATGATCAAATTTTTCTTCTAATAAGTATTAATCTCGATAGATCGCCGCCTATGTTCCCGAACGTAACATTTCACGAGCAAGAATGAAATCTCGGCCGAAGCATCTCAGTTAGTTAGGTTTCGTTGTTTTAATTAGTTTCGCTGCCGCTTCCGAACTCCATCCTGGCAGTTCAAATTTGAGGCACTTAGAGGGGATTCCCGGGATTTATTCTTTCGCAGGCGATGGTCTGTCGTGTATAATTCGCGTGTAGAACGTTCAGAACTTCAGCGAAAAAACTAAAACAAAAACAACTTACTACTGGGAAAGGATTACTCTGCGGACTACAGCCCCGGACAGACTAGAATGTATGATTAAAATTAAGTTACTTTTCCAATAACAATTAACAACGACGACGATACATAATTGTCGCGCGATCGCTGATGTAGACTCAGTCTTAGCAAACAGTATCAAATATGACCTGTGTGAGTGGTAGTGTAACTTGATGAAAATCTCATTTGAGCAAAGCGAGTGCTTTACTACCGCTTTTATACATTCAGTCATAGAAAACCGTGGCGAAAATAAGCAGTACGAATATAAACTCTTTTATAACTAACATCTCGATCGGGAAATGTAGATCCATATCTGCATAGAGACCGAATTTAAAATGCACTTAGCGGAGTAAGTTTTTACGTCCGGAGTTTTTAAGGGGCGATATAAAATAAGAAAGTAAAGTGAATCGGTGTGTGTAAAAACCTTTTAATTTAACTTTTTTAAATTTATGGAAGCTGAAATAGGTTTAGGAAAGATTTGTTGGTAGTTTGTTACAGGAAATGAGTCTTTGACTCATAAAAATTTTTCGAATCTCGGAGTCCGGGGTCAATAATTCTGCGGTCGGGGTTCAATAAAACCAAGGTCGAAGGTTAGTGTGTCAGAATGTGCTGATAAACTTTTAAATGTTTAGCAGATATATGTCTAGAAATATAGATATAAGCCACAAAACGATTCAATTAATCAATATATTTAATACAAACTATTCCCACACTAACAAGATGAATCGCGCATATCCCCAACACTCGGTTTATACAGTTGAGAGGAACAGGCGACTGTTTGTATGAATATTAACAGGTGCAAATACACATATTAATTTAATGACGCTGTTTGTAATCCGGAGGAATATTCTCTAAACGCGGAGAACTCTCGAGTCGAGCGTTTCTGTTTATAACCCTCTTGGTCCAGCACAATCGACGCTATAATGAGTGTTCTGAACACGTGTAGTTTCGTCGTTAAAATACAGAGGATGGTAGTGGTATTTTCTTTTCATTCGGGTCCCCGCAAGGAAAAATATATAGTCCATGTAATCATTCAGTATAGTACGGAAATAGTTTACCCAATTTTCTTTTTCTTTTAATTTTCTCTGTAAATGTAGTTTATTCTCTGTAAATGTACCTATTAATAAAAATCTTAAAGACATTTTTAAGGGTTGGATAAAATACTCATCGCATATTTTGTGAAGGCAGAAAGTATTTCCGAATTTGAGAATACAGTGGATACCACCATTTCTTCGGAGGGAATATTATTTTTAAATTAATTAACCTTATTGGAAATTTCGATAAAATATTTACTTGGGAAACATGAAGCAGAACATTCCGCTGAGTAATAAAGTGAATTTACAGAATTTGAAGGGTCGTATTTTTTATATTTATTTAAAAAGCCGGCAACCAACTTTGCAAGTATCTAAGATAAAAGAGCATTTAGAATAGATACGAGTAGTACGAGATCCGTCAAATCGCTAGAGGCGCCATCTACTGACAAATACTGATACAATAATTGCACCGAGGCAAATTATTTAAATTCGGGCTAACCTTAATTGCAAAGCGCCTCATGTATTTCTAAAGATACCATCAGCACAGTAAAGTGCAACTGAAAGGTCTGTTTCTGCCGCTCCTGGCTTTTAGCATTGACGTCGCGACGCCTTTATCGCCTCCGGTGCTTCTCAACAGCGGCACGTCAGGAACTTTTAGACTTTCATTCGTAGAACTCCGACACGACTCATACATGGTGGGAATATGGGGAATTGTTTCTGTTTTATGACTTTGTAACTAGTAAAGTTTATGTAGTTTGGCGAAGAGTGATTGAGATGTCTCAAGGCAAATTATATCTCACATAAACGTTAAATATACAGCTTTTAGAACTTGTTCGGTATTATAATTGGGAACGAAAGTGACCTCCACACTATGTTTTGTCACGCGCCAGTCTACGGGAAGTTTTTCTGTGCAGCACTGGCTGGAGCTGATTTAATAACGTTGGTATCCATCATAGAGCGTTTCATTAGAGGAACTAAATTCCGATTTGGACGGTGCTAAACCCAAGTCTTTCATTAATTCAAACTGTATTCGGATAATTAATAGCGTATTCTGCTAAAACCGCTGCTTGCTTAATTTATCTTCTTGTTTTACGTATTAATATCGGAATTTTAATAGGTGACTACTTTATTATTTCCTTTCGCTAACTCCAGCTTGATTAATAGCTTTTAGAGCGTTAGTCAATAGATTTACGTCGTTTATGTTTGAGAAATATGTATATTCATTTTGGAAGAGGCCAAAGTGTTTATGTCAATGAATTTTATGACGCTTTCAAAACTTAATTCCCAGTTTTTCTTTATGGTGTACAAAATTTACCACCCTTAACTTAAGGGGCGACTTAATACAAACGCTAAAAAACAAAAACTATGGTTAATCGTAAGTACTACATTTTTGGTGTATTCAAAGTACATATCAGAACCAAAGTTTTGGTTTATAAATCGTTATTTAAATGCAAAAAGTTTGTAAGATACACAAGCCTTTAGTTGTGAAATATATATCGCCCTTTTCTTGCGGTACTTCATCTGATCTGACCAGTTTCATATAGTCCAGGGAACGAAGAGAAACCTCCGAATACTTTCGGATAGATTCGATTTTTAATGAAAATTTGGAATTAAACTTATTTCATCCTGTAGATGAAAAGTTTTAATTATATGCTTGATATGCGCTTCTTATTTTTAGGGGATGACTGTGGAAACTAATATGTTATCGTACATAATATTTAGCATCTATAGTGATAAATTCAGCTTGCCGAAACAAAAAGTCGCGAAATGGTAATTTCTCAGCTCTTTTTCCTGGCCTAAATGGTAAATTTCATATTGTCTATGATCATGTTAAAATTGTCAGTTTTTTTTTCATAATCTGAAAGTTCGAAAATCAATATAATTTCTACAAATATTCCTGATCGTTAAATGGTTTTTAAGATATTCTTTCTTCACTAGAAATACCTAAGTTTTGAAAAGTCCTGTCTACTGATGATCTAGCTGGGCGCACATTCCGAACAATGCAAATTAGCTGGAGTACGATCATCTCCTTCACCACTAAACTTGTTAATACTTCATTATTAGTTAGAAATTTCTAATTGTTGCGGTTCTGCGGAATATCCGCACACTATCGACGACAGCGTATAGAGCGTCTTTCGATGCGCCCGTAATTATACTCTAATTTCAAAACCTATTAATAATGGGTAAAGTTTGATGCATCCGATTTCGATACAAAATCCCAGAGAGCTATCCTTCCGGTCCGCCGTCTGTAGGTGTTGAATTGTAGTTGACTAATTGCGTTAGCCGATGGTAATTTAACTTCGCAACATTAAAGTTTCTTATATACAAAAGCTCTCAGGTCCGATCAAATTACTCGTATAAATAAAATATGGCGTAATCAGTAACGAATATAGTTGCTAATGTAGACGAATAAATGCATTTCATATTCAACCCACGTTGCTTTCGTAATTGATTAAAATTTCACAACTACAGAATGCAGCTTAAAACTGTAAGCTATTATGTATAAATAGAGTAAGAATAATATTTCATGATTTGTAATTCGAATAAAGTCAAGAAAACAAATTAAGTGAGAAGATTAGGTCGAGTAGAGTTAGATCAGAATTAGATCACCTCAGTTTAGTTCAAGTCACTCATAATTTAATCATGTCATATTAGTCCAGAAACCAAGGGATTCCCCTCCGAATTCTTTCGGATAGAATCAAACTTCTTCTGTTTATAACTTTTGATCTAATCAATATTTTTTGACGCTCAAGGGCTAGTTTTGTAGGTCTCTTGAAGGCGAAAAAAAGGTACCGTACTATTGTCTCGTGGAAATGAACGGAAAAAAGTTATGAGCGAAAAACGTGAATTTACGTAAAAATTATACAATTAACCAGCCTGTAAACAATCTTCCCCCCCATTTTTATGACTGTGGAAACTAATATGTTATTGTACATAATATTTAGCATCTATAGTGATAAATTCAGCTTGCCGAAACAAAAAGTCGCGTCCAACTCTATATTTCTTGGCCTATATTTAAGAAAATAAAATGGCGAACGTCTGTATCGAGAAGTGTTAGTAGGTGCAAGAAAGAATGCGATAGAACAAAAATATTACTGCATGAAACTTATAATCTTACATTTCTGAGCCATCTAAAAAGAAAACCCATATCGGTTCCATAATGAATATTACCTCTCTCACTATCCTTTGTCCTCTTCGAGTGAACTTAACTAAACCGATAAGGGGTCTCATTAGTGCCGTAATATGTAGATGAACTAATTAACTCCAGTAATGTAATAGGGATCGTCGTGGGTTCTCCGATCTGATTCAGTTTAATGTCTTTGTGTCCTACGGCTATTATCAATAACAACAATGTTGCCACCAGAAGGGGGTGTTTGGGACGGTGTTAGTAGGACCTTATTCAATTCCACCTGCTTCACGCTAATGGCGTCCATTGGTAGCGATAATAGATGTGTACAATGTTAGGTATTGTATTTGAAAATATCGAAATGTAAACGAGTCTCTTTTTTTGCGGGGACTTAATCTTGCATCTGTCAACGATGATTACTACGTTAAAAGCTACATTATAACATATACAGGTAAATTATCTTTAACTCTAAATAGGTAGGCTTCAACTATAGTCATTTACCTGATATAGTTGTTACGATATCAATTGGAACCTGTGAATCTTAAAGAACAGGATCATCTGCACTTTTCTTGAAATTTCTTCATATGCTTTAGCCATGATGTGTCTCGTAATTTATACTCGAATAGCCATTGGGCGAGTCCGGTGTATTGGAGACCAGTCCGCCTGATGTAGAATCGACGGCAGCGCGCTGGTCGTCAAAGCAAACCTGTATTGGTCCACTAGGTCGTAAATAATTTTTTGCATGGTATTCTACATATAATTGGTTTGGTGTCAAACGCCGTTCACGTGGTATATTTATTGTTGGTATAATACGTATTATTAATTATTAGTTTATATTAATATTTGTTCATATCGTAATCAGTAAAGGGTAATAGTTATTAAAATAAATATTGTATGTAATTATTTAGTAATTTAGCATGGCTTTCTGGAGACCCTTTGAAACGGAAGATAACGAAATAACCCGGGAAAATCCCCAAATAGTCGAGTCGGTTTTTGTCCAAAGCGTCGAAACAAACTCAGAGTTTAAAAACAAAGATTTACACGTACCGAGTCAACGTATTATTTTAAATATATAACGAGCGTTCAAATAAAAACGTGGTCAAGTTGGTTCTGAAAATTTGGACGTAGGGCGTAGCGTATAGCAAATGAATTTAAACGTCATCTGTCAAAGCGCTATATCGCCGCTATCAATTTGAATATTTTCGTTTTAAAAAGCGTTTAAAATGGTGTTTTCTCAAGAACAAAAAGTGTTTATCATAGAGTCCTACTTTAGAAATGGACGTAAGATTGATGGAATATGGAAGTATTCTATTGAGGAATGTTTCATAGAATTTCAAAATCAATTTCCCGGCGTTGTTGAGTACAAAATTTTTCAAAGTGCAGTTCAGCGTTGTGTTAATGTTTTTCGTGAAACGGGCAGTGTAACAAGAAAAGAAGGAAGCGGCCGACATAAAAAGCGGACTGAAGAATTAAAAGATAATGTCCAACAAATAATGGAAAATGCGCCAAGAACTTCTGTACGTGTTTTAACACAAATGGTGGGAGTATCAGTCGGTACCTGCCACACAGTGTTAAAAAAAGATTTGCGTTTGTTCTCCTATCGTTTAACTTGTCAGCAAGAACTTCATGAAGTTGATTTTCCGCGACAGGCTGTATTTTGTGAATGGTTTTTAAACAACTACGGTGAACTTCATAATATCACCTTTTTTTCTGATGAAGCCTGGTTTCATTTAAGTGATTACGTAAACTCACAGAATATGAGAATGTGGTCTTCTGAAAAACCAGATAACTTTTTTGTCGAGGGCCCTCTACACGCTCAAAAAATTGGAGTTTGGTGTGCTCTCAATCGAAGGAGGATTTATGGACCTATTTTTTTAATGGTACTCTTACTGCGCACAGGTATAGAGAAGAAATTATCGCTCCTTTTGTTAACCAGCTGGATTTTTACTTTCAACAAGATGGCGCAAGGGCACATACGGCAGGCGAGACGATGAATATGTTGAGGGAAGTTTTCCAAAATCGATTAATAAGTCTCAATGCTGAACATGAATTTCCACCAAGGTCATGTGATTTCTTTTTGTGGCCTTACCTTAAAAACACTATTTTTGAACTGCCTATTCCTGATTTAAACCTTCTGCAGGCTCGACTTATAGACAAGATTCGTGAAATTAACAATAGATACCCCAAGCATCTTAGAAAATGTCTTTAATTCTTTGAGGAACAGGTGTGAAAAGTGCTTGGAACAAGGAGGAGGACACTTTCAGCAGCTGCTTTAATTTATTATTATAACAAGGAGGGGGACACTTTCCGCAGCTCCTTTAATTGTTTGTTATTGTTATCACGATTATTCTTTAAAATAAAGTTATATAGTCATTAACGTTATTGAAACTGACAGCTGCTAGAAACGAGGTTAAGTTGGTCGCTATAAGCTACTCCCTACGTCCAATGTGTCAGAGCCAACTTCGACCACGTTTTTATTTGAACGCTCGTTATGAATGTTTAAAGAGAGAAAATAGTGAACAATGTGATAAAGAAATTAGGAAACGGATTAGCGAATTATCTAAGACATCAAAAACGACAATTTATCGCGTAATTAAAGCGTTATTAATCACGGTACAAAGAAGAAACGGAAAAATACAAAATTAAAGAATATTGACGAGTTTACCAGAGATTTAATACGGCGCACAATTTATATGAAAAGAAAATAAAGTTCCTACTTTAAACATGATTCGAGATAAATGAAGCGATTATCCTGATTATAATTATACATCTTTAGATACTTTAACTACATGTTTTATTACAATGCGGTTTTAAACATAAAAAACTTGACAATCGTATGGTAATTATGGAATCACGACGGATAGTTGCACTTCGGGAAGATTATTTGCAAAAAATTAGAGAATATCGTCAACTAAATAGGAATATAGCTCGGAATATAGTACTTCTAGACGAGACAAGACAAAATTTTTCTGTACGCCTATGGATTCCGTAGAGTTTATGAGTTAAATGTTTTTATGCGGTTACAACTGACTATACAAGTTATGTATGACAAGTTATCTAGTTACTTTTAGTGGAAGAAATATTAGAAATAAATGCACCTATAGCAAAACTTTCTTAAGGATCGATTTCCCTCAGTTCTTGCCATCGTTCCACCAACAACACATCAGCCATCTTATGTTCGACAACTGTTTAACCGTGGGCGGGTGCGTTTTGTTATAGTGACAGCAGCTATCAAGCCATCAACGGCAAACAGCGGCCACAATTAACTTCCATCCCGTGATTCGTTCGAATACTTGTTGGGCCCCGGAAAGTTTATCGATACCCTAGGGCCGGCTAAATAGCCGCTGCCTGCAGCACGCTCTCCTATTAATGTCTTTACAAATTACAAGGCGAGATTGTGGATCTTTATTGGGGATCCTCCGTGATAAAGGTGCCGTTTGCTGAATAGAGGCAACCCGGAGACGGAGGAAAATATACAAAGAACGTTTATTAAGGTGTCGTGCGGGTCAGATTAGGGCAGATACGAGTGAATTTAGTGCCGTGTCCTACTTGTTTCGTAGTTGAAAAAAGTTTCGTGGGGAGTTTCGTGTACATGATGTGGGTTGTCAGGCAAAGGGAAACTCTTGCCC
Source organism: Anoplophora glabripennis (assembly GCF_000390285.2). Classification (NCBI taxonomy): domain Eukaryota; kingdom Metazoa; phylum Arthropoda; class Insecta; order Coleoptera; family Cerambycidae; genus Anoplophora; species Anoplophora glabripennis. The sequence continues at coordinate 446,370 of NW_019416251.1, forward strand.
ATTTCTCTTATTAATTATTGCCAGAAATATTGAAAAATATTTTGAAATAAAAACAAATTCTTCGAATACTATTTCAGAAAGCATTTAAATAAAAAATCAGCTCTAGAATATAACCAGATGCTAAAAATCAGCCTCAGTCATTATTATGCACTAAAAATTTCACGTACGTACTATCCAGGCACTTCCACTCCGGCGAAAGCGAATTTTACGCATCGGCACGGCACAAAATTAGAGAGGCCATTCCCGAAACATCGAAATCTAGATTTATGGCAGGGTCTGGTCACGTTGCTGGTGTAATTCATGCATAAAATTAAATTTTAATCAACACCAGTCGATTTCGCCAAATGAGAAATAGCATCGTAAATCGCGAATTAGTTTTTACACCGCCGTTCTATCAATTATTGGAACAGAAGCGTCGATGCTGCAACGTCAGGCTTTCTATATCGGTTAATTTTCGAAACGGTATAATGGGGGCAAAAGCATAATGCCGATTGTGTGAAATATGTTCATTATCAGGCACTATTGGTAAACTGCTATTGTGTTCTTTTGACTAAGCGTTTTCGTCGCTCTTAGTCTCATCGTTCGTAGGTTTACCAAATTCCTGAAATTATCTCCAAAACATAGCCGATCCGATTCAGTATTACTGTGGTTTTCATGGTACTCTTATTACTGAGATTTATTATTCATATTATTATTCTTACAAGTGTTCAAAATAGTTCTTTGAATAGCAATGCAGGGTTAAGGATTTCAATTTATGGTGAAAAAGGTATTAGCAGCTTCTCGCTTGTATGCAAAATGGTCTTCTGGTATCTATCTGGACAATTTCGACTAAATGTTCGAGATTACCTTAATAGAGTTCAAGAGGTAGGGTAGTTTGGAACTGGAGGAAAAGAATCATGGTTATTAGGACGTTATCGCTAAATATTAAAACTTGAATCAAATGTCAATGTGCTCACAGCTAAACTAAGTGGAGCAGTATTTCTGTTTAAATAATCCTTTACTGATTCTGGGTAAATGGGCGCTGCTTGAGATTCTCTTAAAATCTAGATCCTTCGCAGGAGCCATCTATTATGTATGGGAGTTTTACGATTTAGTTTGATCGTTTTTGCTATCAAAAGCCCCTTACTTTAAAAGTATTCATTGGAATAATACATAGATATAACTAATAGTATTCAAATGAATCTGTTCGCGTGAAGAAATTTCTCAGAGAAACAGATAATCTTTTACACCAATTAGTTTATTTCATTTATCATTTTTATTTGGACAACCCGAATATACCTACTATGAGAGTATCTATTTAAAAATTGCATATTATTGATACAAAATCTTTCTTCGTTTTCGTGTTTAACGAAAAAGGGGTTCTCTGGGGGAAATAAGACTCGGAATTTTAGTATTTATAGGGCATTAACTGCGTTTCGATAGAAATATATTAACAGGATATGAAATTCCCTCAAGTGAATTTACGATACGATGTGAAACGCACGTAGATAGGAGAGTTGTATAAGTAAAATTACTAAACTTACTCTCTAACAAGCCATTCGATTTGTTCCGATACATCAAATTCTACCATGGAACATTTAATCCAAAATCCTGTTGCTCGAGATTGGAGTGAAGTTATCCACACATTTCCAGCCACGATTTATGACACATGGTACATTGAAGGTGGGATAGATGAACCCGCAGATATGGGCGGGGCAAGACATGCGCATGCGCTGTGTGCGCAATAGACGCAGTATGTAACTAATTAATCATTCTACGGTGAACTCGGTGATATCAAATACGCCTATATAATTTACTCAATACATGGGTACAGCGAGTAACTAAATTAGTTAAATCACGACAGGATGTCTTTGAAATATTATAAATATAATAACGAATTAGCGTCATAAAAGAAAATTATTTTCTAGAGTTGTGTTTACGTTGCCAAGTGCACGCCCGGAAAATCTATAAATATAGACCACCAAGGCAAAACATTGTAACCAACATCAGCTCCGAGTAGCATCCCCCTGAATTATTTTAAATATAATAAGGAATTAGCGCCATAAAAGAAAATTTTTTTCTCGAGTTGTGGGAACGGTGCCAC
>NW_019416251.1:454415-467953 GCF_000390285.2 Anoplophora glabripennis
TTATGGCGCTAATTCCTTATTATATTTAAAATAATTCAGGGGGATGCTACTCGGATCTGGTGTTGGTTACAATCATTTCCTTTGGTGGGGTAGTAGTACGGGGTGTATATTTATATATTTTCCGAGCGTGCATGTGGCACCGTTCCCACAACTCGAGAAAAAAATTTTCTTTTATGGCGCTAATTCCTTATTATATTTAAAATAATTCAGGGGGATGCTACTCGGAGCTGATGTTGGTTACAATGTTTTGCCTTGGTGGTCTATATTTATAGATTTTCCGGGCGTGCACTTGGCAACGTAAACACAACTCTAGAAAATAATTTTCTTTTATGACGCTAATTCGTTATTATATTTATAATATTTCAAAGACATCCTGTCGTGATTTAACTAATTTAGTTACTCGCTGTACCCATGTATTGAGTAAATTATATAGGCGTATTTGATATCACCGAGTTCACCGTAGAATGATTAATTAGTTACATACTGCGTCTATTGCGCACACAGCGCATGCGCATGTCTTGCCCCGCCCATATCTGCGGGTTCATCTATCCCACCTTCAATGTACCATGTGTCATAAATCGTGGCTGGAAATGTGTGGATAACTTCACTCCAATTTGCTCGAGTATAGAGCCTTAGGGAAATGCTAGTTTATGTATGGATATACTTTAGTAACCTCTCTCGCAATAAATATTCCAGCCCGGTTGGTTGGATATTCAACCTTTACGTGGAAATGTATATGATGTGCTATTAAAAAATTGCGATGAAGTTATATTTTCAACAAGGCGTGTTATTTAAAGTCGAACGAATCTGTTCTCTCTAAAATAAATATCGACCCACCAATATTTCTTTTGAACCTTAAGGGGGGCGTTTATATGCGCAATTTTTTGTCCTGCATTTTAGAAAACCTAAACAACATAAGTTTTTTTCTATACTATAAACATAATCACACCCCGAATATTGTATGAATGTTTTATTGTCTGTTTTTTGTCTCTATAGGAGATCTACTCCTTACATTGAAATTAGTTGTTTCTTAACTGTCAACCTTACTCATCTAAAAGCCTCTTGTGTTCCCATGATGTGGATGTGTCATTCCCTCTCGACTCCGGCAGTTCTCAACATGTTTTTTGTTAAGGCAGATCAAAACTTATTTTTTATTTTACCAGAAAAGTTTAAGTAGTAATACCTAAAAACTTGAAATAATAATATAGGTGTATACATCTCCTGTATATTAAATTAATAGTAACAGTGTTAGATCATTATCTTGTAAATCTGCATATAAATTGCTAAGGCTGCGATGAATAATTATTTTTATGACAAAAGATCTGTTAATCCTCTTTTAATTACCATCGAAAGGGCCTCGTTTCCGCCGTCGTAGACACTCGCTTTCACTCCCATATTTACATATTTTACTTAAATTTAATCATGTTCCCGGCTTGTACTGAAATTAAAATGTTTCGTCCTCATATATGCTGAATCCTAGAATTAAAATGGGTGCGGTTGAAATTTTAATTATAATTTATTATAGTTCCGTTTAATTGCTTCCGTTTGTTATGGCCAAAAGCCGATCGCCGGTAACACGTTTGGTGATAAAATTAACAGCTCGTTCGAGTATTTATACCAGTGGTTTCCCTGGGAAATCGACGGAATCGGCATTAATTAAAAACACAAAATATCTGTTGCGCTAGTATGGTTACAATAGATTCATTGAGAAAATCATTTGTTTCTAGCAAAGAGGAATAGAAAAGACTGCAGTAATATGCGCAAAGGCTGTCCGTTTTCAGTGTCTGGTCGACTTAGGAGAGGAGAATTATTATTTTAACATAGACTGGTAGCATATTTCAAAAAAAATAAAATAATAGGGGCAAATCTATAAAATTACAAAAATTTGATATAAAAGGAAGAACTTCTAGAAATATGTGTATTGACGTAAGAAAAATAGGCCTCGAAGTATTGGTTTTAATAAACGAAAGGAAAGTTGCCAACAATTAAATTAAAAATATAATGACAGAAAAATTATGTTCAAACAGTACCTATGTAGAATATATCTACTGTATTTGTGTATTCCTAATTTAATTTTTTGCTCAAAATAACGACGAAATAAGTTATGAATATTTCTACATACATCCGGTTTGTGTAAGGTTACGTAACAGTGTATCCGCAATTTCCAGATGCAAAACTCTGGAAGTCTACCGCCGAAATTGCCCTCTTTTGTGTATTTTGCATGAAAACAGTCGCACATTTTAACAGTGGTGCCGTTGACACGGCCCAACATTTTATCGCTGCTCCTCTAGGGTCGCGCTGTGACAAACTATAAAAATACAATTCCTTTTGATGGCAGCGGAAGCATGTGCGGCGTAACAGTAAGCAAAATAGTAAATGGGATGGATTCCGATACAGCACTAAAAGAACCTCAACCAGACAGTCCCTGCAAATTGTTGCAGATTTTTTGTTTATTTATTGAAATAGGTTCGTATTAATAGGAGATTGTCTAGTTAGAAGAAACAGAGAGAGATCTAAGTTTTCTCATAAAAATATTGAGGTATCTAAAATCAGAATAGATTTATTGAGCGATTAGGCTTTCGTGAATGACCAAAATACAGGGTGGTCCCGAGGTAATGGGCCAAAGTTCATGGGTAGATTCCCCAAGTAAAAATATTGCGATTTAGCCGAACTTACCTTAGTCCAAAAGTTGATAGTTAAAGAGATACAGGGTGTTAAATGTAATTCAGTTTTTTTTCCAATTTACGCCTTAACAAATGCAAATATCCTCACAAAATTTTGGGGATTGGAGTTCTTTGAGTAGAGGAATTGAAATCTGTTCACATTTTGGTTAAAGTTCATAGAGGGCGCTAGCATAACATAACTTTTTTGTACCTTAAGGTATCTCATCTTTGGTAATAAATTCTTATTTTTCAACTATTTTTTAAACAAAAACGGTATACTTTATTAAAGTAGCTATCTCGCTCCGTTTTCGAGATATTTGGCATTGAAACTTCCAATGCTGTTGCATTAAAGTTTCTTAAGTAGGATTTGGACGAAAATCAAATAATTGACGTCTTACACTTGTCTTATTCCTGTCATTTGTATGCTAATTTCTAGTTTTCATTTTTGGAGTTACATGAAATCAGTTGTTTATGGAGAAACTATAAACAGTTGAGAACTTTAGTAGCAGGTTTTAAATAAATAAATATAAGACAATCTTTTAATAAACGTGTTGATAAATATATTGAAGGTAGAGGTGGACATTTTGAGCAATTATTGTCAAAAAGGCATATTTTTTACTAACGTTTACTATTTTACTGTGCATTACAATTTTTAATTCTAAATAAACCCTTGTTTTTGACATTTCTAAATTATTTTAACTATTTCAACTATTAGCATTGGGAATTTCAATGCCAAATATCTCGGAAACGGTGCGAGACAGCTACTTTTATAAAGTCTACCTTTTTTGTGTAAAAAAAGTTGGAAAATAAGAATTTGATACCAAAGATGAGATACCTTTAAGTACAAAAAAATTATGTCGTTTCCAACACCTTCAATCTACGGCAGCTGGCGCCTTCTATGAACTATAACCAAAATGTGAATAAATTTCAATTCCTCCAAGAAATAAATGGAAATAAACTAAAATAATATTTTACATTTAACACCCTGTATCTCTTTAACTATCAACTTTTGGACTAAGGTAATTTCGGCTAAATCGCAATATTTTTGCTTCGGGAATCCACCCATGAATTTTGCCCCATTACCTCGGGACCACCCTGTATACCTTGCAACTTTATAATCAAAATATATGCATTCATAAATGTTTCACGTGACATTGCTCGTACAATATAGATGTAGAATAACGCTTAACTTAGAAAAATTTTGACCCCAGCTCTTTTTAGATAGTTTGTGAGCTAGGGACGATTCCAGAAGTTCTCAATAAGTTTTAACAGTTCAATTAACATCTTGTATTTACGGAGTTCTACATCAAGTGTGAAGGTTTTTACTTTTTGCCTGATTTTATTAACATCGAGGTGACGTTTTAATGACTGAATATCCGAAAACGAATTGGTAATAAATTAACTGGGATGTTCAAACTGTATTGTTTACAACAGGCTGTGGATTTTATGTTGGCAACTCCTAGAAAGGTTAAAAGGTTACAAAACATAATACTTGTTCACTCAGCATGAATTCTAATTTTTACTCTACCGCTGATCGTCATTACCGAGACCGAGATTCGTTTCAGCAAATAGCCCGGAAGTTTATAAGAACACTGCGTACCACCTCTTACTCGGTTCTTACTTTCTCCCGGCCTCATCCGCTGCTTTTTTTTTACTGCGTGGGAGAAAATAAAACTGTGGGGGCGGACGAGGCCGAAGAGTATGACAGCACGCGGGGGACCCTTGACCATAAAACATCCACGAAAATAGTCACTGAAGGCACGACTCGCCCCATAAATAAAGCCCGCTATAAAATGCACCCCGTTTGTTAAGGGGGGGACAGGACATGATACCTGGACCGTGTTGTGACCCCTGGGCTTGGTTGACAGGCCAAATTGGGGTTTCAATATTTAATCGTAATTAAAGGACATTTACATGACCAGCTCTCCGTAAATACGCGCCATCGCTACGTTTTGGGGGACGGATAGACACCACTAGTGTGACGTCATCAATATGCAACAGTTTCAGTCTATAACCTACAAAAAAATAAGAAACAGGGAAGAGAATCTTGAAGAACTTTGAGCCTGCAAAGTATAGGGTGATTCACTATATTTTGAGCCCCCTTTTAACTTTTTTGTTCTAAGATTTATAAAGAGGTCTAACAATTACAAGATGTCTTATTTTCTTAATAAAAAAACCTTTTTTTCGTTATTTAATATTATCTCGCTTATTGTTAGAGATGGACCCAACAAACTATATATGACTATACTCGACAGGAAACGTTCTATCCAAATATGTAAAAATATACAGAGTGTTCCATTTAAATTAACAAAGTTAACATCCGCGGCCATTTTGTTTGCACTTCATTTGTTTTTCTGCTATCATTTTCAAAAACCTCATAAAAAATCGTGCAACTTTCATATTACACATTTTTTTTATAACTTAAAATAAAAAAGTTAATAGGGGGTCAAAATATAGTGAATCACCCTGTACATATTATTGTGCTCCACCTTGTACTTTAGACAAATATGAATGTAATTAAATTATTAATTATTATTGAAATGACAATCAATTAGTCCATAATAAAGAAACTTATCATAATTTCAATTATAGTTTCTACATTGAATTGAAAATTGGATAACGTATTACGCCGGATTGTTATAATTTGTCCCATGTTTTATAGCCGGGATTACTTATGACAGCCTCATATTCGGAATGAATGCAAAGTCAATTTTACAGTCCGTACCTATTAATAATTAATTTTCCCTTTGATTTATTTGTGAACCGGTTGAACCTCCTAGATTGTGTAGGTAATACTGTTTTCACATACAAAGCGGGGGCAAAGTTAACTGAATTATTAAATTGTTCAAATTGTTTAGTAATCTGTACACAATAAGCCCCGGGGGATTCGCGATGATCGATAAATATCTCCTCTAATAAAATAGAATATACAGGGTGTCTCACTAAGGTCAGCGAGGCACGATATTAGAGAAAGTATAGGCCCTAGAGGTTCAGGAAAAAAATATTGATTAATAACCCGACCAAGAGAAATCGCAAATGAGTGAGTCAATAACAATATTGAAAATGATAAAACAAAAACAGATATTGATATTATGTAACGAAAGAACAATTAAATTTTAACAAAAGTAAAGATGTTTATAAATGCTCGAAATTATTTTCGATTCAGGAATTTAACCTTTGCTGCGTGCTTAGGTACGTTGTTTTATAAACGCATTTTGTTTTGGTAATTCAATGACTTTTCGTTACCATCATGTTCCTCAATTCATTATCATTATTTATTTATTTCTCACTAATTTGCGAATAATTTAAAAACAAAAAAGGATATCGAACTCTTTTTGATGTCAAAATGTAGCTATTTTTATGCTCTTCAAACTAATCTATAAAAAGTTTTATCCTGCTATTTTACTTTTTTTAAGAAAACGTGAAATAACCTAAACTTAGATATATAGCGCCAATAAATAAACAACACTATCGTTAAAAATTTCAAACTTATACTATATTCATCAATTTTGAGTGCTGAATTCATTTATGTATTATGAGCTTTTCGTGAGCCAATAATGTACCTGAATAGGAAACATTTCTGAGAAAATTCAAATTTATGTTGCGCCCCCTAGCGGCCGAGCTACGAACTTGAAAACTATTTCCAGCGATTTCTATTGGTTGATTTATTTTCTTCCCGAAGTTCTAAGGTCTATACGTTCCCTAATATCGTGCCTCGCCGACCTTAGTGGGACACCTTGTATAATAGGCCAGGAAGATGAGCTACGCCTGTATTATCACCAAGGACTATCTAATTTTAGTTGAATCCTGAGAACCTCTAACAAATACACGCTTCACATTGTTTATATTGTCATGCTGGGAATACAGTCATTGAGTTTGTTTGAAATATCTTTTGATGCAGTAAGTGACATAGGAACCGAGAAAGTTAAAGTTTGTAGAATGTAGTGCAACCACTTCTACCAATTTTTTCAAATTCCACACATACATGTATAAACCGGTGTTTTTATTAAGGATAAGTCAGCAGAATTAAAAAAAAAAACGTAGGTTTGGATATTCAAAAAGTAATGTACATTTGCAAAATGTAAGTTAAGTCAGAATAACTGAGACACCGTATAATCGGACAACATTTTGAAATATGGAGAGATATTACCGGTGCTACAAAAGAATCCACCCTTAATGCGTGTATCCTTGAGGGTGTTTATTAAAAATAACACAGAGCGGCAGAGCCAGCCTTTTAAGGAATATTTGCGTAAATAACTCGACTGGATTTCGCAAATATAGAAAATACAACTTGAAAAAGACACTTAATATCCGTTTTCATTAAAAGCGAAATGAAATTCTTTTGTCGAACTCACGTTATCAACCAACGGTGTACACATTGGTTGCCACCTCATTCCTATATTTCAATTTAAATTAACTTGTCAGGCAAACATCGGCTTTTTATGGAGCGTTTTAATGGATCCAGTAACAAATGATGTGGTGTTTATTTTCGACGCGCCCATAATGATTTTTTAAATTAAACATCTGGAGGACTATTATGCTTCCGGGTAAAAACCTCATTTCAACAATATAATATTTTTTAAAGGAAATGTGACATCATATTTATTCTCGCGCTCTAATGGCGCATACTAATAGCTTCCTACACTCCATATTTCATTCTGGAAATGAACACATTCCAGCAGCTTTCTTTTGTTTCAGTTGATAATATATTTTCCCGTGCCATTTTATGATGTGCGTTCTTCCTTGGATAATTTTATTCCAAACAGCCTTAATAACCAACTATTGGTTTTGGAGATACAGGGAGTTAAAAATAACGTCACTTTCGTGTATTTTTTTTATAAACGAATTGTTAAAAATCATTAGCTCAATTTTCATTAATCTGCATCAAGCATTTTCAGAGATATCTGAATAAATGTGATACTTTTTTTAGTCTTCAAAACTCTCTAAAGTAAATTGACTTAATTTATATAGAATCACTTATTTTTTATTGTATGGAATTGGTTCAATAAAATTCGTATTGATATTATACCAAAGGCAGTACAGTCTCGACTCCCATAATTACAGTTATTTGATATTTTCAAATGCAAGATATACAGTCCCTTTCAGTAAGTAGTAATTTTGCAATCTTATAAATAATGCATGCTTCGTATGCAGCTAGAAATATCTAAATATTTGATGTTACTGAATAAATAAAGGAAGTGTCTCATCTTCCGGTCACAGAAGATCCGGTAAGACTAACAGTGGCTCTACCACCGACATTTCTAAAGAAATATCGTTAGTATTTACGTTATAGTTTTCGTATGAAACGCTAAACAATATCTTAAATAGTTAAAAAAGACGATAGGAGAAAATTGACTTCTGACCATCTAAAGAAACTAGACACTTGCTTAAATAGATTTCGTTACGGATCGATACTGTCTATGTGTACTTACGTGCAAGCAACGGAAAGGTGGGTATATCGAATATGAGGAATCGCGTTTTTAAATTATATCATCCTCCGCATCAGGAATGCAGGATATTTCAAAGTATGTTAAAATTTCTTACATGACTACTGTCATTGTGCCATCCTTTTGGATATTTCAAATACACATGCAAAGGAATTTCTAGATTTCAATAAATCTATAGGTATTGGAATTAAATTACAAAAGAAGTAGGTATATCTTTTTTATAAGAAAATATACTTAGCTAATAGGGCTTAACTAACTTAGACATTACAGTCATTGAAATGTTATGGTACACTAAATTATTGCTTCGCAAATTGTAAAAAAATCTTTTATGCGAGGTTTAGTAAATATTTCAGTATGATTTTGATGGTACCTTACTGTAAATGAAGTGCGTTCTGCTCTTGATCTATAAACATTTTAAATTTCAGTGGTCATATTATTTTGGAAACTTTAGTTTACAAAAAAACATACAAACCTTTTTTTTGGAAAAAATTATACATTTTTAAAATTATTAGTTCAGTAATGTACAATGTGAAATTTATTCCGTTTTAGATGTTACTTTTTAATTATTTGGAAAAGTAAAATCTAAATAAATAAAAGTTTTATAGAGCATCTTCATTTTCTCAAAAAGGTAAAAAGTAAATTCATATTTTGCCACCGACAAAAATTCTTTAAGCTTAAGTTTCATTAAAATATCTTTAAAAGTGACAGAGTTATCTTAAAAAAATGATGTAAAACATTTTTGAAGGACCGTAGCTTTTTAAGGAAGCAAACTCTATAAGTACCTATTTAGTGAGGACACCCTATGGTTGTTTAACTTTAACTAGCTGACTAATCTCAATTTCAATCTAGAATAACGACTCCATTAAGATAAAGACTTCTTATGTGAGTTAGTAAAGTTTAAGGAGACCGCTGGAATGCAAAACGACAATAGCTCTAATGCCGTTGGATTAAATATGCTGCAACTTCGATCGCGTGATACCAACGAAGCGAAGCTGAGGAAGCTGCTTGCACCTTTTGTATCTTCCTCGCTATAGAGCCACGCTTTGTTACTTATCCGTACTGATGCCTCTATTAAAATCAAGTGAATTACACAGAGTAGAGATAATTCACGTCTTTCTCAACGAGGAGTGACTTAATGGTAGTTTTGGTGTTGACGTAACTACAAAGCATTATTAGTATTACTACAGAAATGTCCGTCGTGGAGGTTTTGAATTTGGTGTCAGTGTTTATATTAATGACATTTATAGTTTGGTTTGGCGTTTATGAAACAAGATAAACGAGTTGTGACGAGTAAAAGGAGTGCCACATGAATTGTTTTTATCATTTTTCACGTACGGAAAGTTTCGGTGTTTGCAAATATTAAACGTTTTCGTGTAAAACAGTTTGACTTTAGGTGTGATTGATCCAAAAGTGCGGTGCTTTTTTAACGATCAAGAATAACTGAATTCTTATGAACCTATTGGACGAGCTACTTCTGCCAGTTCAAAATGTCCTCCTAGTACATAGCTAAATAGAAATAAATCCTTGAAACAAAATTCAATGCTGAGCTATTCAAACTCTCTGCTTGTTTTATGACCTGGCGGCAGCACATATCCTGATACTATGTATTCAAACTAAAGAGTTGTAACTCCACCCTCTTCTTCACATCCAGCTGGGTCTATTTCGAGCGCCCCGCTAATTATCCTGGAACGTTTCAGGACGGGACAGCCCTAAATCACTCCTTACACTCAGAATGCGACGGGAGGCTTGGAACGGGGCGATCATAAATATGTCAGCAGTTGAGATTTAAATTTTTTATAAGCGAAAAATAAGTATCTCTCCATTCCGCGCCCCTGACTCGCTTTTCAGCTGACAATGAAAAACCCATTACTCATCTCTCGAGGCAATACAAACAACTAACCGACCGGTTTGCCGCGGCGGCACTTCATACATTAAGTACGGGTTTTCGGGATGGGCATTTGCGTTGAGACAGAGAATCGGGGAAGCGATATAAATTCCTGCCGAGGCCGGGGGGCGTAAGACGGAACACGCGGGGCAATGGGTCCGCCTTCTGGGTGGAGAAATATAATGAAGTTTCTTCGTAACGTTGTTCAAAGGTCAAGTCGTATCGCAATATTTGATATTATCGAGGAAATTGAGACGAAGAACCTTTTATTGCTTTGCGTTGTTATTTTGGGATTTACTGTTCCAGTGGAAGAAGCCCAAATTTATAAATAAGCGTGCCTCCTTCTGCAATACCGCGCCAGGATTTTAATATGTCCACTGACGGTGATGCGAAAAGACATTTTAAAAGACATTTATTAGGCTACTTTGAAATATGAAATTATATTAAAAAAATTTTTTTTTGAAATTAACCCAGCTACCTTCTGTCAGGGCTTGTAGCACACCCTGTATTATAGTCTTTCCGATCTCAATTGAAAAAAAATATTCTTCACTTTGTTGCGACTACTCCGTGATGGAAACCAGTTTGGCGTGAAAAAAAAAACATTATGTGGATGTACTAAGTATATTGGTACTGATTTTGTTTGTCTAAAAGTAATAACATTTTTCAGGAATTCTGGTTTATGCCACGTGACTTGTTGCACATAGACTATTAAAGTAGTATATCGGAAATTTCATATTTCTAAAATTGTATCGCACAACAACGGTTTCTAGTAACGGTGTATTATTCAAAAGGAGATAAATTTATATTGAACGCGAGGGTCTACTTAAGGCCGTCATACTGAGCCTTTAAATCAGTTAAATGTAGCAAAAATTATAACACTCCAAAACGTCGAGAGGGATGCGAGGGATAAACACAGAAAGTACCCAAAGATTCACGTCCTCCAAATAATCATACGTATTAAAAATATTTTAGGTGTTTACCAAAAAGCAAATTTCAGTAATTTTTAAATGCACAAGTATAAAACAAACTACAACATATGCTCAAAATGACCACCACCATTTTCGATGCACGCAAGACATTTCGAATCTAATTTTCGTGCACTTGCTGGAAAACACCCCAAGAAAAGGAAATAGTGGTACACAAAAAACACTCAGACACGGTCCAATTCCAGATACCAACTGAATTGCGTATTGCTTGAACTTGAACAGCTTAGTAAGTAACAGCGTAGTAAGAAGTTCAAAAAAGTGATAAATATTGTATTTTATTCAAAATTCTCTGTACGTTTCCGTTTTTATTCCACATATCGTATAAACTACAACGGACCCTGAGAAGGGACGAATTCCGACGAAACGCCGTTAGAAAATGCAGAAGCATCACGGAACACCGACTGCATGAAATAATTCAGTGGTGAGGGCGCGAAACGCGCTAATATTTTACGGAGGTGCCCCACCGGCGCCGGGACATGTCTCCTCGACATTTCTAGAGGATATTAAACGGTATTTGTCATTGCGTGCCGCGACAGGGCTGATAAAAGCAATTTACGGTGACACAAAGCGGGTGTCTAATATCTATGCGACATCAGCGGAGCATTTAATACGCAAATAAAAGAAACAGGATGCACTCTACCAGGGGCGGACCGCGCGGAGGGAACATAAGGCATCGTGACGGGCAATAACTGGTCCTTGGGGGGAGCTCGCTCCTTTGCACGGGAGAAATAGTGGATGAGCCCCGATTATTGCGAGATATTGCGTTGGAATTAGGGTACTCGAGAGGGTAGGAGTATTATGAGTGACTTCGTTTCAGCGGAATTTAAAGCCGGATTTTTTAAGAAAGGGATAAGGAACAAACCTTGATTCAAAAAATTTATAGGATATTTTACTACATAGGACACTTTTCACAATGTCGAAAATTCGAAATGTTTGAAATTATTCAATTTTCGTGGCTGAAAACATACATAGGCATTGTCGGAACCAAGAGAGTTGTTCGAACAAAATTTAGACAGGACATAGCTAATACAATGCGAAACATCGCCTTAATGTTAAAAATGCTGTCACCGCCGTTCTTGGTGGTGAAAATTCCAAATATTTGGAATTATTCAAATTTTGTGGCTGAAAACATGTATCAAAACTTTCTTAAGGTTTAGTATTTTGTGTAGAGGGTATCAGGGTGTTCCTAGGTCAAAATTAACACAAAAGGTTCAATTTTGACTCAGGGCGCAGATATATATCAGCTTACAAATGACCTCTGTTGACAATTATTTCTCTAAATCATCTCAGGTAGCAGTACCAAAGAACACCCTGTAGTTTTACAGTCGATTTATGGCCGGACTAATATAATATCTAACAAGTTTATTTTTTTTTAATGAGGCAAGTTGAAACGGCACTCTTTAAATGCAGAAATAAATTAATTATTTCATCTTGGCTGGTTTTCGCATTGGTCTTGTCCAAAATGTTTTATAGCTATGAGAAACAGGAATAACAGATGCTTTTTTGAAGATTTACATCATTTAATTATTAAATACACCGGGAATGTTTTTTATTCAATAGTACTTAATTTGATGATAATTTTTAAAATTTATTTAAAAGTATTTAAAATATAAGAATTTATAAACAGTTTAGATTTCTGTTGCGAAATATAAAATAATATTTTTTGTTGTGAATCTTTCTTTAAGAATACTTGCAATAGACATACTATATATTTGTTAATATTTCGGGAAATATTCTTGCCGAAAAACAAAAAAGGTTATGACCAAGGAGAACTATTTCAGTGTTACAACCTTGCTCTATGCGCTTTGGCGCCGTTTTGCAGATATTAAATTCAATAAAAAGTTTTCATAAAACCCGGGAATCGGGCATTTATATGTCTTAATATTAGGTCCCATTCCTCCAAGCAATATTTCTCAACTAGGAAATTTCAGTTTCAGTGGCGTACTGAAAGTTTCGGAGGACTCAATAATTTTCAGTGAAGTTCGTTTAAATCAGCAATACTTTCGACTGATACTCCGGGATTTTCTTGAAATAAGAGTCAAAATTTTAATCACGTTTTTAACTCATCAAAACCAACAACTAAATTATATCTAATAATTATTTTGAAAATATCTTCAATCACGTAAAAATAGTTACTACAAAGAGATCTTTTTGCCCGATGAACTTTTTTTATTCCAAACCGTCCAGTTTCGACTAAATTTCTTTTAATAACAGCGATTTAAATCAGCCCGGTAGACAAGTAACAAAAACGAGCAAAGGACATAGAATGCAGTTTAACCAGCGGAAGAATTAGGCATCGGAGTGATATATTGCCACTAATTTAGCATAAGCCTTCTGTTTCAGCAGGCGAGGCGTCTGCTACCAGGCAGACTTTAATTAAACTTGTTAAACGAAAGGTCGTTATCGAAAAGCAACGTGGTTTATGAGATGCCGCCGCCGTCCCGTCATATGTTTATTAAATTTTGCCATATATCGCCAGTGGCACACTTGTTGGGGTAAAGGTTTGTACACAGGAGACGTGTTTGTACGCGACAGCCGCGATATAAAAGGATATATA
>NW_019416251.1:467978-502600 GCF_000390285.2 Anoplophora glabripennis
AAAAAATTATATATATATATATATATATATATATATATATATATATAAACACCTTCACTAAAATAATTATACTATTTTTCTCAGTGTAAGTAAGTCCGTATCACTTCAAAGATGAAATTCTGCTCGTTAAAGGAGGTTAATACATCGTTCAAAATAATTTAAAGAAGTGCGCATCCACACCCGGAAGATTGGATTACGTAATGCGATGTTTACTTTCGTTAACAGGGATCCGGGATCCTTTTGATGCCCGGAATACTCCCCGTCCGGATTACCTGCGTACATTTTCATCGCCGCAGTTGACACATCCTGATAGAGGATTTTTGTAACTGATGATCCTTCCCGTTTACCAGTCCTGTCATAATCCTTTTAGACTCGCGGCAGTTGCGAGAGTTAGACGTGATTTATTATAATGAAATTATTAGAAAGGACAAGATTTTCCGGTTTATGCAGCTGGTAGCTCGTCGCAGGGAGTGCATTACTTCAGCTTCGCTGCATTCGCAGGTGATTGCACTAGTTTATTTTCAGAATTAAATAACCGAAATTGATTTATAACTGAATTAGATAATATTATTTGTCAAGAAAAAAATTTCATAAAATATTATTTTTTTTTAAATGACTACTTAGCTTTTTGGTCTATTGCAACGAATAACGAAAACCAGTTGGAAACAGTAAGAATTTGCCCTTTTCACGAACGTGGCAAAAATGAACTCTGTATAAACTTATTGGCTTGTGTTCTGTTCACCTTCGGGTATAGTTTATGTAAATTGTCTAACTCGTATTTACGTATTCAAAAAATCGCGTTGTGGGATCGGATATTCCGCACCCTTTGAGAATTGCTGACGAAAGTATCCATCTAATATCGCAGCGAATAAAAATGGAAACTGAGGGTTCGGGAAAATCAGGAAATCTTTTATTTTGAATAAAAAGGGCGGCTTCTCGGGGAGGGTGAGCCATTTCTATAAAAAACAAGAGTAAGGCACCTGTACCAAATAAAATCATGCCCCTAAAGAGGCGGAAAATATTTGGGCTTAATTCTGTCAAATTACCTGCTGGGACATATGTACAGGAAAAGTTGAATCTGACCTCATTCGTGGACGTAAAATTTGGCACTCTATTGATTGCTCGCATAAAATAGAGGGTATTTGATTTATATTTACAGTTGACTTTGATATGACCTTGAAATTTAACGTCAAGCTCAAATCCAAGGTCACCAGAATATTATTCTTTGATATCCTACAACTTTTAAGTGAATCTTCTTTGATAGGACTGAATCTTTGAAAGTTATATACGAAATAAATACTCAAAATTGGAGAGTATGTAAAACATGTCGAAATATGATGAAAACCTTAGGAGAGTTTTTGTCAGTGGCGGTCCCTAAGGGAGATACAGCCCCTTGAAGGGGTAACTCAGGAAACAGTTTTTATTGCATAACTTCAAAACGGTTTAATATTAAATCACGAAATTTTGGAACTGTATTACTATTTATATGCTTAATAATTGGCACAATATAGAAATCAAAATTTGCTACAGGGGCTTAAGAAAATGCGGAACCATAAGGCAAATTCTTTTTTGTACGCAATTTTTTCTACTTCCTGAACCGAAATTGTGAAAATCAATCAAGGTTTTCATCATATTTCGACATGTTCTACATACTCTCCAATTTTTAGTACTTATTTAGTTAACACCTGGTATATCCGATACTTAACGACTAACAGAAGTAACAAATATGTATTGTACCAATGTCCATGTTGTTGTTGCTGTTTTCGTTAGCTAAACAAAAGAATTTGGGAAGAACAGCGCTTGTAAAGGATGGACATTGGTACAAATGTCAGAAGTGGGATAATGCCATTGACATTATTATTTCAGTATATTAAAAGCAGCATAAAGTAACGAAGATGCAGTCCACTGAAGGTCAACAACAGAATCCACAATTCGCTATTCAAATAAAATGTTTCAGATAAGTTCAAAAATATGTTAGGACACAGTCGTTCATGAGCTAGTGCGTCTGTTTTGCATAAGCAGTAAATACTCCCGACGGACTAGATAGAACAAAAGCTCGATATGGACGGATCTGAAGGGGATTTAAAAATTTATGCGCCATTGTGTGTGCCGAGCAATCTCTAAATTCGTCAGATTGGAGTTATTCGTTATCCTTTATTGAACGTCTGATAGATAGGTGCACGGCTATATTGGGAAACGAAAAAAAAAAAAAAAAATGCGTAACAATTACTGCCACTCGAAGTATAAAATATTGGGCGAGTAAGGGTGTTGCAAAAAAGGACAAATTCTTAATCCCGGTTTTAGTTATAAATCACAAAAATGTTCCAGGTCCGTTCTTAGTAAGTCACTGTTCTTCCTCTGGCTCTTTGTGTCGCTGTCTATCGTTTTCTCTCTAAAAGTACTACTGTTTAAACTTATCTATAAGTATTATCTACAGCATAAATATTGTGTTAATGCTTTGATTGGTCTGGTGTGGGATTATTTACTCTTCCAAGAATACTAACAGGTCAAATCTGTTTGTACTTTTTACTATATTGCCCGTTCTGAACATATTACATTAAAAAGAAATGTGTTTTATTCTGTTTTTATTTTTCTGAAAGACGTGGCTCTTTTTTAGACTCGCAAACTGAAATTCCTATACACCCAAAGTGGATTCTAAAACTTAAGCGGCAGTTGACGACTTATCCTTTATTGTGCCATTGATAGATAGGAATTCTGTTACGGAGGGAAACGGAAAAAATGGCAGGGATCGGGGAGTAAGCAGTGCGTAAAAATCACCGTCGAACTCGGCATAAAATATTGGGCCAATGCTCCAGGTCCGGATATACACTTTTGTACTTTGACGTGAACCGGAAGACTCACTTGATAGAACGTTTCGATGATGTAATCGAAAAAAGCGCGATCGCGACTCTCAGGGATAACTTCTTCCATTAATTTTACTCCGGAGGAAGGGACGGAAATGTCTTATTTATTGTCTCGGTGCAAGAAATGCGCCAGTTTGTCTCTTTCATCTTCAATTGTGTCGATAATCAAACATATATCTTTACTGCGTTTAAGACAGAAGTTTATGTTTAATAAATAAACAAGTAAATCAATGATAAAAGCAGAATTTATTAAAATATTTTTAGTATTAACGATTTTACGATAGTGTTTACATTAGTAAACAGTGTAAACAGTAAACATTAGTTATTACAAACAGTAAATTAAATTATTAAATTATTACAAACAGTAAACATTAGTGTTTACATTAGTAAGCCATTTTTGAAATGTCAAAAATGGCTTACGTGTTAGCAACTCGGGGTTGATGGATATCGTTTCAATTTATGGTGAAGCAAGACGACAATTGTTCACGACGGTGAACAAAATTTTGAACAGTTGTTGTAACATCCGGTATGTCAAATTATTTTATTAATTTAATTTAATTAACCACAAATTAATTTAATTAATATTTTTAAATAATTTTCGAACAGCCCTTTTTTCATTTTTTTTACAAAATTGTATTTGTAAGAGTCCTTTGTACATTCAAAATTCTTTTTTTGGGTGAGTTCGGAATCACACTGTATATTCTATTGGATAAATCTATTAGGATACGATTTTCGAGGAAATTATATGAAAAACTGTTATTTTTTAAGGATTAAAAAGTATATTGATACTTTCTCCTAAGAATTCAATTCAAAAATTCAATATTTAACCCACGTTTCTTATTTAAACTATTAGTTTAGTTTCCAAATTATTAAGATTCACACGAAAAAAATCACTGATGTATTATTAAGTCACTCTTACAAATGAACATTGAATCAATTGTAACAAAAAAATAGCTTTAAAGTTCAGTTTTGCAGGCAAAAAGTCGTCGTAAACTTTCTAGGGATTCCAAACTTCGTTCGAAGCTCAACAGTGCAGGTAAACTTTGGAAGTACTTATACCCAGCAACAGGGAAACTGTGTATATCAAAGCCGTAAATGTAACACAATTCGATTTCGTATTGTACAGGGTGGGCAAATAAGCGGGGTAAGCGGCTGTATCTCAGAAACTAGTGATCGTAGAGAGCTACGGTAAAAAATTTTATAGGTAAAGTGGGCAAGGGAAATTGCTGGAAATTATTTTCAAGTTTCCAAAATGGCCGCCAGTGGGCGTTTCCACCATATTGAATTACATAAAGTTACGTTTCTCACGATTTTCCCCAATGAATGTAACAAAAAAGTATTTGCGTTTTAATGTTAACTTAAAGTCGAACATTTTTTGTAAAAACAATTTTTCTCTATCTTTCGAAATAAAGTGGTGGGGGGTATTTGAATGTTGTTTGAAATAAATGCCTGTAACTTCGAAACGGCTTAATGGATTTGGATAAATTTGGTATCATTGAAAAGAGCATTTCTTGGGCTTTTAGGTTTCTCGTAATCATGACAGTTGCGACCTACACGGCCGCCGATAGAGGGCGTTATTCGATATTATAACCAAAATATTGGATTTTCTCAAAAAATTTAAATGCGATGATATGACTTTTTTTAGACTAGAAAATAGACAAATGACCAACCAATAAGCCTGCGCAAACCGCATCTTAATATCTTTTTCCTAACTCAAATTATTAAAAAAAATACTAAACCAGGAAAATTCATATATCCCCATTTAAAAATGCATCGGTTGCTTTCGATAAGAAGGCAAGTAGTAGGCCATGGACACGACAATCGCCTAACAAAAATATTGCCAAGTAACGTCAAACTTTTGTCACACGCAGCCTAATATTGTTGATTGCGTATAATTTGAGTACTTTTTAATCAAAATGCCTCTCACAAATAATGAAGCCGTTGACATGATTGCGATTTATTTCGAGTGTTTTCAAAATGCAGCTATAGCTGCAAGACAGTACGCGGCACGGTATCCAGATCGCCGTCATTACGGGAGAAGAATGTTTCCGCGCTTGGTACAGCGATTACGCGATACTGGAAGTTTTCGTCGTCCTAAACGTCGCAGGCGTCGCAATGGAAGGACCGAAGAAAACATTATCAATGTCTTGGCTTACATAGAATTTGATAGACATGTAGGAACTAGAACATTGTCTCTAGACTTGGGAATAGCACGAACAACTGTTAGAAATATTTTGAAAGATTATAGGTAAATAATTTTATCTTATTCCAAGTATCTTAGCACATACTCTCAAATACACAATTCAGTGTTATTCTGATTATATTATTTTTACGCATATGTTGTTTTTTACTTTTAGATTACATCCTTACCACATAGTTTTGCACCAGGCGCTAAATGAACAAGATTTCGATAATAGATTAAATTATTGTCAATGGATGCTAGGCATGCTTGAGGAAAACAGAAATTTCTTAACGGAAATTCTCTGGACCGACGAGGCTACCTTTAGTAGTGATGGTAGAGTAAACCGTCATAATATGCATTATTGGTCCGCTGAAAATCCGCATTGGTTAAGAGAAGTGCAGCACCAGGGACGCTGGAGCCTAAATGTGTGGTGCGGTATCATTGGGGACAGAATTATTGGACCTTATTTTTTTGATCAAGCTTTAACTGGTAACCGCTTCTTAGAGTTTTTGATCAACGACTTGCCAATTTTGTTGGAAGATGTGCCACTCGAAACTAGGAGAACTATGTTTCTGCAATTAGATGGTTGTCCGGCACATTATTCAATTAATGTCCGAAACCATATTAACGGGACCTTTCGAGAACGCTGGATAGGAAGGGGAAGCCTATTTCCTTGGCCGGCAAGATCTCCGGACTTGACATGTCTTGATTTTTACTTGTGGGGACGCTTAAAAGACATTGTTTTTCAAACTCCACCAACAACACGAATGGATATGGAAAACAGAATTCGAAACTCAATTCGTCAACTATCAGCGGTAGAAATCGAGGCTGCGGTTCTGTCGACTCAAGAAAGACTGGAACAATGTGTGGAATATGACGGAAGGCAATTTGAACACAGAAGGCATTAATCTTTTTTCAAAATCGGTCCTTTTCAGGACCACAACTTTATTTAAAAGGAAAATCGCTTATAAATACGAAAACGTGCGACTTAAAATCACAGCACTAAATAAACTGACATTTCTTGTGAATATTTTAGAGAGGAGTTTGTCTTTTATTTCCATGGCCTACTACTTGCCTTCTTATCGAAAGCAACCGATGCATTTTTAAATGGGGATATATGAATTTTCCTGGTTTAGTATTTTTTTTTAATAATTTGAGTTAGGAAAAAGATATTAAGATGCGGTTTGCGCAGGCTTATTGGTTGGTCATTTGTCTATTTTCTAGTCTAAAAAAAGTCATATCATCGCATTTAAATTTTTTGAGAAAATCCAATATTTTGGTTATAATATCGAATAACGCCCTCTATCGGCGGCCGTGTAGGTCGCAACTGTCATGATTACGAGAAACCTAAAAGCCCAAGAAATGCTCTTTTCAATGATACCAAATTTATCCAAATCCATTAAGCCGTTTCGAAGTTACAGGCATTTATTTAAAACAACATTCAAATACCCCCCACCACTTTATTTCGAAAGATAGAGAAAAATTGTTTTTACAAAAAATGTTCGACTTTAAGTTAACATTAAAACGCAAATACTTTTTTGTTACATTCATTGGGGAAAATCGCGAGAAACGTAACTTTATGTAATTCAAGATGGTGGAAACGCCCACTGGCGGCCATCTTGGAAACTTGAAAATAATTTCCAGCAATTTCCCTTGCCCACTTTACCTATAAAATTTTTTACCATACCTCTCTACGATCATTAGTTTCTGAGATACAGCCGCTTACCTCGCTTATTTGCCCACCCTGTACACATCTACATATTAGTTTATAAGTTCTTGAACTTTGTATTGAAACAAGGGGGTTATGTAATGTGTTTATACAAAACGAGAAACAATTTCAGAAATAGCTTTAATCAAAACTATAACTTGCAATATTTTTGTTTATTTTAAAATAAACGTATTAAATTTTCTAGTTAGATTCATAACTTTGATATTAGTTCTAAACCAGTGATCGTGGTTCGTAAAAATATACGAATCGAAATCTAAAGAAAATTAATTTATTTCAGGAAATAAAAGTTCATGGCAGAGTAAATTCATATATACAACTTCGTGGGGTAAGATACGAAACAATTTAATAAAGTTTCTTTTTCCAGAGATATTTCCAGTTTTTATTTTAAAGTTAATTCACCTAGAAACTTTGCTTGATTACCTACTTCTTGGGTATAAATTAAAAGTTTGATGATCAAAGGCGTTTTAAATTAACATTTAAAACATCATTTTGTTCTGTTGCTCAAACGGGCACAGAGTTTAAAGTTATTTGTTGACTCCACCGAGAGCTTTATCTCTGTTTACAAGGAGTGTTGGCGGTAGGCTAAAAAATAATTGCATACATCAGAGCTTTAGCCTGCAGTCAGACTGAATAATCAGAGAGGACTTACTACAATAAGAGGAATCCGAGTTTTTAATTTAAAAAAATTTGCATGAAAAAAGAAAACCGAAATAGTTAACAAGTTCTAACTTTATAAGGAATTTCCTTGAAGAGTGCATAAAACAAAGCAATACAATTTTAATTGTCCCCCAGGGTGTTCAAGAATTTACGCCGATGCGCTCCTATCGAATCCCGTTCTCAATTTTACGATTATTAGTTCTCGCGCTGAGATCGTAAAAGGGAATGCTGTTACTTACGTTTTGCATTCATTGAAAACTAAAGCCGATCTCGAATTTAAATATCCCCTACCCTTATGTTTGTTGTATGTCCCAATGCAATTCGTGTTTCCGTCTAGTTTGCTCAAAATAATAATACTCTAATATCTGTAATATAATATCGTTCCTTAATTTATTAAATTGAAATTAGAAAATAAGCAAATCACCCCTTAACCCCCGTTAACTCGGCGTCCTAGAGTAGATAGCGTTCGAACATTGAAGCGAAACAGCTGATTTCCTCAGTCGTCTTAAATTATTCCTCTTATTATTTATGCCATTTATGGCTAGCAGTGGTCTAAAACATATTTCCATGGTACTAGTGATCAAAAGAACAAATACTTAATAAAATTTGTATTTCTTTAGTTGGTGTGATAAAAAATAATTCCTTATTGCACTAATATCTTGGTGTAAAAGTCAAGTGAGTGAAATAATTTTTACACATATCTTGCAACATTTTAACTTGCAGTCGTGCAAATTTTTGTAAGAAAGGGTCAATTTGTCATGAAGGAAGCATCGCTTGATTTTCAAACTGGGGCTTTCGTGGCGATCCAAATCGGCCAACAGCCCAGGGGCGTCGGGTTTTTCTGCGGCGCTGCATAATTTATCTAGAATTTACAAAGTTTCATAATATCACAGAAAAGTTAACGCGTCCCCGATTCCGGACTAGATTCCGCGCCGGGCAGCGAAAGCCGTCTCGTGACTCTCTGCCGAGATATTAACATGCAACTTAATTAACCCCAGCCCCTTGAAGAAGTGAAATTACACTTAACTGCCTTTTTAATTAACTCCTCTCCGGCACAGGCGACAAAAATGCCTGAAAAGGAGGGCACTCCTTAAATTACGCGCGCTGAAATTACTTGATTTATTTTCATGAGACCGTGAAAAGTTTATAATTCGAAATTGGGGGTAATTTAGTTCGTTTATTTGGTTTCCTGCGTTTCTGTTCTCTTCGGGAATTATAAAAACGTCCGGAAAGTCATCAAATATGTACATAATTGTGACGAAATATATCTCGTTCAACAGAAATTCGTTCAGCTGGGACAGAAATTAAAATTTTTGGATGAAGGTAGAAAAAAGAGGGCTGAGTTTCTTGTGAAATATTTTTTTTTTTATGAGGGATAACTCTCTGTTACACTTTGAGTAAACTTTTACATTTCTACACAGTAATATACAAGCGTACATAAACTAAAGTATCGTCCGTACGATATTTGTTGAGGTGGAATTCCAAGAAGACCCCTGCGTTACTTTCTTGGAATTAATCGCATTCGGTACCCGAGGTAGAAAGACATTGGCGGTAGATTGCTACAATAGTTCCGATTACAGAACTTTCTTGGCTTATTCTTTTGTTGTAAATCCATTTAAACAAGTATGGCACGGACTGTCGGTGTTGTTTTAAGTCTTCATGTCTTTAAATTGTTATTATTGCCATTATTTTGAACATTGGGCAAATTCGACACATTTGGATACCTGTAACCTGAGGGGTTATTTCTTTATCCTTATCGTTATGACCAGTATCATAACGAGTCTGGATTCAATAGAGTTTACTATTCAATTCTCGAAAGGGAGTTTATAATTATCATTATACTTTAATTAATACGTGAGAACTTAGAAATGTTGTACGTTCAGAGAATGAATTTTCAGGCACTTACCCTCTATTGCTTACGTAGAATGTAATCCAGTGGTTGTCTGTACAGGGTGACATTGAAGTTCAGAGAAACAAAAGGAAACACCAAAACTTTCAGGACGGGTTTTAATAACAATAAAACAAAACAAACAAAATAACGACACAACGGGCTCGAAAAACATTATTAATTACTTTATTGACACGCGACAGCGTACCGAGTTTTAGGGAATGCGCGATCCATAGTAAAATTTGGAATGACTTTATCCATTATTAAATTAACCCGAGACTCTAAACCTAAGTCGACTGCTTAATGTGGAACCTAAGGAAAAACTGTCTTTTTTTCGTAGATCTCTCCTGAATTCGACACTTCGCTTCGACACGACCATTTCTTGGGTCCAGAAGAGTCTGTTCTTATCTTATTGGCGGGAACCCTGAATGTTGGGACGCTTTGGCATAACTATGCCATGTTAATAATTACCTAATTGACTGGACTTACATTTATATTAATAATTCTGTGACTAGGCTTACAAACAACTCTATACCTTCCTCTTGTGACTCCGCATAGGAATACTGGACGGATTAGCCAACTTCATTTAATATATCTTAATAGCTCGGAAAATCCGCCTAAAAAACAGCTATTTGATCTATTACTTTCCTTTCCAATTATTGTCAATTTAACAATTTGATTTAATTCTAATTTGGAATCTCTACGCTCTTCTCGCAGTTTCGCGCGTTATTAAAAATATAGGTTTCTTTGTTCTGTCCCAGCATAGGTTGGCGCGGACGCGACAGATGAGTGTCATATGGCCCCGACTCTAAGTGAACTTGTTCAAAAAATTTCTCCGAAGGATGACGCTAAAAACAAACTTGTATTTTTGAAATGGAATACCCTATACATGTTTCGAAGTCTTTCAATTGATGTATCATATATGATTTACAGAAAAAATATATAGGTATATTTCAAGGAATAAACGCCAAATATTGTTTGGGAAAATTGGAACCCCACGTTCCAAGAATCAAAACATTTTTTAGTATCGCGACGCCATCTACACAGAAATATTTGAACTAACATTTCTTCCTGCAATTTGAAGCTATTCTAGGGACTTAACAACTCCAGTTTCCGAAACTAAAAAAAAATTCTTCATTTCGGATATATTCGCAGCGGGAGTGTTAAATGACACACCCTGTATATCTGTACTTAATCCTTTAGTCTTCACAAAACCGTTAAGTACTAGAAATAACATTTCAAAGATGCCCTTCCTGTTTGTATATCCCAAAGTTGTATCCAACAGCAAAACGCCATAAACTTGTCCTGTACTGATAAATATTTGAGTTATGGATATTGCTTCGTAAATTCAGAGCCCCTATCCATACATATTTTATATTACGGGCCTTTGTGCGCCATCCTAATTGCTATTTGCTTAACCAGTTGTTAGTAATGCGATTATCGCTGGTCCGATGCTCTCAGATAAGTTGCACAGATGCGTTTCTACGGGATAACCGAACTGCATTTTGCACCCACACTGAAATTTGTTGTTAATAATTTGGTTGTGTATTTGAGTCGACACTTGTTTGTTTGTGTTTATCCGGTTTGATAAAATAGTAGTCTGTTTCTGTCTTTATCTTCAGAAGGGGGGCATACGGTGTTTCTGATACAAGGCCGTACTTAACACAAGCTTTTGTTTTAAATTTGAAAATATAAATTATCCCCAAGTTTATTTAATTATTAAAAAAATTACCAAACAATTTAATTGTTGACATACCACCAGAAACAATCTTTCTGGTTCAAATTTACTCCTTTTTTTGATTTATATTTACTGTTTTTTTACCGTTTTTGGAATCAGTGATCCTTGGCAAGTTCACGAGATTGTATTTGAAACTAACTTACACCCATATGAACTGTTACTGTAATCGCATTCAGAATACAGTAACAACGGCAAGATATATCTAAATAGCATTACATTGGACACTTAAAAGCTCCAAATACCCTAAAAAAACAATTAAATATATCGATACACTTCTCGAAAGTCGCATAATACTTTAAAATATTTAGAAATACTTCCAAATACTTTGAAAACTTATTTAAATACCTTAAAGTTGGGCGACGGGGTCAGAAAGGTCGTTGAATTTTATACTCTTCTCTTATCTTTATTTCCTGGAACATTTTTCGAACTATCTACTTGATATTTGTAATATTTCGCAATATTTCCAGGTATTTTGAAATAATTTGAGGTTTTCGAGATATTTTGATGTGATTATCAGTTTCTCGAAAGATTTTGAGGCATTTAACACATAATATACAGGGTGTCCCATGGTGACGAGCCATTAGACATATTTCAGAGACTACATCGATTTTTAATTTTGAAAATTTGGGAATACTGTTTTCGGGCATGCCCTTTGTCTTTGTTATTTTAAGTGGAACACCCTGTATATTATTGTAATTTTGGATTCTACGTCAATTTTTAGGTGAACTTTCATAAAGGTTCCCTATTCTTAAAGTTAACCGTTTCTGATATATTTAATTTTTTCAAATACAATAAAAAAAGCGTTTTCTAATTAAAAATATGTGTATTTTACAATAATAAAGTTAGAGCGATAAAATTTATAGGAGACATAACTAAAGTTCTAAGCTTCCCTGCCATAATATCTAAATGACTTAATTTCATACAGGGTGATAGAAATTTAATGCCGAATTTAGTCAACTTTGAACCATCTTAATTATTATTTTTTAAATGGAACAGCACCCTGCATATTTTTGCGCAACCTGATGAACAATTTTGTTCTCTTTCGAATGGCAGTCAACAGATATCGCATAATTTCTTGCAAGGATGGCTGTGAAATTTTTAGTGGAACTTCAAAACGAGCATCTAATCTATCACCAGTTTATTGTTGTCAATTTAACACATACAGGGAATGTTTATTTCAGTAGGTATTATTTATTGTTAAAGAATGGAAAACGTTAACATTTATTCAAATGCTGACATTCTAAGCTTATTATTTATTCATGGAGACTGTCACAAGATAATAAATACAACTTGCAGAGTGTCTAATGAGTGACTACCAATCAATATATAAAATTAAAAATATGTAGTTTTAATAAGATACATACGAATAATAATTATTATTTTCAAAAATCTAATTAATTTGCTCGAATTGGCCGCAATCTACTTGTGAACAGTTAGGTATCCTTCTTATTACCCGATCTGTAACAACTCCGGATATTTGGGCAGCAGTAAAGTTTCAAAGGATTCTCTTATATGGGTAACTAGGAATAAACTGGCGTTGAGTACACTTTCTCTTTTAATGCACCCCAGATATAAAATCTGTTGGTGACAGATCTGGAGATCTTGGTGTCCAATTCCAGTAGTAGTCTTATGTATCCTCGCCGTGGGATACCCTGTATATATTATAAGTTTGATGTATTTGAATGTGTTTCCACGTATTTAGGATTTTTTAGTTCTCAGTAAAGGTAAAGGTCATGAAGCTTACCAGCAATTAGGCCATGCTTGGCCCTTTTTGCCTGCTAATCTTACACTACCCTCCACCTTAACAATCACAAACGTCCATGGTACGACAGGAAAATTCGAAAGAATTTTCCTGCCGCGTGCGGGATTCGAACCCACTACGGTTTTGCCACACAGCCCTGGCTCGCCTCTGTAGGCAAGCCTTGGCCGCTTCGGCTACCGCCGCGCCCTAGTTCTCAGTATATTTCTAATAATATTTTGATATCTTTTCGTAATACAAGATTGGGCTGTAGAAATACAATCGAGGTAGCTTTTTTCTTCTGTAATTATTTTTTTTGTTGTCTTTTCTGCGAAAGCGACACGTAAGTGACCCCAAAACACATCCATCGATTAACTCCTTTTAACAAGCAAGTCTTTTGTTCTCATTATCCTCTCCGGCAGACGAATGTGTACAGAAACAATGCGTTTACACAGATTGCCCTCGAGATTACAGAAAACGCCGCATTGCTGTTTCTGGTGGGCAAACCGACTCCCCGTCCGTCGGTTTTACAACAGGGCGTTATTCAGCTGTTTGTGATTCTGCTTACCACAAACACACCCATAACTCAGGTCCGCTGGATGTAATTATTATACCCTAATAGTATTCTGATAACACAGACCGGCATGGGTCAGGCCAGCAATTACATTCCGAAGTCAAGGACTAATTAGTTTTAAAAGCGTTCGTATCAAGAACAACGAAGGGATTAAAAATTGTAGTGCGCGGAACGGCCAACAGGATTACCGGATTTAACAACACTTGATTTATTTTGTGTTAAGGATATTTTGCAATTTTTGCTACAGATTATTGATTTATTGATCACATAAAGATTTAGAATCAGCAATGGTTTCGCTGAAGTGATGCGGACCATTTTTGGTTTTCGTTTTGCAGTTGTTAATAGGTTTTCTTTTTTTAATATCGGAACGAAATAATTTAAAAAATCCTGATCTGCCGGTGTGCTTCCAACAAACACAATTTGCATACCGCAGTTTCGGTGTAATCAAATACTGTACGTCACACACGTAATTTTAAAGCTTTAATTATGGAGTGTAAATTACCAAGTATTTCGGTAAATTGGTTATGTAAATTGCATCCGCGGATAATGTTTGCATCTTGCCCCTCCCATGAATATGCATGCGGCAACATTAAACTTTAAAACTTACTTTTTGGCCTGCAGCGGCGTGTTCGTTTCGGCTTCCTTTTTAAACATATAAAACATGGGACTATTTAAGCGGATAGTTCATGTTTTCGCAATGAACGTAACTTTAATAAAATACGTATAAAGGGAGGACCATTGCAGATGGAAAGCTTGCCGTTATATTTATAGGCCGGGAAATATAGAGTTGGACGCGACTTTTCGTTTCGGCAAGCTGAATTTATCACTATAGATGCTAAATAACGAGCGTTCAAATAAAAACGTGGTCAAGTTGGTTCTGAAAATTTGGACGTAGGGCGTAGCGTATAGCAAATGAACTTAAACGTCATCTGTCAATGCTCTATATCGCCGCTATCAATTTGAATATTTTCGTTTTAAAAAGCGTTTAAAATGGTGTTTTCTCAAGAACAAAAAGTGTTATCATAGAGTCCTACTTTAGAAATGGACGCAAGATTGATGGAATATGGAAGTATTCTATTGAGGAATGTTTCATAGAATTTCAAAATCAATTTCCCGGCGTTGTTGAGTACAAAATTTTTCATAGTGCAGTTCAGCGTTGTGTTAATGTTTTTCGTGAAACGGGCAGTGTAACAAGAAAAGAAGGAAGCGGCCGACCTAAAAAGCGGACTGAAGAATTAAAAGAAAATGTCCAACAAATAATGGAAAATGCGCCAAGAACTTCTGTACGTGTTTTATCACAAATGGTGGGAGTATCAGTCGGTACCTGCCACACAGTGTTAAAAAAAGATTTGCGTTTGTTCTCCTATCGTTTAACTTGTCAGCAAGAACTTCATGAAGTTGATTTTCCGCGACGGGCTGTATTTTGTGAATGGTTTTTAAACAACTACGGTGAACTTCATAATATCACCTTTTTTTCTGATGAAGCCTGGTTTCATTTAAGTGGTTACGTAAACTCACAGAATATGAGAATGTGGTCTTCTGAAAAACCAGATAACTTTTTTGTCGAGGGCCCTCTACACGCTCAAAAAATTGGAGTTTGGTGTGCTCTCAATCGAAGGAGGATTTATGGACCTATTTTTTTTAATGGTACTCTTACTGCGCAAAGGTATAGAGAAGAAATTATCGCTCCTTTTGTTAACCAGCTGGAAGAAAACGAAATTACAAACTTTTACTTTCAACAAGATGGCGCAAGGGCACATACGGCAGGCGAGACGATGAATATGTTGAGGGAAGTTTTCCAAAATCGACTAATAAGTCTCAATGCTGAACATGAATTTCCACCGAGGTCATGTGATATTACGCCGTGTGATTTCTTTTTGTGGCCTTACCTTAAAAACACTATTTTTGAACTGCCTATTCCTGATTTAAACCATCTGCAGGCTCGACTTAT
The DNA here is from genome assembly GCF_000390285.2 of Anoplophora glabripennis. Taxonomy (NCBI): domain Eukaryota; kingdom Metazoa; phylum Arthropoda; class Insecta; order Coleoptera; family Cerambycidae; genus Anoplophora; species Anoplophora glabripennis. The sequence continues at coordinate 483,300 of NW_019416251.1, forward strand.
AGACAAGATTCGTGAAATTAACAATACCCCGAGCATCTTAGAAAATGTCTTTAATTCTTTGAGGAACAGGTGTGAAAAGTGCTTGGAACAAGGAGGGGGACACTTTCAGCAGCTGCTTTAATTTATTGTTATAACAAGGAGGGGGACACTTTCCGCAGCTCCTTTAATTGTTTGTTATTGTTATCACGATTATTCTTTAAAATAAAGTTATATAGTCATTAACGTTATTGAAACTGACAGCTGCTATACAGCTCGTTGAGAAATGAAGTTAAGTTGGTCGCTATAAGCTACTCCCTACGTCCAATGTGTCAGAGCCAACTTCGACCACGTTTTTATTTGAACGCTCGTTATTATGTACAATAACATATTAGTTTCCACAGTCATAAAAATGGGGGGAAGAATTCAGCTTGCCGAAACAAAAAGTCGCGAAATGGTCATTTCCCAGTTTATTTTCCTGGCCTATTAACACATATAGCAGACTCAATTTTATAGTCTCTTAACAGAGTATCTTGTTTTCTTGGATATACTAAAATTGGACCAAAAAGGTTGAACGTGCCAAAAGTTAAAACCACGGGCTTTTGAAATACAAGGTGTTGAAATTTAAAAGGTGGTACATTTTTAACCTGAAAAACAATATCTTTAATTATAAGAGTTTTCTAAAAAAAAGTTAGAGGGTCAATGGGACTGAGACTCCTCTTTTCTTCGTTCACGCCTCGACATTTTTTATCGAAACTACACAAAGATGTACCTGCATGAAATAGACGTCTGTGCAAAACTTCAACTGACAATAGTATAAAACAACGGAGTTATTAATACATTTTTAAAAATTATTGACACCCTGTATTTGAAAAAAGAAACGACTAAATGAAAAGAGGCGAAAAGAAAGTCTCATTTTTCTTACGCGAAAAATCTGCGATCAACAACTAGATCTACATTTATGTAACATCCTGTACAATATTTTCAAACTCACGCTTATTTTTCACATGTTTTAATTTTAGCTTATATTTTATCCTCTTTTTCTTTGGCGACTTTTACATTTACAATAATAATCTAGCACTTTCATTGTCATCTCTCCTGTTAAATTCATATTTCGTAAAAAGGATTTCTCCTCAAAGACCGCTTTAGCCCGGTAGGATCGTCTTGATAACGCAACTAAATATGGAGAGGTGCTCCAAAAGACCAGGCTTCACTTGTTAACACGAGAATAGCGCCCGAATGTGAAAATTGCCATTATCACGCCGGTACATCAATACCCGAACAATGCGACGGGTTTGCACTATCCAGCTCTTGGAAATCGGATGAAAAGTGTTCATCTGACGTAAGCCCTCCTCTATAAAATCCTTGCAGTGGCCCCGATAAAGCCCACGGCCAGCGAATAGCGCCTATAATCACCTAGGAATCCCCCCTCTCTCTCCACTGCTTTGTTTTTATGATTTCGCGCCGTGCCCTAGCTTTTACGTGGGGAACCATCACTCTCTGTCGAGTTTTATATTTTCAACACTTGCGAGCGCAAACAACAAAAGGTACAAAACAAATATTTATTTTACGGCCGAAAAATGTGACGTCTCTTTAGGGTCGTTATTTATTGTTTTGAGAGGATCGTTTGTTGGTCTTTTCATTGTTTATTGTGATCGCTTAATTCCCATACAAAGCAAACATCAAATCGAGGTGCACGGTCGAACGATATATGTGTTTCTCGTAAAAAGTCGGTATCGAAACGGTCCGGGGAAAATTAAAAACCGAGGTAAATTTACCCTCGTACCCTCCGGGTGCCGAAATTTGCGATTTTATCGGCAACGATACGTTTATGTACATGGCGACTCGTAAAAGACGTAAGTTTTGAAATTTTTTTATATTTCATTTCGAAATATTTGTCTAAAACATTGTAACAAAAGCCGGGACGCGTAGTATTTTATTTGTTAGTTCTCGGAACGGATGGGCCAAAAGGTAAAAATTTCAGTCAGCACTAATTTTATCGAAAAGTTAATAGTTTTCAAGTAGGTTCAGCGACGCCATAAGGCAGTCCTTCGGAGAAGGCCCTATGAAATTTAGCAGTATTTTTTTAACAAGTCCACTTAGACCGTCGGGGCCATGTGTTGAGCATCTGGTATAAAGAGAAAAACCGATATTTCTAATAACGCGCGAAATGCATTCCAAAGAACGTAGGAATTCCAGGAATAAGTGGTTAGAAGTTGTTAGAAAAATAATAATAATAAATAGCTGGTTTTTAGGCGGATTTTCCAAGCTATAAGAATAGATTAAATGAGATTGACTAATCCGTCCCGTATTGCTACACGGAGTCACTAGAGGAAGGCTAGAGTTACTTGCGAGTTCAGTTAGTCACATAATTATTTATATAAATGTAAGTTCAGTCAATTACGTAATTCTTAACATGGCGTAGTTATGTCAAAGCGTCTCGATATTCAGGGTTCCCGCCAGTAAGATAAGAACAGAAACGTCTGGATCCAAGAAATGGGCGTGTCGAAGCGAGGTGTCGAATTCAGGAGAGATCTCGAAAAAAAGCAGTTTTTTCTTGGGTTCCACTTAGTTTTAGAGTGTCGGCTTAATTTAATAATGGATAAAGTCATTTCAAATTTTGCTATGGATCGCACGTTCCCTGAATTTCGGTACGCTGTCGCGTGTAAATAAATTAATAATGTTGTCACCCTGTACAGCTAGTCACTGGATTACATTCTACGTAAGCAATGGATGGTAAGTGCATGAAATTCATTCTCTGAACATACAACCTTTCGAGAAGTTAATAGTAAACTCTTTTATCAGTTAATACCGTTATGATACCGGTCATAGCGGTAGATAGATAAGTAAAGAAATAATCCCTCAGGTTACAACATTTAACACATTAACTATGCAATATAATTTTTTCGTTTAATCTTTGTACTTTGGAAAATGCTCCAAATTTCTGTTGATATTTGATTTGGTGATGTGCTAGCTCACGTAAAGCGCTTATCTGGGTGAGTTCAAAGACGCTACAAAAAAAAGTTCCAGGTTAACTTCGCCCCCGAACATGATAAATGATAATAAAGAAAGCTTATTAAATCCATTATTTAGCGACACGTCTGTTCGGGGAGACAATGAAATACGACGCGGTTAAGCAAAAAGCCTAATCTGATATATTGAAGTGAGTTAAAATTCTCCGAGGAGCTGGTGGGCTAATGCGGTTTCCCTCGCACATAATCAGATACAGAAGTTTCATAACTTTTCGTGTTAAGCAGAGAAGTTCCTGGAACTTTTCATGAATATAATATCCCCTAGACAGTTCATATATTACTTTTTCTTGTTTTGGCGCACAACATTTTCGAATCTCGGTCAGTTATTGAATAGTATAGACATGTACTGGACATATTTTGACTGCATCTTAGATTAAAGGATTAAACAATACTCTTAAGTTAGAATAATATATGCCTATAGGATTGTAGGCGAGTCTTGGGCAATTTAGAATCTAGGACAGAGCCTGAACTCATAACAATTTATAACATCTTGTATCAATGATTCGCAAATGTCTAGGGTTGTCGTTCGATCACACCTCTTGATGGGTCCGCCAAATTCACTATATCGATTTTCGGGCGTTATTGGTACCAGGTGCCGATCTTGATCGGACCTCGTAGGTAGTCCGGTATGTGGTTTCAATTAGCTGGCATCGTTGGATAGTGTATTTGGTGGTCGATGTAAATTTCGGCACTTCGAAACTTTGATTTTCGTGGCTGTCCGGGGCGATCTTCGGCGGTTAATCTGCTAAGGGCTTTGTGGGTGTCATTTGTTCTGATTTGGTTCGCCTGGAGTGGCTTTGGGCTTATGAGCAATTTCAGCGGTTGTATTAGAAACGTTGGTGAAAGTTTCGAACCTCAAATGGCATTGTCTTGGCGATTTGGGTGATAGGTTCTATGTCTTCTAATGTATATTGCTGTGTTAGAAAAACTATTATCAATTAGATGCATTTAGAAAATTAGCGTTGATATTCTGGAACTCTAAATAAACTAAAACAAAAGTTCGTTGTTGCGATGCTACTCTTAAGTTATTAAGGCTTTGTAAAAACGTTGCTCACGGATGAATGGAAACTCCCCCCGTAAAAAATAACCGCTGCTGATCCTCGGAAACCCAAATTATGCGTTGTTCCGCGAAGTAGGCTTAGGCATACATTGGTAGATAAAACGGCCATTATTTGCCAACTGTGGCGGAATTCTCAAAGAGATCCCGGGGAATTACTTCTCTCCGAGGGGCCCCGTGAGTTATGGCCTTGTTATTTTTTCACGCCGAAACGATTTCGTAGTATTTAAAATTCAGTGTATACGAGTGTCTTAAGCATGTCGGGAAATTTACGTATCGGTACGGCGGGCGTGTCCGTCGGGAATTCGCCACTAGCGTTCTCGGGTAACTATGTAATGGTTTTATTTGGAGTAAAAGAAATATTCGAAAATTATGTTTTAAAACAATATAGGCTGATAAAGTCGTTTATATTAAATTATTGGAAAGTACATCAAAATAAAATTTAAAAAATGGCGAATAGTATCGTTTTATGATCGTATAATTTTTCTGACAACTACAATAAAGTTCTTTACGGTTATTTTACTATTTTCTGATAAGTGGGTTAGTGTTAAAATAATATTCTGGTAATGCCTATTTACGGTTACGATCATTATAGGCCAAAAATTGGAAGGGCGAGGGCCATAATTTTAAACGAGCCGTACAATGCGCGCGGATTATGCCCGAATATGAAAACCCCGAACCTAATTTTGACTCTATGGATTAAATTATTATAATTAAGCTTTCCGCTCTCCTCCCGTTCCGCAATATCACAAACACATTTCAATTGATATTACCCACGCCCTGATGCGCCTCTATCGGCTTTAATTATAATATAAACCAATTCACTGCCAATTAAACTTCCAATTAACCCGCTTCCTCCAAATCAGCGCTGTTCCGCGGGACGGAGCGACATCTCTTATAAAACAGTGTCTTACGGCAAGGAGAGATGCGAACGTATCGCAGTTGGCGAGATTAATCCTAGTTTCAGTTGTTTCGCCATTTCCCCCCGTTCAATTATCCCCCGCTGGTTGATTGCTAGCAGATAATGCACGCAATATTATGTAGAATAAGAATCCGAGTTTGCCTATTCGAAAAAACCATTGCTAAATTCAGAGGAACAACAAACACAAACAAACGAAAAATTAAACGTTTTTCGACATATTCTTCCCTGTTACATTGAAAGTAAGCCCCAAATCAAAAAAAGTTATTCTTTATATTTTGTTTATTTGACGATTTTCTATAGGTAAAGTTATAACTGTGAATCAAAGAAGTTGAATTTTGCATTAACAATAATGGGCGAAAAATAGTAGAAAATCATATGTATATTTGGAGCAATTTTTAAAATAAGCATATATTTATAAATATTGATGAAACTTTGTGAACAAATAGTAAAACATATGTCAATTCTACCCTAAAAATTTTGCAATGATCGATAGCGTGGTTTTCAATTCACAGGATTGTTAATTGAGAAATTTTAAAAAGTTTATCGCGTACCGTGGGTTTAAATTAAATTTGTTAGAGATACTTATTGTCATAATAAATAATGATCAATACTAAAAATACCTATTTTTACACTTATAACCATTTAGATTTTTTTTTAATTTTTCAACAATTTATTCTATAAACAATTATTTTATTCCCCAGGGAATTTTCTATGCAATCGACAAAATCTTGCACACATAAAAACTACGTCGTAACCACTTGCTTTTTAGCCAAATACGACAGCATACTACTGTATAGATTCTGAGATATGGAAGCGTAAAGTTAATAATAATTAATTTATAAAACTCCCTTTTTTGATTCACACTTGCTGTAAATTTATAGAAAATCGTCAAATAAACAAAAAATAAAGTATAACTTTTTGATTTAGGGCTTACTTCCAATGTTACAGGGAAAAATATGTCGAAAAACGGGTAATTTTTCGTTCTTTTTGTATGTTTGTTGTTCCCCTGAATATAGCAATGGTTTTTTCGAATAGGTAAACTCGGCATATTCTACATAATATTTGGGATTTTTCTGTACAACAAAATAGATGACTTGAAATACAAACGTCAAAGCCTACTTTTACTGCTCTATCGCCTGGACTATTACATAAAAGTATCCTTGACTCGGTACGAAACTACTTTTTTTTTAATCCGCCGGAAAGTCCATCGTGAAAAAAATTAGATTATACATTCTTGCAAAACGTTACATTTACGAGATTAATATTTTATATTAAAAAATATTTTCGTTGAAATGTAAATTATAATTTTAGTCAGAACTAATTAGAAACGGCAACCTACAAAATTGGAAGGGAAAGTATTTCAAACTAATCCATTTCCCTGTCAAAAATGATGAATTAGTTGTTTTCCCGTTACTGGATAAAAAAAAACAGAGGAAAGGTGAGTTTTCCAGATTTGCGAAATATTATTTAATGGCACAGAAAACATTTTCTAATGGATATGCATTTTTTTTACTTTTAATTTACCTATAAACTATATTTAACGAGCGATTTTAATTTTAATAGGGAATTAATTTTAATTAGATTCAAAAGCATAGTTATTTAGCAAAGTGGGACAAGTGTGCACATTAAAAATGTACATTTTAACCGACAGTGTTTTATTACACGATTTTATTATACATTTTATTCCATTTAATGCCATTAGACAAACTCATTACAGTACTGGCTTCATCTTACTAAGTGGATTGGTTTCTAGGCTAATTGAATAGAAAAGTTTGTGCTGGCTATAGCAAAAAGGATAAAAATCCATGATTGAGGTCGGGGATTAATTTAAATAATTAATATTTGATGAATATACGTTTTTCATAATATATATTATTATTAGACCTTGTAATTTTTATTTCTTTTTAAAGGTATTAAGATAATTTAAATATATTAAAAACAAATTCTGAAAATTATATCAAGCGAAGATAATTGTTTGAATAGTCTTGTTTCATATTTTCCTATTACAAGCACTTTAGAGACTATGTTATCTAAATAAATCGACACCGCTTCTAGATATCAAGAAAATGTCTGGGTACTTCACGTTTTAAAGTTCCCGCTTTTAAGAAATAGTTCTCGGCACAACCGCTTGGAGCGCTGTTCATGTTTAGTTGTTAGCGCTAAACCGCCCACCTATAATTTTCTGTTATTTGTGGTCAAAATTGAACTAATCTTGTTAAATCTCCAAACCATAGCATGACTTCAATTTTCTCAGCTACGGCATTGATTATCTGTTTATTAAGCGCTTTCTAGAACACGAAATATAGCGAATCATCTTTGATCCGACGCAACAAAGACCTAAGCGAAAATAGAACGCTTTATCAATGTGACAAAATTTGCCACTCCGTTTCAGAGGCATTCCTACAAGTCCCATATATCACCGAGGAACCGAATTGAGTGTTCGATGTCCCGATGCACCCAAAAATAACATCTTGCCAGTTTGTTGATTCGAAACTCCGGGATAATTGATCCGCACTGGAATTTGTGTCCCAGTTTCGCGGCAAAGGGACTCGGGATGAAAGGGGCTGTCGTGATAGTCGCACGACTGAAAATACTGAAAATAAAGGCGGAGTAAGACGAGATAACATTGAGACACGCCACGGATGACAGTGCCGGTTCAAATCGCTGTGACGCCACTATTTTCTATAGTTTTTGACTTAATTAGTCTTAGTCGGAATACTGGTGTTAATAAATTCAGCTGCTAGCTCTCGTCGTCTATTTGACTTTGTAAATACTGATATATTTAAAACTATTTTATATATTAATACGTTGGAAGTTGTATAAATTTTTTCAGAGGGGAAATGTTTAAAATTATTCTCTTGTACCTACTACGATTTTGGCTATTAAAACATATCATTTAATAATAATGATTGAAGTGTAAGTTCAAGGAATCAGTGATAAGGAATATACTTCGAAAAAAGAGACAACTTCGGCGTATTATTACCTCTTGAAATGTTATACCCATGTGTGAAGTTTCGTGACTTACGCCACGCCGCCAGCCTATTCAATTTATCAGGAAAGTTTTTATTACTGGAAATCTTGTAGATTACGGGATAAAACTAAGTTCGGAATGTCGCAAAAGGGTACCCGACTCAAAACGTTTTGTACTTGGCACACTCTGATGTTTAGCTTAGTACGACGTCGATTTTGGCTTGTACATTGTAAGAATTAAAGTTTTGGAGCACGTCAATAACAATTTTAATGAGAAAAATCCATAGTTATGTTTTCAGAAATATTTAAAGTAAAAGAGCTGCTGGTTCAAATATTTTTCACGAAGAATGAACGCAAATGTAAAAATGCTTCTTTAATTTGTTACACAGGGTGTCCCATGGAGAAGCGTGCGAACTTCGAGGAACGAATTTTAGATAAAAATAAGCAAAACAAATATATATATTAACCCTCATTGTATATTTTTACCGAGTTGAAAAGTTGCAGTTCTAGAAATTCAGAAATTCAGAAATTCTTCATAATGTTCCATTCAAGTACGATAAAAAAAAATTAAACGTTGCAGACGATTCAAAATATCGATAACAGACATTTTTGGAATACCTCCTTGTACACATTACATCAGATTATTTCCAACGAACATATTTATACAGGATTAACAAATCACACAGGACAAATGAATCGAACAGGTCGGACGAACGCAATCCATATGGGTCAAACGAACAAATATATGATCGGGGCAAGAAAATGGCGCAGTCGCTAATAAAAACAAAAATTCTACGACGGCAGATCAAGGGTTCCGAGTCCGAGTGACCCGATTGATTTCTCTTTAAGGCGTGATGAATGTCGTACATTTTTCAATTTAGCGCAGCCATCGAGTACTTACTTAAATTGCAACTGCAGGAAAGTTTTCGTCGTACGGCTCTATTCACTTTTTATAATTTATAGCGATTCCGACGTGTTAATAACTCCTTGTCGAGAAATAGCACCATTCGTCTAGGAATTTTACATTCAATAAGGAGGTTTTTTAATTAAGATCTGCTTTCAAAAGCCTGCTGCCTCCGCTTCTGCGTAAATACTGGGTGCTGTAGTAATATGTAGGGGTATAAGAGGTGGAAATGTACACAAGCGAACACAATTTCACAATTTTCGCCGTTACTGAACATCGAATATTAATTTTAATGGAAATTTAAAATAGAGTTCGCTTCCGGAACACTTGAAATTACATCGAATTAAGTTGTGGAAACCTAGACTCGTGTGATTTTATGTTTGAAATTCTGCAGCGAATTTACGTTGTTTCACTCGTCGATTTTGTTCATATATTTTCAAAAAATTATTGTGTATACATATGCGTAGTTTACAGCTACATAGTAAAAATAAATTAGGCACAATTACTGTCCCTATTCACCACTTTGCCCTTTTCATCGTCGAACCCGACTGAGCTGAAGTGAACTGGGATGTCTAAAGTTTCAGCTTAGCTTCTTACAAGGAAAGGCTTTTCTCGACAATTTTCAATGAGTCGGCCACTAATCAATTTCCGAGTAAGAATTTGTAAAACGTCTCATACTTACCTTAATTTAATTCTAGAAATGAAATTTTATCTCTGCCCTGTTGTCTGGCAGGTCTGGCACTGGGAAAGAATCAGATAAAACCCTACAGCAGTCCGTGAAAATGGTACAAAACAAACATTTCAGACACAGTTTGGAGCAAAGTTTTAGTGTTAAAAGAACATCCGAAATACATAGATTAGATTTTGATATTAACGTGAAATGATTAATGATTAATGATTTATATTCTAGTGTGAGGAAGAATATCGACAAAGGGTCATATCACTATCATTCAAATCTAAAAAAAATGATGCAATATCTTCTTAATTAGTGGAATGATAGAACGTGTTAGTATAAGTCTGAATGTACGTTTTTCAACATTATTAGAAATGTCAGAAATCTGTTGTTGATAAGATAAGGAATTACAAATAATATAGCCCTTTTAGACAATAATTTTAATATGAAAAATGATAAATAGATAACAAACGATACTGTAAAAATAATAAGAGATAAGAAGCCTGTGTTTACCGAGATTAATTGGAATGTGATAATGAAGTTTGTTGGAGACGTTGTTGGATATTTGGTAGATTCATTTCACTGAAAATCCAACAATCCACGACACACTTTTGTTTAAGAATTTTATGAGGAACTTTTTAAAGTTTTTGGAAATCATTAAGCAACTGACGACACAGACTCGTAATTACTTGCACAAACTCATCTATCTCACAAATTAGTCGGCTCTAATAAGTTCTTACCACTTTTAAGAGAGAATAAAACACTCTCAACTACTTCCGAAAGAAAAGTTATTTAACTCGCATAATTCTAATTAACTCTCCTTGCCTTCCGGTCGGTAATAAGATTTCCTTTTTCCTTGTAATCCGCAGAATCCTCAAAAGGGGATTTGATTTTTCTCCCAACTGCCAAACTGCCAGTCAAGATTTCATAAAGACGTTGCAGTCTTACCCTCCGGCGACAGCACGCACGTAAAATATTCTAATGGATTTCTTTACTATCTCGAGCTGAATCGGACACGACCCCGGATAAGGGGATATTTTCCGCTAAGAGTAGCCTGAAGCGGGATTAGAACTTAAGGGATCTGTGGGTAGGTATTGAGGGGTGTTTTTTCTTCAGCGAGGATGTGGGTCAATAATACGTTTTTGTGTGTTTTATACTCTAAAGATATTTACATAAATGCTACTTTATCTGTCACAGTTCCAAACGGTCTGGACAGGTGAACAGGTCTACAGTTATCCGGCACGACGAACGGCAACCAGAGCTAGCCACACATTTTCCTCACATTGAATGCCGAAGGCAAAAGGGCAAATGCAAAGAAAATATTCTTAAAATTAGACAAGTAAAATGTTCTTTAGTTTTCTTGATCCATTGGGATTGGGAATCCCAATTTGCAATTTTGAAACAAAGAAAACATTGGTTGGTGATTCATTTGAGTTACAAAATTAATTTAACTGAAATAAATGAAACTTAACTGACAAAGATAAATAAATGACTCTCGATGATGAGTTCCGAAGGGAGGACGTCTAGATTTCTTCACCGGTCCCCTTGCAAAATCCCGGGATAAGTAAAATTGGATGGAGCAAGATGCTCCTTCACGTACTCCAAATGTACGTGACCGAGAATAATAATTACCCAACGTATTACCCTACGTAAGTAGGATTAGAACTGCACAAAAGCTGCCAAGAAACTCCCCGCTTTCATGATTTATTATAAGAAAGGGAGACGTGTACTTTGGATTATGGAAAGGCAGCGGCGGCACGCGCGGGTTTTCAACAGAAACTGGGAAATTAAATTTAAAATGTTTGATGACGATGTTATGAAGTTATTAGTACATCATTATCTCTTCTAATACAAATACCCTCATATAAACGCAATTAACTAAATACCATGAAAAAAATGTAAGATACACATTATCATTTATGGTGGACACATTATAAAAATATTTTTGGAAATCTAGCAATCTTCTAAAAAAATGCAATTTTGGATATAATTGAAAGAAAAGTTTCAACAAAAACATGATAAACGAATTCGCAACAAAGTTAGTATCAAATTGTAAGGAGATTAGGTACATTAAATTTACATAAAAGTTGCAAAATATCAGTTTAATGGAAATTATATCTATCTATATTCGCAATTTATATGCGACTTGATTTAAACTATAGAATACGAGACTGGAAATTTGCGAAAACAAACGATTTTAACAGTTACAAATGGGTATCATAAAAACTAGTAGGTAGGACAAAAAGTAGATAATATATCCAACTTATTGCTACTTATAGATACCAATTGCTGCTAGATAACTAAATTACTAAAGATCCGAATTGAGTAATTTATTAAATTAAGTTTCAAATCGCATACAAAAATATTCGTGCGCTACTGACTCGACTAACTGCCTAGTGGTGCTCCATGTAAGACCGGAAACGGACTTGGTTCTATGAGATACGCGACGTTGTACTCAACTACTCACACATTGGCCCAAAGGTGCTCTAATGTAGCAAATTTATCATCTACCCTTACATACATACTCTTTTTATGTCTGGCGCTCGGCAAGTAAAGTGTGGAAATAAACCAGTATTTCCAGTGTGGGCTCTATCAGATAATTATTCGACACCATTGTATAATACCCATGTGCTAATTATTTATTTGAAAAACAGAGTTTCCTTGATGAAAAACAAACACTGCTAATTTGTTTTTAATTAATACTGTAAATTCTCAAAGTCATTATAAATATCGCTGTATTTCCATTGTTTAAACATAAATTTAGATGACAATTGTGAAATTTTGTGAGGTGCTTTTATACAGGGTGTCTAGAAACGTAGTTTCTTTGAGATAGACTGTCTTAGTAAAATTTTGTTCCTTAAAAAGTTAATAAGACTAAATTACATTGACTAATCCATATACCTAATTATAATAAAGTGGCATTTCCGAAAACATCTGACTGTTCTTAAATTTTCTTCCACCAAAAACAAAAAACATGTTTAAAAGGTTTACAGTCGTATTTAACAATCCAAAAGCCTGTACCATCTTAATGTCGGAATTATCGTAAAAAAATTCTTCGGAGGTGTGTAACATTTTAGGGAAAGAAAATTTTATTATGAGACTAAATTTTCACCTTTGAGGGCCTGTAACTTATTAACGAAGGCCCGTAAGAAAAAAATATATATGAAGAACTGATATTATTTTGACCTTATCTATTTGTACTTTTTTATATCAAGTACCGGGACACCCGGTATATTATGCATATAAACGTCAAATGCTTGTATACTACAGTCAGTACCTAAATCATAATTATTTCCTAGTTTACCGCGTCCCATTAGAATTTTAAAAGTGACTATAACTAAAGGATAAAGATCAGGAAATTTTATTACATTTTGGCAAGTTTCATTATGTTGCTTAGTTGGCAGTGCCAGCAACGGCCAATAGTAACTAGTCGTTGAAGGGTATTATTAATCAGGTAATCGAAATTTGTATTTTGTATTTCCTGTTTTGTACACAGCAGTGGAAGGTCAGTCATTGACGAAATACGTGTTAATATCCAAGGAAATAAATTTTATTGAATATGATATTAATAAATAAAATAAACTGGCAGACAACCCCATTCTCGGATGCCGCGCCGTATGCAAATGCTACACAAAAACCTAGTAGTAATGTCACGCCATAAAAAGTATCCTATTCCACTTTAATTAATAGTCGCATAAATTAATTCCGAAATAATATTTTTAACGAGGTCGCCGTCGAGCTCTGTCTCATTTAAAATTATCGCCATAATTACTATCAATATTCGACGAACTGGGGTGAGATACCCATTAAATTTTAATCGCACGTCATCCTCGGCGAATGTAAAGTTATAGCGTGGAGGGGAAATAAAGTTCAAAGTTAATCCGGGAATAAATGAATCGAGTTCTACATGGAAAAGCTGATCGGTTCCGGCTTCCCCCAATTTGTCTTTTCTATGCGGTGATCAGGCATTCAGTTCGAGATGGAGTTAAACATGAACAACAGTTGTAATTCGAATATACTGTTTATTAACTCGAAGTTAATCGAATGTAATGTTTATAAGACGTAAATGTAGGTCTTTGAACAATAACTGACGGAAAATATTTATTTGTGGCGTTTCTTCTTCTTCTTGTCATAATGAATTTAAATAAAAAATAGATAAATAAGAACTAAGGTGTATACACTTGTATTCTCAGATTTACACTATTTAAGTGACTAGAAATTACTTTTGGCTATTGTTGGTTTTGCCGACTTAGCAAAATACTTAATAAAACACTACAAAACTTCGAAACTTTAACGGGGGATCCTACATTACAAATTAAGAACAAATACTTGAGATATGGGGATGAAAATTAAACAAGGATCATATTTTTTTTACTCTTGAATTTTCGGGTTGAGCAATAAATTAAATTCCATGTAATAACCAGGTTTGCTTTTTTATGTTGATATAGAGTTAGGGGGGTAATTTTCAGCTGTTAACTTCGTTCCAGTGTGGCTCAGAACCCTATAGTGAAGGGGTGAGGCAGAACCACAATATAATATGCAATTATGGTTTCAAGGGCAATATGTTCCTGAAACCAGTTCCCTCCACTACATAAATAATGCCGTGTTATGGTTCCATAAGTAAGGGGGGAATAAACACCACCGTGGATAAATATGCGGGCGACATGGATGGCGTGGAGGTGATAATCAGGGCACCGCTGCGTATGAAAAATATCCACGACGATGAAAAAATTTAATTATCTAAGTAATTAAGCGAATGGAATGCTGTATTTTCGGGAATTTCTTGGGGAAAAATTTACTGATTGCGTTAATGAATTTGTACAGCAAATTAATTGCAGGTTTTACAATTACAAATATCCAATATGTTTTGTTTTGGCGTACACTGTATAGTGTAGTGTCTGTAACTTTATTTTTCCAAGGAAACTGCGAACTTTGTTGTAGGTTTCGGTAAAGCAAAGTGAGCCTAAAATGCCATTTCAATCTAAAATGGTATGCCTTTAGAATAATGTGAACAGTTCCAAACTAAAACATGATACCAACGCTAGTTTCGAATTAATAAATGATTGAAGCTAACTTTTAGATTGCAAAAAGTATTAAAGTATAGTTTATGGTATTATAAATAATTTATTACAATATTTCAACCCTTAAGAAACTAGCTCTAATGACAAAATATTAACAAAAATATTGTTTTTAACATAAATGATTTGATAGTACAAAAGGATAAATTAAAATTATTTTACCTGTTTATAATACAATTTAAGTATAATTTATCGCATTGTTTTAAACCTTAAAAACCACCCCCAATGACAAAATACAAAAAAAATGGCTTTTAAATTATTTAAAATGGATTATAATTTTTTTTTTCGTAATAACTTTCTTACGATTTAGGTACTTTATGCAATATTCAAAATAATTGTTTTTCAATATTTTTTTCATGCAGAAAGTCATAATTTAGAATTTTCAAATATATGTATATATAATTTTATTAACAAGCAAAAGGGTAGTCACGACTGACTAGTTGATACAAACGTTGAAAAAGTATTTTAGGGTTGCAGTCGGAATAATTTGACATGGCCAAAAATAAAAATAAACAAATCAGGAATATGTATTCAAACGAATTCCACATGCATTTGATTCTAATTGTTTTTGATTTTAATCATCTTTGAAGTTTTATATGTTTTTATTGTGTGTAGTGAAGCCTTTTTTCAAACTAATGTATTGAAAAAATAAATAAACATTTTCCAAAACTCGACGATCGTTTATTTTTATTTTTGGCCGTTTCAAATTATTCCGACTGAAACCCTAAAATACTTTTTCAACGTTTATATAATTTTATTATGTATACCTACGGATGTTCCAACATATTAATATGCTCCGATAATTGAAGCGGTAAGGTACCGTTGATTTTTTAACGATAACTTCCTTAATTTTAAAGTTATTAAGACGTTCCAAGAACGATTTTGCGGAAAATTTCGACAGCTAAAAGTACCGTAAAATTGAATATTTTTTAAAACGTTATTTTTGAGATTTGAAATAGATAAGTGTGAGTCCATATTTATAATTCTCGGGAAAGTGTGAAGGCTTAAAATTATTTATTTATTTTATTTTATTATTATTATTTTATGTTATGTATGTATGTATGTATGTATGTATGTATGTATGTATGTATGTATGTATGTATGTATGTATGTATGTATGTATGTTATGTATGTTATGTATGTTTATGTTATTTTTGAGATTTTTGAGGTTAAAAGGTTTGAAAAACATGATCTAGCAGCGACATCTCTGTTAATTTTTATCCTACACAAATAAAAAACGAAATATTCCGTGAAAAAAATCTTAATTTTTGTACTTTTAACTATTTTTCGTTTATTTTTTATTTTTAGTTATTTTCAAAAATATGTTATTTTCTTTGGAATTAATTTTTTTTTCAATCAAAACAATATTTTAAAAAATGTGCATTCTAAACCGTTTAAACTTGTATAATATATTGTTAGCACATAAAATATGTAAATTGTAGAAGGATTAGCTTTAATTTTAAATATCGGGAAAAATTCATCAGTTTTTGTACTGATTTTTTCTCGAAAAAGTGAATTAATAGTTTTATTTTGATCATAACTCTGTTAATTTTTATGCTAATGACTTAAAGTCAAGTTCATTTTAAAAAATTTTTAAAGTACTTTAAAAAATCTTCTGTGCATTTTTCTTGAAGATTAGATTTTTTTTAGTTATTTTACGTTAAATGCCTCCAATTTAGTTTCCGGCGGACATGAAATTATCTTCAACTAGCCTTATCTCAGCATCTATTGCACCTACACAAATGAAAAAAGACTCAATTTTTTCTTTTTCTATAAGCTTCATTTTGTTCATAGAATGTCAATTTCCGAGTTATTAGAGAAAAACTACTGAAAAACGTCTTTTTTTAAATAAAAACTGTACATTTTCAATCACCAATAACTTAACGGGGGTTATTTTCAATACTTTATTTTTCACCCCCCTAAAAGGCGGCAGTGGCTTTTGATATTTTTTCATGTAACAAAACTCTGTATATTTTCCTACTTCTCTGGAAGGCCCAGACACAATATAATCAAAAAGAATAAATCCCCGGACGAAAACTCCCCCTGATGTGTCCATGATGAAAGGTCCGAGCCGCCAAACCCTGTTAACCCTCCCGCGTGTTTGTCCGAGCCCGCCGTTATCATGTTTTGATATTTTCATCCCGCCTATTTAAGTAAATATTATTCCATCTGAGAGGTTAAACCCATTTTCTTGGCTCGGCATCAAGATAAGTTCGCCGACTTCTCCTGCTTTATATTCCTTTTCCGAAGCAGCAGCGGGATCGATACTGGCGAATCTGTACACAAGGCGAGGGCATCCAGTGCGGGGGTCAGTTATTTCCGCCGCAAACACAGAAACCTTTCGGCTTTTACCGGATATTAGTGTAAATAGTGGCACTAGTGGCTTGTTGAATGGGGAGAGTTAATTTTAGAAACGGGAGCGCCCCGATTGGCCTTTTCAGCGCGCTCGAATCGACTGTTTGGATGTGAGCAGTGCATTTCGGGAGCGTATTACGTGATTTCGTAGCACTAACTTGGATGACTAAAAATCGAGACGTGATGTAATTTAAAGCGTACAAAAACACTTGGGGGAATTTGGCAGTAAAATCTAGATCGTTGAGAAAGAAACAACTTCTGTATGGACTACATGCCTTGACGAATATTGAATAATGGCAATAATATCTAGTAAACAGTTAGGAACGTGGTCGGGGCATGTAGCCCGCAGAGTAGTTGTACAGTATAATCAGTTCCATTAGTTGTCGAGAGAGATAGAGCACCGTATTTAAAAAAATATATGAGTAGGTGTTTTTCTTAATGAAATTTGATCGTGACGGAAGAGTAAATTTAGTTAGTACGTATCTGAAGGAGATGACAAGTCAACTCCGCGTGTCCTTGAAACAGCGTCACAGGCACTCACCACAATTTCCAAAGTAATTGATAACGGCAGAGAAAGGCAGTGGGGGACGGGTACAGCTCCATTCCAAAATGTCTTAACCGATCCAGAGTGCTGATTTTATGTCGGTATTCGGTTTAACTTAATTGAAAACTAATTACAAGTTGGAGATTCCAAGATTAGAGTGTTGGTAATTTTAGTTAAAATGGTACACTGTAACAATTTACAACAAAAGCCATTAGTATCCCGAGAAGCTCTCAACTTTAAGAATTAATTTGGCGGGAGAGATTGAGACCGTATATTTTTGTTACCGATATCCGCCGCGCTGCACTGTTTTTGTCTGTTCCAAATGTAAATCTTGTATGCAACTGTAATGAATATTTAAACACATCGTTACTTAAACTCATGCAATGTAGTGCGCAGGGAGGATAGTTTGTAGCAAAGGATAATGAAAATTTATCACTATAAGGCACTAGTAACCTTTATTTATTGGACGGTATGTAATGAAATGTGGTTCCTTTTGGTAAAATATCTCCCTGAGTGCAAAATTTAGAGTTTATACATACGCGTTTTATATATGGAGTTTATAGTTGCAGCATTCCACATTTTATTAATTATTTTAAAAACATATTGTCCTTTTTGGTTTATCTTTTCCTGGAATATTATGTTTTTTCGCTACTTAATGAAATTGCGTTATATATTTAGAAACAATACAGACACACCTGTTATAACCCTCGTGCTGCAATATTTTCCCATAACATTAATCATTTTCCAGATATCTACAGAGTTTTAAAAACTATGGAAGTTGTTACCTACCTCGATAAAACTTCTTTCTGGAATGACTGGTTCCAGTGCGCTGCTTACAAACATCCCAATGACTGGAATTATACTGCTTTGATTAAAATTTCTAACTCGCCGTATCAACTGTAAAATATTTTCCACGACTTGAACAAGTTTCGTAACTGCTTGGTGAAGCCTAGTTAAATCGAGATGTGTTAAATAAACAGGGATAACTAGCTGCGGGGCATAAAACCTGCAAACTTTTTCTTCAGCCAAGCTGAAACGGTATTTTCAGTTTTATTATAAATCGTAACTTCTCGATGTTTCAAAGAGATGCCACTGTTGAAAAGCAAAAAACTGTCTGGCGTTTATTGATACGTGTAATAATAGGATTAATAAAAGAGAAGTTACGGGAAAGTTTTCATAAGCTGTTAATCTAGACAGACAATGACGATTAAGGTCGTTACAATGCAATGTTTTTAAGGGAAAAGTTCTCTATACATCGATTCTTACTTTTTGAAAATCGATTAATTATTTTAGAAAATATGCAACTTTGAAAATACGAACAATATTTTTGACGAGAAATGCGAAAATCGATTTAATTTTACTTCAAAACTTACGGTATTAGTCAAGTAAATGCTGAAAATGTTGTCCGCCAACTTGCATACAATGATACAGGTTGTCTTCAAACCGTTGTCGAACATTCTGGAGCACTTGCGGTGTTACTTCGCGACATACATTAATGATTCGTCCTCGCAGATCTTCCAAGGTATCAGGTGGAGTGCTGTAAACTTTGCTTTTAATGTGCCCCCAGAGAAAGAAATCTAAAGGATTTAAGTCGGGTGACCGAGGGGGCCACTCAATTGCACCTCTTCGTCCTATCCAGCGTCCTGGAAACGTCTCATTTAGGTAATTGCGCACATTGAGCGAGTAATGTGGAGGAGCTCCGTCTTGCTGGAAAATCAGTTCGTGTTCATTGTAAGCAGGGTCGTCCTCTATGATATTTGTTAGAGCTGGGTCGATGACATTTTGTAGTA